>NC_057863.1:116352325-116694825 GCF_019393635.1 Dromiciops gliroides
GAGACAAAAGCAGTTATCATCTGTTAGCTTAAATGGTAGCTATTATTGTGACTGCAATAACCAGGATGGATTCCACTAGAGTACTCAAATAAGGATATGCTTAGACTAATCAAAGGAATGAACTTTCCCATGACTGTAGGATGATCCTTATGAATTTAGGATGATGGTATATTAATTATATATAACAAAAGCAGCAGCAGCAACAACAATGACAGTAACAACAACTACTACTACTACCACCAATAATTATAACTTCTCAATTAGATTTTAAGCTCCTTGAGGGCAGGGGTTGTCTTTTGCCTCTTTTTTTTTTTTTTTGGCATTGCAAGTGCTTAGCACAGTTCCTGAAATGTGGTAGGTATATTGACTATTGGTTAATAGCATTTATATAGAGTTTTAAACTTTGCAAAGTGCTTCATGCTAGCTCATTTTCACTTCATAACAGTTTGGCAATATAATCCCCAGTTTTACAGATGAGGAAACTGAGATTTAAAGATTTTTAAGTTATGCCCCAGGAAACACAGCAAGTCTTGGATATAGGATTAGAACTCAACTATTTATGACTTTAATTCCAGCATTCTATTTAGCATCCTATCTAGCTACCTCAGTAAGAAAATAAATACATTTATAATAATATGGTTTATATGGACTTTAAGAAATAGAAATTACAGTTTTGATAGTCTATCTCTACTTGGATAAGCATATTGAATATGAATATTAGACCTTAGAAGTTAGATTGGTGAGGATGGGGAACCAAGATGTATTTGTCCAGACATCTTTTTATTATGAAGAATAAGGCATTTATAATAAAGCGATAGAATAAATTTTCCCCAAGGAAGATTAGATTTACTAAGAAACACATAATTCTCATAAACTAAAAACACATATGTGCTATAACTTTGCTAACAGGATGAAGGTTTTCCAGGATGTTATAGTAAATCCTATTAATGTCCCTATAGTTAACTCAGACACTCCCATCAATATAATGGAATCCAAGGAGCTCCAGAATTCACCCACAAAGGTTAAATACAGTTCTCCCCAGACTGAGATCTAGAACTTCTTAGATTGTCTTTGTCTTGTTTTCTTGTTCCTGATTAATATTCTGCCCATTCTTTTATGGCTCTTCCCACCATAAGCCATTCTTAATTATTATCCTAGGTATATGTGTATGAGTCTTATCATTCCCTAAACATTAATAACAGCTAAATTCATTCTTCCTCTCCCCTGACAAAAGAAAAAAACATAAAGACTTCAAAACAGTGCTGGATAATAAAATTTCAAATTCCAAAATTTTACATACCCCTTATTGCTTTTTCATTTGTTAGAAGATAAAAGTCATATTCCATTACATATCAAAATCCACTTAATTGGAGTACAAATGGAGCACATACTCGGGACTTTTCCTTCTCAATGTCTTTACCCAGCTATCCATGCTAAGCATATGACTTTAAATGGACTGTCATGTAGTTACTTCAACATTCCAAATTACCTGTGTCAGTAGAACAGTGAGACCTTCACCTTTAGGCTCTAACTTTTGGGGGGGGAGTCTTATTTGCCTTTCATACTTATCATTCACATATCGTCTGGCTTTTGAACTTGTCATGTCCCTGTTTTGTCTTCCCCTTCCCTATTTCCAAGCTGATTCATGTCACTGGCAGATTCATCACTTAGTATCACCCATCTCCGTAATAGATATCATTACTTCCTATTTTGATATAATCTCATCAACCTTCAACAGTGAAGAAAAATAATATCTTTTTCATAGATTTATGTTTTATATATGTATATATATATATATGGATATTATGACCATTTTCTGTATTAAACTCCATAATGATTTACTTCAATGTCATTGAATAGATGCCTGTTCATTGCTTTCATATATCACCTCTGTTTAGATATCTCTTAGATCTAAATCTCTAGCTCTACTATTTCTCCTGAGATCTAAATTCGCATTTCCAACAGCTTACTCAATACTTTAGCTGGATGGTCATAGCCTTTGTCTTGCCATATTTAACCCATAAGTGTTCTACTTCCATATTAATTAACTGAAATTATTTTATCGGATCATTCCATTTTTTCTTATACCATGAGACATGTAACTCTCTTCTTCCACTATACTGTTACCTCTAGGCCCTCAACTCATCAGCTATTTCTAAGGTTATCACCAATGAACTGGTTAGACTCTCTTTTCTTTCATATTTTCACCCCTTGGTGGATCACTTCAACTTTACATTATTCTCATCTTAAGTACTTTGTGCTGGTGTCCTATATCCAGTTATGCCTGAGCAAACTTCAAATTTGGATTACTCCTACTATTGGCACCCTTAACATGCTAATGAAAAGAACTGGAGAAAGTCATGAAACCAAGCTGGCTAGGTTCCCTATCAATTTACATTAGATAATCTGAAATGAATTTTCACCTCAACAAGGACATCTTTTTGCATTTCATTAAATGATTCCTATCCTACTAAAATGTGGCCCCTTTTATCCTTCCCTCATTCTCCCATGTCCACTTCTCCTTCATCCTAAAACCCAAACCAGACCAATCTTGCTTGATCAGAAAGCCCCTGCTATTACTCTCCTCCCCATACTGACTAAAATCCTCGAGAAAGCTAGCTACAATTGGTACTCATACTCCCTGTTCTGACTCTGACATCTTCTATAATTGGGCTTCTGATCTCATCATTCAAATCAAACTACTTTGTCCCAAGTTATAAATTATCTCTTAATCACCAAATCTAATATTTTTTTCTTATTCCTTGTCTTCCTGAACTCTCTGCAACTTTTGACACCTATATGTTTTTGTTTGTTCATTTGCTTTCCTGAAACCACTCTCTTTTGGTTCTCCTACCTGTGTGTATATGTATGTGTACATATATACATGCGTATACATATATATGTATATATTCATATATATGCATAGATGTATACACATGTATATGTGCATACATATATACAACACATGCATATGTGTGTATGTGTACACATACATGTATATGCATACACAGGTCCATGTGCATGCTCATATATGTATATATATACATATACACACATACATATGTATATATGTATATGGAAACTCAGTTCAAGAGGGGTGGTTATTAATCTAATATCATATAACCAATCAGTGGTGTTGCAAAGGAGTGTGGAAAAGCTATATTTTCATGTCTTGCTGTAAAAGTTTTGCAAAGGGTAATTAAGAGATTCAGCATTACAATTTGCTATTCTTCCTTTCAGGCTTTTATGCTAGTATGATGATGATGATGATACTAAAAATCACCCCAGGTAACATGTATTCATAATGCACTGATTCAATTCACTACATTTAAATTTGTTAGCCATCAGATTCATTGTGTTTTCTTAGTACTGAGCTATGAGTTAGGAGACTTCGTTTCTACTCCCAGATGTGTCACTGAGTTGCTGAGGTACTCTGCTTTTCCTTCTTTCTTATGCATGTCATAGCCCCTCTTTAGTACTTCTTTCTCATTTATAAAATGAGAATATTAAAGAATATGATCTCTATGGTTCCTTGCAGCTGTTGTGACCTAAAACACTATGACGATTTTAATTTTATGATAAAAATCAATCAGAAAATTGTGTACTTCAAACGCAATTCATTTCAAAATGAAATTGAATATTGAATGCCTACTCCATATGAGATAAAGACGGTGTAAAAAATAAATGCTAAATTTTCAATTTGTGTCAGCTAAGTGGGTTGGGTAGTAGATTTGGACTCAGGAAGATGAATATAAAACTTTCCTCAAACTCTTTGTAGTGGTTTAACTCTGGGCAAGTCATTTAACCTCTGTCAGTTCCAGATTCCTCATCTGTGAAATGGGAATAATGACACCATGTATTTCACAGGGTTGGGAGGATCAAAGTATAATACCTTTAGCAAACCTCTTGAACTCAGTGTCCTTATATGTAAAACAAATAATTAAATTAAATTAAAAGAAGGTTAATTTAAAACAGGCCCTTCCAGATTGTAAATTCTCAGAATATAAGAATATACAAATTAATTTTAATGGTTCAGTTCCCTTTCCTTTCCCCCTCCCATTTTTAAAGCAACTCTGCAATCAACTAGTTATAGTGCCTGGGATTAACACTCACAAAAAGTCAGAGGGTTTATGGAAATAATTCATCCATGTCTGGGGTAAGCCAGACTGTTGGAAATTTTTTTAAAAGTTCAAATATCTCTTTGCTTTTGGGAGGGGAAAATTGGTTGATCTGTACTAAGGAGAGGAAGAGATATAATGTGTCTCATACAGTCACCATAGGTTAGATCATAAATTGATCAACTGATCAAGAAAAATTTATTAAGTACCTACTATGTGCTAGGAGCTAGATAAATGAATCACAACAGAACTAGTGATTTGAAATGTAGAAATAGATGAATAGATGCTGGAATGGGTTCATGAAAATACATAATACTATAAATAATGGGGGAAACCATTTACTAAGCAAATGGCTCGTGCAAAATTCGCAAGAAGCAAGACATTATTGAGGTAATATGGTTTAACTAAGATTTATATACTTTGTAATTGTGATTTTTGGGAAGTAGCTAGGTGGTGCAATGGATAGAGTGCCAGGCCTGAAATCAGCAACACAGATTTTTCTGAGTTCAAATCTGGCCTCAGACACTTACTAGTTGTACAACCCTGAATAAGTCACTCTAACCCTTTTTGCCTCAGTTTCCTCATCTGAAAAATGAACTGGAGAAGGAAATGGCAATCCACTCTAGTATCTTTACCAAGAAAACCCCAAATGGGGTCACAAAAACTTTAATATGAATGAAATGGATGAGTAACAATAATTATTTAAATTTTATTTTGAGTATCTGTACAACTAATTAGACCTATATCTTTGGCTAAATAGAATTAGAATTTATCAAAGCAACCAACAATACATTTTTTATATATCAATCACTTAATTCAGTACAGTTAAATTATGGATAAATTACATTAAATGCACTTCTTCTTGAAGTAGACAAAAAAACCTCTCTGATATATCCAATTATTCTTAAATTCTTGTATTTACTTTATTTTCAGCTTCATAGCTTAGAGTGAAAACCAGATAACTACTAAATAAAGCATACCTTAGGAAGAATCTCTGACTCATTTTGACATAAGAGGCTGCCATTCTAAGTGGCTTTCTTATGAATCTATCACAATGCTTTAACAGCAAGAGTAATGTGCTTATGCTAAAACTGCAATAGCAGTTCTGCAGAAAATGGTTATTTTCTATTTTCTCTAACTGAATGACTTTTCCTTGTGTACTTAAAGATGTTCTTGTGTCAGAACTCTAGCATCCTCATATGGACAGAAACAACTTTGGGATAAGGGGAAGCAGGAAGAGAGAACCAGAGGCAATTCTTCCTAGAGCAGGCTTCCTTTCTTTCAAAGCCCTGAAAAATCTAACCTTACCCAACTTTGGCAACATATTTCTTAACATAAACTCTCTGCATCTTTCAGGATGTACTACTTAATATTTTTATTATCATTATAGTTATTCTTCCATACTTTGCTTCATGGTATTCTGCTGAAATCACTTCCTTCACTCTCTCTGCCAATTAAAATCCTATCCATCCATTTAAAGAAAGCAAGTCTCACCTCTTCTATAAATACTTTCCTTACCCTTCTGGCCTATACTGATACCACCTTTCTCTTAGCTCCTATTGTAAGTATATTCATTAAATAGTTTAACTCTTAATTACACACAATTTTAATTAATTCTTAATTATACATATGTTTAATACAAATGCATACATTTGTTTATCTGTTTATCCATCCATTTATTTATATATTTAACCATTTGTTTATTTATAATTTAAACTACAAGATCCTTAAAGGGAAGGTCTAACTTTTTGTGTGTCTCCTGAGTAACATAATAAGCAGTGAGTGTGTCACAGGGGATGGAAACAGATTTGATGTTAGGATTTGATGTTAGGATTTGATGCTGTGTTCAAATCCTTCCTCTGACCCTAGACTATGGGATCCTTGGCAAGACACTTAACACTCTCAATGCTCTAGAAAATTCTCTAAGACTCTAAGCTTCAAAATTCTGCTGATATGAATTGGTAGAAGAAGCTTCCATACCTGGGAGTACAACAATTAATTCACAACTCTATCTAGTTTTACATTGTATATCACTATACTTGACATGATCATGCTTAAAGTTCATCTACTCTGTTGCTCAATCATTCAATTCTATCCAACTTTTCATGATCCTGTGGACCATACTGTCCATGGTGTTTTCTTGGCAAACATACTGGAATGTTTTGACATTTCCTTCTTCAGTTTGTCAAGACAAAAAAACTTAAATGACTTGCCCAGGGTCATTCAGCTAACTGTCTGAGGCACAGTATCTGAGGCTCAATTTGACCTCAAGCTTTCTTGACTCCAGGCCTAATGTTATATCCACCAAGCCACCTACCTGCCTACTTTACCCTTCATCATTCCCTCTACCTTTCCTCAGTGTAGGGATGAGGAAATAAAAAGCCTAAAGATGTTAAATAATTTATTCAAGTACACAGAGGTAGTGACAAAGGTAGAATCTGAATCTAGTTCCTCTGACTCCAAAACTAACAATTTTTCCTAGCATATGTGATTTCCTAATTATGAGGAAATGCTAAGAAACAACTGATGAAAGAATATTGTATACTGTCTTCACTAAGCTTTGGTCTATATCCAGGAAAAGTAGCCTGACACAAAGAAAATGCCAGATCAGTGAAAGACCAAATGATTGATTCTGGAGACAGAAATATGAAATAATATCAATTCCTGTTCTTAAGTTTCTTACACAATCATTATTATTAAAGTACATCATTGACTTTAGAGCCATATACAAATGTGAGTTATATCAGTTATTACCACTTTTGTGTCACACACATATACATACACACAATCACACACATATATGTATATATGTGTGTATATATACATATACACACACCTTCTTAGTTTTAGAATAGAAACCACATTTCCTGAGTTAATAAATTCAGTCAAGTAAAAAATGCATCTTCTTCAATCTAATTAGCACATTACTATGTAATAGTGGATTATTTCAATAGGATTTGATCCTCACAAATTCATTTTGGTCATTATTGATCATTATATTATTTGAATATTTGAATACTTCAATACTCTACAGAATTGTGATTATTTAATTGGTGTGAATACTCCTGCTCCAAAGTCATACCACAGTTCCTTTGAGCCATGTGAGTTCAATGACAAGTATAGGGAAAATTAATGGAACCTAAAAGAAAATTGCTTTTGTCAAAGGGACAAGTAAAAAATATGATTTTTTCCCATCTTCTGTTAGCATATTGGACTTTGGTACATCGAGTATTAGAAATGTTTGATAAAACTACATTGGATTTTAGAACCACATAAGTATGTGATACAATACAAAGAGCACTGGAGCTCTGGAGACAGATGACCTAAATTTAATGTGTCTCTCTGATTATTACCATATAATCTTGAAAATAAAAGTGATTTAACCTCCTTGGGCATCTGTTTCTTCATATGTAAAATAAAAGGGTTTAATTATATGGCCTCAAAAGTGCCTTGCAGCTCTAGAACTATGATCTTATAAACTTACCCAATTATGACAACATGGGGAACTGAAGGTAGCACAGCATGTTCTTATTAACTTGCATTTTAACTAAGTGACTGGGTACATCTTAATTCTACAGAATGATGTCATGGCATCCTTTATAATTAAAAATACTTAAGCTCAATATTTATATATCTTCAAAAACAAAGATAAGATACTTCTTGACAAGATGCTAAAACCATTTTCCCACCTCTAACATGGGCCTGCTTCTTATTTTTTGACACAAGTATGTATTCTGGACAAGTCAACTCTTGGTTTTCTATTCCAAATGCAAAGTCTTTGCAAACTTCATTAAGTCTTTTGAGTCACTAGATGATTAACTCCTGAGTTTTAACCCTAATTTATTAAATAGCAAGTACAAAAAAAAGATGAACTGGGTCAAAGAGCTAGGCCTGAAGCTAAGGGGACTGATATATACTTGAAGGCAGTCCTGTCCCCACAGAAGCTACTTGGGACAAGGGCCATGTCCACTGAAAAGTAAATTCTACACTGGAGAAGACTGAGTACTTTGATCTTCATTGAGGGTAAACCAACCAATAAGGGGAGAGGAGGTCATAACATAAGTGATAGGAGAAAGGGAAGGGGGAAGGGAAGTGAAAAATCACCAAAGATTTCAAGAGTATACAATTCCATTTTTTAAAAAATTTGAGTAAAAGCACAAAGGATCCAAACCGAGGCTATTAAAATTAGGAGAGTACTGAAATATCTAAAGGAGTGTAGTGTTCTCTAAATAACTAATATTACAAAAATGAAACTGAACCAATGTAAAATGAAATTGAAAACTCTTTGTAATCTCAAGAGAGAATTCAATAAAAGTAAGATGTTCCAGCATAATTCAAAAAAGAAATTAAAACTTAAAATAATTTAGAAGGGGAAAAATGTTAAAATAGTCTACACAACAAAAATAATTGGAAGCATAAAATCCCTAAATAAGGAAAAAAAAATCATTGATCTTATTCTTCCCTATCATCACAGCAACTATATATAGTGAAGTTTTTGTTGTTGTTTGCTTATTATTCAAGCCTATTTCTGAAATTTGAACTTAACGTTAAATTTGGGCTTTGATCACCGGTCGGGGGAGGTGGTGGGGAAGGGGCATTCCAAGCTTCAGGCATTTTTAAGCTGCTATTTTCAGATCTAGAAGTTTTCAGTGCTTTTAAGATGATGTGATCTGGGGATAGGTATGATCATTATTATGGTCCATATCCAGGAAGAGCCCCTAATACCTTGCAGTTACAAGCACTATTGCTTCTCAGGGCCCCTGCTCCCCTGTGACTAAAATATTATTTATTCATGGGTGTCCTTATTTCTAATGATTGAAAGCAATCTTGTTCCTTGGGGCCCTTGCTCCCTTGTGATTGAAAATGCTTCTGTTCATCCTGGGTTTGCAACCCAGAAGTAGGTATGGGCCCAAAAGTACCTTTTCCTGTGCCCAGTGCTAACATAGGGATCCCCTGTAATCTCTTTCTGAAAAATTGGTCCTTTCTCTAGACTGAGAGCTTCTGAAGCTACTGCTGCTCATCAGCCCTTATCCTAGCATCACAAACTCTTTCTGACCTTCTATGTTGTCTTAACCTGTAAAAATGTTTCATACCAATCTTATGTTTTTATTTTTTTTTTACTCCATAATTCTATTGGAGGATTTATATTTAGAGGGTAATGTCGGGAGAACATGGCTGTAGGGATTTCTCTATACTACAATCTTTACCCCCAAAAGTCATTAATCTTGAAGCTCATATGTCTTTCACAAGGACCTGAAAAACTGAAAACCTTAATACCTTAATGCAGGAAATTATATAAGAAATTTCCCAGAACTTCTAAATAAAGAAAACAAAGAACAATTAAAATAATCCACAGATTCATGGAGAATTATTCTGTTTAAAATCTCTAGATACAATGGTTAAATTTTAAAATTCCACTAACAAACCACCAATTCTGTAAGCAACTACAAGAAAGGCCTTCAAATATTGTAGAAAGGAACTCTAAATAAGACAAGATTATTATGTGGCCAGTAGTAACCTCAGAAGGGAATGGAATAAGACCTTCTGAAAAAGCAAAGTAAGATGTGAGTCAAAATTACATTTATTGAAAATAAATCTAATTATCATATAAAAAGTTGGGTATTCAATAACAGTTGTATTTAATGCATCTTTGGAAAACAAAACACAGATGTGAGTAGATTATTTGACTTAGAAACTGCTCCAAACATAAATATAAGGTAAATAATTACAACAATCAAGGAAAGAAGAAGTAATGAAATAAATTACACTTTTCAACAAAGATTATATTTAGACTAAAAATGAATATTATGCTTAAAGGGCTTTAAGATAGTTATTTTTAAAACACATAAGGGGATCAAGATGAAAGTAGATTTTGAAGAAATAGAGGCTGTGAAGGCAGAGGGGCAAAAAACAAAACAAAACAAAATACACAAACAAAAAACCCTGGACCAAACAAGACATTTTACTTTTACATGTGACACTGTGGAACAGAATTTCAGAATGGAAGGCTGTATAAATGGAGAGCGAAGAGGTAAAAGACAGGATAATAAAGAAAAGATAATATCTTGGGTCTAGTACTTCAGCAAGAAAATGTGCTGCAGTGCAATACAGAAGGAAGTTATTGAAACAGAAAGAATGAAAAGTGGGTCTCTGCCCAGTGGGTTAAGGGGGACCTTTGAATGGCACTACCAATGAAAAAGAAGAATATATCTTTGCAATAGGGGATGAGAATATCAGAATGTGACTGATTAGGGGACCATTGCTGCACAGAAAGAAGAATTTTCCTGAAAGAGTGCTGGGCCTACATTGACAAAATCCTCCCTCAGAAGAAGGGAAATCAGATCCCTTGGGAACAGCCAATACCCCAAAACATGGGAGCATATGAGCCAGGGAGGAGAATGCATGGGGAATGAAAAAAAAAAAGAATGATCGTATTAAAAACAGGGAGGAGAAATGTATCACACAATATGGCATACAGGGCTATCTGCACAATGGGGAAAATCTGTCTTGATAATCTCCCTCTTGAATTGATGTCTTCAAGCTTAATGCACTATGAAAAAAAAAAAGGAGAAGAAAAAGAAGAAAGGAAAAGAGGTGAGAATGATTGGAAAAGAACTAAAAAGGAACTAAATTGAAAATGGTTAAAAGAGTGAGTTCAAACAGTACTTCGGAAGCTTTAATTCCACAAAGAATTAAAAGATATTTAAAAAGAAATAAACATAGAGGATAATAATAATAATAATAATATAGAAAGATAAGGAAATTTAAATAAGAGAAGAGAGGAAGAAAAACCATGGTAAAATTATGGAAAGAGAAAAAAAATAAAATATGGAAGTTGGAGGGTAGGATAATGAGTTGATTTAAATATGAGTGGAAAAGAACAAACATTAGAGCAGAAGAGTTACATCACTAAATAAAAGGAAGAAAAACAATGAAGTTAATCTGAATAAATAAAATTCCAGACTAGAGAATGGGCTAAAAAGGAGAAGGGGTAAAGGCAGAAAAGAATTCTGTCAGATTGTAGTTGATTATGTAAAATTAATGTCAGGGTTAATATATCAATTTAAAAAAAGTAAACCAGAATAGAGTATTAAAAAACAATATTAAAAACAAATGCAGGAAATAGCAAATACAATGCTCACAACTAAATGTGAATGGATTTAAAAAATCAGTTAAAACTTATGACAGATTTATTGAGAAAACAAGTCTACAACCTATCATTTACACAAAAGATCTAAAATGATCTTTGTATGTGTATGTGTATATATTTATAAATGAATGTATAAATATTTACTTTTACTTATATATATACATTATATATACAGATATAAAGTAGACTTATATATGTATGTATAACAGAAATACATAATGTAGCCATACCTAAAACCAGAAATAATAAAATGATAAAAGTAATAATAAAGACAAAATAATAATTCAAAATATAACAGATAAACAAATTGCATTGTGCTTAAAGGAATCATGTCCTAGTATTTCAATTCATAAAGGAAAGGGAAAATTAATTGAACCCCAAATATATATATATATATATATATATATATATATATATATATATATATATATATATATATATATATATATATATATATATATATAATGTGTGTGTATATACACATATATATGTATTTGAGGCTCAATTTGACAAAATAAAAAACGGACGTAATATAAAAGCAGAATAAAAAATACTTATCAGAAACTTCCACAAATAGTTTTTTGTCAATAAAAATTGAGATTTTAAAGAGACCAGATTAATTTGTATGTGTATGTGTATGTGTATGTATGCACATGCACATACACACATGTATATACACATGCATATATGTGTAGTTTATAGAACTTCCTAAATGCTATCATTAATAAAACATATTAATATTATATAAACAAATGAATAATTTACCAACTAGAATACTTTATTATTCAATTTCATAAAAATAAAAAGAATAAACTGTAAAGAAACAACAAAAGATGGTGGAGAAAATATGTTCCTATTGGATTTAAAGAAGTTTTTTTTCAAATATTTTTAAACTTATTATTTTAAAATTTTAAAATTTAATTTTAAATTTATTGAATGAAACAAACATTCCTATAATATTGTATATTTTTTAAAAAAACTTATTACACATGGTGGGGCAGCCAGGTGGTGCAGTGGGTAAAGCACCGGCCCTGGATTCAGGAGTACCTGAGGTCAGATCCGGTCTCAGACACTTGACATTTACTAGCTGTGTGACCCTGGGCAAGTCACATAACCCTCATTGCCCCAGAAAAAAAAAATATTACACATGAAACTGAAACCCTATTATATAAAACATGTTATTCTTTTAAAATATATAATAAAGTTATCATGTAAATTTCTTTTTTTATCTTTTTTTCCTCATCTCCCCACTTCCCTTCCCTACAAATGGTTACCATTAGGTACAATATATGTAAATTCTTTCTATACGTACTTCTATGTATCAGTTCTTTCTCTAGATGCAAATAGCATCTTCCTTCATAGATCCTTTGAAGTATGTATATACATACAGATATAGATATAGATATAGATATAGATATAGATATAGATATAGATATAGATATAGATATAGATATAGATATAGATATAGATATAGATATAGATATAGATATAGATATAGATATAGATATAGATATAGATATAGATATAGATATAGATATAGATATAGATATAGATATAGATATAGATATAGATATAGATATAGATATAGATATAGACATAGATATAGATATAGATATAGATATAGACATAGATATAGATATAGATATATACACACACAAATACATACACACATATGTATGTATATATGTGTGTATGTATAGACATAAGCACATATATCTCGTATTCCATGAAGTAATGTGTATATAGACTTCTATGAAATAACAAAAAGCAAAATGAACAGAGTCAAGAAAGCATTATATATAATAACAGCAATATTGTTTTTTGTTTGTTTGTTTGTTTTGTTTTGTTTTTCTTTTTGTTTTTTGCGGGGCAATGGGGGTTAAGTGACTTGCCCAGGGTCACACAGTATTTGTTTGTTTTTTAGTGAGGCAGTTGGGGTTAAGTGACTTGCCCAGGGTCACACAGCTAGTAAGTGTTAAGTGTCTGAGGCCGGATTTGAACTCAGGTACTCCTGACTCCAGGGCCAGTACTCTATCCACTGTGCCACTTAGCTGCCCCAGCAATATTGTTTTAAGAATAACTTTGAGGGAATGTCATTTTTAACATTATAGATATAAAACTATTATATTTTTATTATTTATACATACTATTATGTATTACTATATTATCATTACATATATAATAGTATTTATTTCATGCAATTCTATCAAACTCTTCATTTTTATAATGCAGCAGCATTCCATCACAATATCAAACCACAACTTGTTCAGCCACTCCCCAAACTCCAGTTCCCTACCACTGCAGAGTAAGCTTCTATAAATATTTTAGAATATATGCATTTTGTTCCTTTTTACCTAATCATCTTTGGAAATAGACCTAGTAGTGGTATGGCTAGTTCAAAGGAAAATTTAGCAACTCTTTGGGCATAATTCTAGAGTGCTCTCCAAAATGTTAGCATTGGCAGTAAGACATGAAAAAGAAATTAAACTATCCTTATTTGCTAATGACATAGGAAATCATAAGGAATCAACAAAGAAACTAATTGAGACCACTTAGCACAGTGCCTGGCACAAAACAAATGCTTAAGAAATGCTTGACTAACTATCAGGAATATACAGATAAATAAAAACCAATCCTCAATAGATAAATGTTTGAATGATATGAACAATTAACAAAGAAATGCTAGCTATTAATAAATATTAAAGAATGTCCCAAATTGTTACTAATAAAAGAAATGAAAATTAAAACTCTATTTCCATGCATGTATAGAAAATTGGAAAATATGACAAAACAATAGAAAATTCAATGTTGTGGGAATGGGAAAAATAAGAAAATTAATATTGTCAATCTGTGAATTGGTAAATTGACATTCTGGAATTCAATCTGTCCTTCCAAATAAGTGTTAAAAATGGTTACACCAGAGATTCCATTGTTAATGACAAACCACTAAGTGTCGATTGACAAAATAAAAGAGACTCTATACACACACACACACAGACTGAGACAGAGAGACAGAGAGATGTTCACAAAGAACTAGAAACAAATTAGATGTGCATTGATTGAGGAAAGGTTAAACACATGGTATTATATTAATCATATATAAGATGACTGTCATAGGAAATTATGAGCTTGATGGGTATAAAGAGGTATGAAGAAACTTACATGAATTTATGCAGAGCCAGGAAAATATACAAAACTTCAACAATATAAATAGATCAACAATCAAAAAATAATCAACGCTAAATGTTATGAAGTGATTAAATAATATTCTGGTCCCAAAGAAGAGGTATGAGATCTCCCTCCAATCCTTCACAGTTATTGGGTCCCACAGGTATGAACTGAAGCCTATATAATGAGAGTTTTCAGTGATTTGATGAGTTTTGCTAAACTTTTTTTTATTTTTATTTAAAATGTTGTAAAGGAATGACTCTTTGAAAGCAGAGAAATACAGGAGAAATCTAAGCAATGTTTTAAAAATATATTAATAAAAACCTGTTTACAAAAACTAGTAAGCTGTAGAGCTAAAATTTGATCCAAAATCTTCTGACCACAGATCCCAAGCTTTCCCCCTTATACTCTATTTTCTTTCATAAGGAATAAGGTTTTGGGGGGTTTGTTTTGTTTGGTTTAGTTTGTTTGTTTTTTAAAAGATCCAAGGGAAGATTTCTCAGAAGCTTCTTGAAAGTAGGCAACAATGATATATTTGGTGAGATGGAGTAGCTGAACCTTTCATTTCTCCTTGGACATGAGATTCAATGACTTAATCTATTACAAAACAATAATCAAAGAATGATGACTCCTTATTGCCACTGGGATAAAATTCCAACTTTTCTGTTGGCATTTAAACTACCTAAGATGCCTCCTGTCTACCTTTCTTGGTTTGTTTTACATTACTTTCTTTTCATACACTTTGTGATGAAGTCAAACTGGCCAACTTGTTGAAGCTTGATTGCAATAGTAAGTCCCTATTTCTGAAACTTGGCAAAGGATATTTCCCATGCCGTGAATGTACTTCTCCCTTACCTGTTCCTCTCAGAAGTCCTAAATTTCTTCAAGGTTCAAGATATCTTTCATTATTTCCATTAGTGAGCAGTATCTTTTCATATGGGACAGCTAGGTTGTGCAGTGGATAAAGTGCTTGGCTTAGGGACAGGTAGACTCTTGTTAATTCAAGTCCAGCAACCAACACTTGCTAGCTGTATGAACCTGGACAGTCACTTAACCCTGTTTGTCTGTTTCCTTCTTTGAAAAATGAGCTAGAGAACAAAATGACAAACTTTTCCCATATCTTTGTCAAGAAAACCCCAAAAGATGTCATGAAAAGTCAGACATGATTGAAACATTACTAAAAAACAATGTTCTCTCATATATTATGTGTACTTGCCTATGTCTTTGGTTTACCAGTCAGTATTCATATTATTTCCTGTGTTAAAATTTAAATTCCTTGAAGGAAGACTTTTATATTAGTATCTTTATATTACCAGTGCATTGCTTAGTGCCTGGCATTTAGTAGCACATTAAAAAACAAACAAAAAAATACTATGCTGAATGTAATGTTAAATTCAGCCAATTTCACTATTATTTATGATCCAATTTAAGACTTAAGGTTCTAAAAATATTATCTTAGAATAGAGCTGTTTTCAATTAAAAAAATAAGATCGTGTGTATGTGTAGACTAGAAAACCATTGCCAAAATCATCGCCATGATTCCTAAGTAATATAAGAGTATACTTTTATGTAGATACAACCATGTTTAAGTAAACATTCTTATGATTTACTCCCAGGAACAAATATCATGATTGATTATCATCATGTTAACTAATATTTATTAAATGCTTACTTTGTATAAAATACCAAAATAGACACAATCAGTTCATCGTATAAATCTATTGAGTCTTTTTACAGTGTTATTCATTTGCATAATTTGTGCCTCTGAGGAAGAAGAGGATAAAATAATGTGTCTTTCTGAATAACTGTGCCAGTAGATTCAGTTGAATAGGTTTACTTCTTAGTGATCCAGGGAATAATTATACAAGTCTAAGTCTCGCGCTTCACTTACTGCTTTTAGAAAACAATAGAAGCACGGAGTTTGCTATGTCCACTCACCATCCATGCTACTGATCTTGCACTAATTTAAAAGCTATTGACAGGAGCCAATATGGTGGAGGAGAGGCTGTGACTCCCACAAGCTCCAGATAAACCCGTCAACTCACACCCAAATAATGCTGTAAAACAACAAAACCCAGAACAGCCTAATGCACATAAGAATAGAGTGAGACTATTTCTCCGCAAAAGAAGGCAATTCTGATCACCTACTCATCAGGCTAAACAGCTCAGTGTGCAGTCCAGACCCAGGCAGGGACAGTGCTTCCAACACCTGTCAGAGTTTCAGCACCAGCAGCTTCTGAGACTCCAATCACAGACTGGTGAGGGATTTCAGTGGTAGGCCAGGGTGAAGTGGAGGCAGTATCTATTGGAGTTGGGGCAAAGTGCCCTGGGTCTGAACCAGTGGGCTGAATCAAGTGGTGGAGGCCCAGTGGGGGAGGGGCAAAAGTGAACCAAGCTTCCGACCATAGAGAATCAGAGTTCAATCAGACTTATATTTCTGGATCAAAGAGAAATCTGCCATGATTACTCACAAGCCAGGCAGAAGCCTGAGAAGAAGCCCAATCACCCCTTGGGCCATGCTGTAGCATGAACAGTGTGTCCTCGAAGCAGCACTACACTTTAAGAAGGAGTAAAAAGCCAAGAAATAGTAAGCCAGGATGAGTAGGCAGAGAAAGCAGAAGACCATTGAAAACTTCTTTGGGGGAAAGGTAGACCGACCACAATATAACCTCAGAAGAAGATAATAACAGGGTCAAAGCTCCAATATCCAAAGCTCCAAAGAAAAATATGAACTGGTCTCAGGCCATGGAAGCTCTCAAAAGAGACTTTGGGGGCAGCTAGATGGCGCAGTGGATAGAGCACTAGCCCTGGAGTCAGGAGTACCTGAGTTCGGATCTGGCCTCAGACACTTAACACTTATTAGCTGTGTGACCTTGGGCAAGTCACTTAACCCCAATTGCCTCACCAAAAAAAAAAAAAAAAAAGAGAGACTTTGAAGAGAAAGTAGGAGAGATAGAACAAAGATGTGGAGAAAGAGAGGAAGGAATGGAAAGAGAAATGAGAGCAATGCAGGAGAGTCATGAGAAAAAAGTCAACAATTTGAAAAAACAAATGGAAAAGGAGATTAAAAAACTGTCTGATGGAAATAATTGCCTAATAATTAGGATTGAACAAATGGAAGCTAGTGACCTTATGAGAAACCAAGATACAGTAAAGCAAATTCAATTGAATGAAAAAATAGAGGGCAATGTGAAATATCTCCTTGGAAAAACAGCTGACCTGGAAAATAAATCCAGGAGAGAGAATTTGAAAATCATTGGACAACCTGAAAACTATGACCAAAACAAGAACTTAGACACCATCCTCCAAGAGATTATGAGGGAAAATTGCACTGATATTCTAGAAGCAGAATCTAAAATAGAAATTGAAAGGATCCACCGATCACCTCCTGAAAGAGATCCCGAAAAGGAAATCCTCCAGGAATATTATAGCCAAATTCCAGAACTCCCAGGTCAAGGAGAAAATATTGCAAGCAACTAGAAAAAAGGGAATTCAAATACTGTGGAGCTCCAGTAAGGATAAAGCAAGATCTAGCATCTTCTACATTAAAGGACCAGAGGGCATGGAATATGATATTCCAGAGAACAACAGAACTGGGACTACAGTCAAAAATCACATACCCAGCAAAACAAAGCATCATCTTTCAGAGGAAAAAATGGATTTTCAATGAGAAAGAGGACTTTCAGGCATTTGTTATGAAAAGATCTGGACTGAAAAGAAAATTTCACTTTCAAATACAAGACCCTGAAAAAGCATAAAAAGGTAAGGAGGAAAAAGATTTAATGAGGGATATTAAAAGATCAAACTGTTTATATTCCTAGATGGGAAAATAATACTTCAAATGCATAATAACTATCTCAGTAAGGAATTCATAGAGGACAGAGGTCTGAACTGAATAAAAAGGGATGATATCTAAAGCATTTACGTTTTGTTCTTTGTGGGACAGACAGGATGGCATGTCTTATGTCTGGGGCTAGATTTAGGCTTGGGGCCTCCTGGGTCCAGGGCTGGTGCATTATCCCCTGTGCCACCTAACACATGATGACATCTTTAAAATAGGATTGAGGTGTAGGAGAAATAGACTGGGGGAGGGGGAAGGGGAGAGATGGTCTGGGGAGAGATAGTTCACATGAAGGAAACAAGAAAAAAAGCTTATGGAGGGGAGGAGAAGAGGGAGAAGGAATTGGGGAATGAGTGAACCTCAATATCATTAGAATTGGCTCAAAGAAGGACTAACATACATACTCAAGTAGGTATAGTAATATATTTTTGCCCTGAGCATGGGGAGGGAGATAAGGGGGGGGGAGGAGGGAAGGGCAGATTGGGGGAGAGACCAGTAAAAAGGAAATCACTTTTGAGGAAGGTTAAGATGTTCTGCATAACTGCACAAGTATGACATATTGAATTGCTTGATTTCATTGGGAGGGTTGAGGAGGAAGGGATGAAGAAAATTTAGAACATAGAATTAGCTCAAAGACCTTAAACTCATCAGAATGGGCTCATGGAGGGAATAATATTCACACCCAGTTGGGAGGAGTAATCTATTTAACCTGAAAGGGAAAGTATAAGGGGAAGAGGATAAGGAAGGAAGGGTGAAAAAAGGGAGTGTGGAGTAGTGGAGGGGACAGTCAAAAGTAAAACACATTTGAGGAGGAATAGGTTTTAAAAGAAGATAGAAAAAAGAGTAAATATCATGAAAAAGGAATAGGATGGAGGGACATAGTTATGATGATTGATTATCATGGCAAAATGTGTGGTACCTTTGTCAAGCTTAAGGTACTTTATTCAGGTTATGATGAACAGTATACTATCAAAAAAACATGGAAGGACCTACATGAACTGAAGCAGAGTGAAATGTACTGTATGCAAAATAACAGCAATAGCATAAGATGATCTGCTGGGAAGCATGTGGGTATTTTCAGCAAGATAATGATCCAATATAACTCTGAAGGACTTATCGAAATGGCAACCCATCTACAGAGAAAGAACTGATAGTATCTGAAAACAGATGGAAACACATTATTTTTATTTTTTTTTCCTCTTTGACAATTCCTCAATCTGAAGTTTGTTGGGGTTTTTTTGTTTGTTTTTGCTGTTTTCTCTCACATTCTAACTAATGTGGGAATGTTTTCCATGACTACTCATGTATAACATATTTTGAAATGCTTGAGTTCTAGTGGGTGGGGGTGGGAATGGAGGAGGAAGAGAAGTTGGAACACAATTTTTTTTTAAATTGATGTTAAAATTTGTTTTTACATATATTTTGGAAAATAAAATTCTATTCAATAAAAAAATGAAAAAAGCTATTTTATATTGTTCTTAAACTATTTCAAATACTGTATTTCCATGACTAGATTAAGATATTTCAGTAATATATAGTCACTTTGTATTACCCATGACACCTAATATGTTGGATGTACTCAATAAATGTTGAATGAATGATTAACAGTAGCACCCAGGAGTTAATCATATAAATCATTGAGATGTAATCAATATGCTACCAAAAATAAAAGAACAAAACCCTAAGTTTAACATTAAGTCAGTATTGGAAATGTTAACATGCGTGCTGTGTCTAGACAAGTGGTTTAATTCTCATCATTTGACAGCTATAACATGACAGCTATAAATCTATAGTGTGCATCAGTAGCATAAATTTTGGCTTTAATTTTTTTCTTTTATTTATGTTCAAGATTTTCCTTCCTTCCTTCCTTCCTTCCTTCCTTCCTTCCTTCCTTCCTTCCTTCCTTCCTGATGCATATGTTCTGATGGAATAAAATCCCACTTTCCATGGCCTTTAGACATTGAGGCTTTTTTGTTTGTTTATTTGTTTGTTTTAGGTAAAGGTTTTTAAATATTACCAAGAATACTCAAAACCCCCAGCAGACACAAAAGGACACAAGAGCACACAGGGATGTCATTTTCAAACTTTGCCTGGATCTTAACATCCTTTACCTCCACTCTCCAGAAATTGTAAGAAATAAGATGGTTTGGCAAGACTCTGAAAGATATAATTTCTCCCTTCCCTGGTCAAAGACACATCTTACATTTAGGTGAAGACACACAGAAAATCATTCAAGAAGATAATCTAAAATTTTTCTTGGAATTCTACACCAAAGAATTGTCATTTTCATTGAAGTCTGAAATTATACTATTAGAGTGGCTCTTTCAAGCATTTCTGCTTAAGTTCTGTTTTGAAAATGTAAATCAGATTGGGAAAAATGAGTAAAACTGGGACTTTGGTTGCCTGTCCCCCAGGCATGATCAGAATTTGAATTTGAGATAAGAATGTTAGGGTTTCCCTCATTGCCCTGCAAAACAACAACAACAACAACAACAACAAATACAATTTTAAGGGGGAAGCTAGGTGGTGTAGTGGATAAAGCACTGGCCCTGGATTCAGGAGGACCTGAGTTCAAATTCAGCCTCAGACACTTGAGACTAAATGTGTGACCCTGGGCAAGTCACTAAAACCCCATTGCCCCACAAACACAAACAAACAAACAAACAAAAAACCAAATAAGAATCTTATGATTTGCATCTCATCACTTTGGGGAATCACAATGGACTTTGTACTGGGAGATTTTAGAAAGTTGAGACAGAGAGAGACCCAGAGAGAGACCAGCAGGGAGAGAGAGGGAAAATGGGAAGGTGAGAAAGCTAAGGGAGCTTCAGAGCTGTCATATAAGGAAGAAAAAGAAGCAGTTTAGCAATCAGACCCTTTTGCAGTTAGGTCCCAAATACTATAAATAATGAATCTTTGGAGTGTCTGCATTACTTGAATTCATATTCATATTTTCATCAGATTAGAAACATTTTACATAGGTATAACCTCAGATATTTCTATTTGAATGTGAGATACTGAGCTATAGGAAAGGAGAGGGGGATCTGTTTCTTTCACTATCTACATCTCCAGTGAAAGTGGAAGGTTTTTTTTAATAATAATAATAATAATAAACATTTTTATTTAAAGTTTTGAGTTCCAAATTTTATCTCCTTTTACCTCCTTCTCCTCCCCCTCTCTGAGGTGGTAAGTAATCAGATATACCTGTGCAATTATGTAAAACATTACTATATTAGCCATTTTGTATAAGAAAACTGGAATAAAAGAAAGAAATGAAAGAATGTGAAACTAGAATGATTCAGTCTCTGTTCATTCTACATCAATTATTTCTTTGGAGGTGGCTAGTATGCTTTATCATTAATCCTTTGGTATTGTCTTGGATCATTGTACTGCTGAGAATACTTGTCTTTCACCATTCTTCTTCAAACAATATTGCTATCTCTTTGTACAATGTACTTCTGGTTTTCTCTTTATTATACATCAGTTCACTGAACTTTCTAGGCCTTTCTGAAATCATTCTGTTTGTCATTTTTATAGCACAATAATATTCCATCACAATCATATACCACAGTTTATTTAGTCATTCCCCAATTTAGGGGTATTGTTTTGATATCTGATTCTTAGCCACCACAAAAAGAGCTGCTATAAAGATTTTTGTATGTTGTTTTCTTTTCTTTTTTTTTTTTTGAATACTTTTTGGATCTTAACCTAGCAGTGGTATTGTTGGATATGCGAAAAGGTATGCACAATTTTATACTTTGGGCATGGTTCCAAATTGCTCTATTGAATCTATTCACAACTCTACCAACAGTGGATTAGCATCCCAATTTCCCCACATCCCCTCCAACATCAAATATTTTGCTTTTTTAATTATATTTGTCCTTCTAATAGGTGTGAGGTGATATATAAGGTTTGTTTTAATTTGCATTTCTCTGATCAATAGTGATCAAGGGCATTTTTTTCATGTGACTATAGATAGCTTTTATTTCTTTGGCTGAAAACTACCTGTTCATATCCTTTGTCCATTTATCAATCAGGGAATGATTTGTATTTTTATAAATTTAACTCAGTTCTCTATATATTTGAGAAATGAGACCTTTATCAGAGATGCTTGTTTCAAAACTTCTTTCTCAGTTTTCTGTTTTCCATATAATCTTGGTTACATTCATTTTGTTCATGCAAAAGCAATACAAATTGCAAAACATAATTTTGATTATATAAATGTAAAAGCTTCATTGGTCCTAATTCTTCCTCTGTCCATAAATCTGACAGATAAACTATCCCATGTTCTCTCAATGTGCTAATAGTATCACCCTTTATGTGCAAATTATGTGCCCATTTTGACATTATATTATATTGTCTGAGATGTTGGTCTAGTTTTTGTAACATTCTATTCCAGTTTTTCCAGCAGTTTTTTTTTATCAAATAATGGGTTTCTGTACCAAAAACCTAGATATTTGGGTTTATCATATACTAGATTACTATAGTCATTTATTATACTATAATTTGTAACTATTCTATTCCACTGATCCACCTCTCTATTTCTTAGGCAGTACCAAGTTGTTTTGATAATTACTGCTTTATAATACAATTTGAGATCTGGTAGTGCTAGACCACCTTCTTTCACCTTTCTTTTCATTGATCCCCTCGATATCCTTAAGCTTTTGTTCTTCTGAATGAACTGTGTTATTATTTTTTCTAGATGAAAGTGGAAGTTTTAATGACTGACAATTTCTCTAAGACTGTATTTCACTATCCTCACATAGAAATGCTCAGAGTAAATGAGAATTAGCACCAAATTGCATTATTCTGTCAAAAGATGTGATATTAATTCATATAATATGTATTTTACCACACTTTAAACATAGTTCTGAAACAAATGGGATCAAGAATTCTCTTTGAAAAGTATGTGATACTTTCTTTTTAAAAAGGTTATTATGGGGACAGCTAGGTGGTACAGTGAATAGAGCACTGGCCCTGGAGTCAGGAGTACCTAAGTTCAAATCCAGCCTGAGACACATAACACTTACTAGCTGTGTGACCCTGGGCCCTGGGCAAGTCACTTAACCCCAATTGCCTCACTAAAAAAAAAAAAAAAAGGTTATTATGTAATCCAGAAAAAGTCCTCACTATAACCTAGGAGTAAATCCTATAATGCTCTATGGATGTAGAAGTTGAAAGACGTAAGAGTAACCAAAGTATCAGCATAGTTCTTCACATACACACACACACACACACACACACACACACACACACACACACACACACACACACACACACACACTCAGAGATGGCTAAAAATGTTTTTGTTTTTATTTCTTTATTTTTTCTCTTCCAAAGTTCCTAGACTTATTTATGGTAAGACTTCTTTGTAATGTCAATATTTTTTCCTGCATTTTTTATGGATAATTGGTAAAGGAGTTTCTAAAATCTTTGGAACTGAATCATGTGCCTTTTAAATATGGTAATAAGTACTATTTTGTAATTCCTTCAGTTCTATCACTAATCAGGAATAACAGTTCAGGGCTTTCTCCTTGAGAGACAACAACATCAAAATCTGTTAGCAAATGCTAACAGAAAATTATAAAGAACATTTATTAATCACCTACTGCATATGCAGTACGGTGTGCTAAATGCTAATAAGATAGGTTTAAATCAGATATTATATATTATTTCTTGGAGATTTTAATCTAATTGTATATCTAAGGTAAATAGTTAAATGTTATAACATAATTCCTGAGAGGCACAAAGTGCCCTGTGACTTCTGAGATCTGAAAATCCATAACCAACTGAGGAAATCAAGAAAGGTTTGATGGTGATGTGGCATTTTAATTTTAATTTAAAGACTGGGTAGCAAAGACATCCCCAAAAAAGTATAAAAGAACTCTTTGCACAAAAATATTTAAATCAGCTCTTTTCGTAGCAGCTAAGACTTGGAAATCAAAGGAATGACCATCAATTGGGGAATGGTTAAACAAGCTGTGGTGATGGAATATCATTGTACTATAAGAAATGACAAGCAGAATGATTTCAGAAAGGCCTGGAAAGACTTCTATGAACTGTTGTATAGGGGAGTGAGCAGAACCAAGAGAATGTTGTGAATACTAAAAGCAATACTGTTTGATCAAAAATTGTGAATGATTTAACTATTTTCAGAAATACAATGATCCAAGTCAATTCCAAAGAATTAATGGTGAAGCATACAATCCACCTGCAAAGAAAACATTGATATTGATTGACACAGATTGAAGCATTCTATTTTTCACTTTTTTACATTTTTTTCTTTTATTCAAGTTTTCTTATACAAAATGTCTGATGGCTTTGTTTGACATAATTAAAAAAAGACTGGGTAAGAGTCAATAGGCAAAGGGGAAGGAAGAAAAATAGTTTATGAAAACACAAGTAAAAAGACATGAAGGTATGAAAACATGGGAAATGTGTGAGGAGTTATCTTAATCTGACTCAAGAATAGAATATTTAAAGAAGAATAGAATGAAATAAGAAGAATTTGTAGTGTGTCACACTTGATTGCATATGTCTTTCATAGTGAGTCATAGGAATATGACCATTATTTGGTAGAAAACAATGAGCCACTGAAGAGTTTTGAACACAGAAATTGTATGCTAAGATCTATGTAGAATAACAATAAGTCCATGAAGTGCTGTTAAGGAGCAGTTGGGGTTTTCTTGAGAAAGACACTAGAGTAGTTTACCATTTCCTTCTCCATCCCATTTTACAAATGAGGAACCAAGGCAAACAAAGTTAAGTGACTTTGCCTTTGATCACACAGCTAATAAATTTCTGAGGCCATATTTGAACTCAGGAAGAGAATTCACTTTATCCATTGCACCACCTAGCTGCTCCCATTGAACAGAGGTAGAGAGAGGTATGTGAAATGGTCAGAACTGGGACTTAGAAAGATCACATTGATAGATGATTAGATTATGCATTGTAGTGAAGAGAGACTTGAGTCAGTGAAACCAACCAGAATAGGCCAGGCCTGTAATAAGGCGGTGGCAGTATTAAAAGAGAGAAAGAGCAGTAAACAAGAAATTTTACAAAATTAAATTACCAGGACTTTGCACAAGATTGGAGTATGGGCATGGGTCACTCATGAGAAAGAGGATGGTGTCACCAAAATTGTAAGCTTGGGGGACAGATAAGATGGTGGTTAGGTTAACAGTAACCAGGAAGTTATGAAGTGGAGAGGATATGGGGGAAAAAGATAATGAGTTCAGTTTCAGACATGTTGAGTTTGAGATGTCTATAGGACATCTGTTTTGAGATGTGTGAATGGAGATAAGGAGAAAGGTAAGGGCAGGTTATGTGGATTTGAAAATCATCAGAATAGGGCTGATAATTGAACCTATAAAAGTTTATGAAATTACTAAATAAGGGTGAAAAGACGACCTAAGACAGAGCCTTGAGGAATACCCATCACTAGTTGGCATATTCTGAACAAAGATTCAGCAAAGGACACTGAGGAGCAGTCAGAGAGATAAGGAAAACTAAGAGAGTGACTAGTGCCCAGAAAATCTTTTTAAAAAGTATGAAAGTGATCAATAGTGTCAAAAACTATAGAAATGTCAGAAAGGATTAGGACTAAAAAAAAGCCATTGTATTTTGCACTTAAGAGATAATAATGAACTTTGGAGGGGGTAATTTTAGGTGAATGATTAGGTTAGAAACCAGATTTTAGAGAGTTAAAAAGAGTGTTGATTGATTTCTCAAGGGACAGAATGGCATTTTCCTTTTGTCACCTCCTCCAACTTTGAATTACAATATTATTATGAAAGCAACTCAAGATTTTAGTAACTACTCTGCTTTTGGTAAAAAAAGAGAGGGTGAGTGAACAAATAGATAGCTAAAGTCCCCAATTTTGTAACTGCTACTAACCCCTAACTAGCAATGCCAATATCTATCTATCTATCTATCTATCTATCTATCTATCTATCTATCTATCTATCTATCTATCCCTTTAAGGTATACAATTACTTTATATACATTTTCTCTTTTTATCTACCATTACCTTCATACCCTGGTTCTGCAAACTTGTTGTTCATCCTTCATTTTGAAGAAGACCAAAGGACTTGAACATGAATTAGATTTAACTGGGGAAGGGTTGTGCAAAGTTATAAGCCTCACTCTCTCTTCAGAAGCAAGGTGTGTGACTCAATCCACCATATTTACTGAACTCCATGTCTATTTCCTCATTTGTTTTTAGGTAATCCATTGTATGATCCCATCAAAAATCTGCTTTTCCCCCTTTTTTACTGATCCTTACTCAAATAATCTTTAATATTTACCTCCTATTTTCTTGAATCCTTGACATAAAAATATTTCTTTAATATGCAATCCCACTTCACTACTTTATCCACTCTTTTCCCTTTAAATATTTTTTTTCTTTCCAAAGCTTTTTCATATCATATCTCATTCCATCATGTCTTTGGAATTCCTAAGGGGTTAAATTTTACTTTTTATGGGAAAAAGTGCTGGATTTGGAATAAATGCTAGCTGGGTTTGAATACCAATTTCAACACTTACTGATCATAGTTATTTCACTTGACTTCCCTGAACCTCAGTTTCCTCATCTGTAAAATGAGGAAATTAATTTAATTGGATTCTGCTCGAGATAGTTGATGGCTGGTAGCTAGAGCTACCTGGGGGTAGCTAGGTGACACAGTGGAGAGAGTACTGGACTAGGAGTCAGGAAGAATCATCCTCCTGAGTTCAAATCTGGACTCAGACACTTACTGTGTTGTGATCCAAGACAAATTACTTAACTATTTTTGCCTCAGTTTCCTCATCTGTAAAATGAGCTAGAGAAGGAAATAGCAAATCACTCCTGTGTCTTTACCAAGAAAATCCCCAAATAGGGTCATGAAGAATGAGACATAACTGAAAAGAACTGAGAAGTGGGTGCACAGAGAGGTAGCTGATGGCACAGTAAAAAGAACACCATGCCTGGAGTCAGGAAGAACTGAGTTCAAATACTGACTTCAGACCTTTGCTAGCTGTCTGACACTGGAAAAGTCACTTAACCTTTTTTTTCCCCTCAATTTCCTCAACTTTAAAATGAGGATAATGATAGTACATTCTATGCTGGGATGTTATATGGATCAAATGAGATATGTGGAAAAAAGTACTTAGTGACTGACACATAGTAAGCATTGTATAAATGTTTTTTCTCTTTCATGTCCCACTGTTCTACTATGTATCAGGGATTAGGATATTCTGGGCAGTTTTTTAAAAAATCAAATTAATAAATATATAAAATAAATAATAAAATAAGATAGAAATAGAAATTAAAAGCAAAAGGAGAAGTGATAACATGCAGATAACTAAATAAAAAGTATAATTAAACAATTATACAAAAGTAACTTCTTGGGTAGTGTGCAAACACTAATAATCAGGAAATCAATAAAGTTCTCTCGCAAAAGTGGTCATGATGAAATGGACAGTTTCAGAAGAAATTGGGAAGATGCCTATGAACTGATTCAGAGCATGAAATGAGCAGAACTAAAAAAAATATACAGCAAAACCAAAAACATTATAAAGAAAAAAGAACAATGAAATAATTGAGAACTTTGCTCAATTTAATGACAAACAAGTCCAAAATAATGAAGATGAATTATGTGACTTGCCAGAGAGATGATAACTTAAAATGAAAGGAGACACATATTTTGGGTCGTGAGCAATGTGAGAATTTGTTTTGCTAACCATAAAATTCTATGACAAGATTTTCTAAAAATTGTATGTTGCTTAAAAAGAGAATATGGTGTTGGGGAAGATTTTAAATGCACGTAAAATAAACAATTCAAAGGGATCACTTGAATTGTACTTCAAATGGAGTTAGGGGTTTGAAAAGTCAGAGGTGATTAGCTAGTAGAGATAGCTGGATACTAGAGATAATCCAGGGTTAGGGTTAGGCAGAGAATAAGGAAGTAAGAATCAAGGGCAGAAGATAAAATAAAGTTGGATAGGTTTAAATATAACATCAAGATTTTGAAGGTATGAAAAAGAAGCCAAGGTATGGATGGATGGCCTGGAAAAACAGGAAGGGATATTGTGACAAGGGTTGGTGATGATGATGAGAAATAGGTTAAGGAAGGGTAAAGCCCCTAGAGAGATAGAAGGATAGGAGGATATATTCGAAGGAATTTCAGAGTTAGTGATGGTAGAAGTGGAGCCCTTAAGTGATAATGAGATCAAGCACATGGTATTAGTCTTTATGTGTGATGCTGTATAAACCAAGACTGCCTCTCAGGGTTCATATGAAGATCAAATGAAAGAATGCATGTATGCAATTACAACCCTTTGGAATCAAAATTCAAAGACACATCAGCTATTTATTACCAATATTTTATGCATTTATGTATAGAAATATCACAGAAGGCACTATTTCACTATTGACTTTCTCCTTTGATATAGCCTCATGTGAATTACTATTCTCCACTGCTATTTTTATTCCAATGCTTTCCCTGCTTGTCTCTCTACCATCTGGCTTGGTAAATATTTGTGGGGCATTTTCTCCTCCCCTTCCCCTTTTCAGTTTAAAGCCCTCTTGATCAGATTTGCAGGACTTCCAGCAATGGGAGTTGGGAAGTAATTAGATCAAGGGCACAGTGAGAGCAATTAGCTTTAGCAAAGATTAGGAAATACTTTTTCCTCAGAGACAGGAAGTAAAGAGAAGAAAATGAGTGATAATGCAGAAGAGTTTTGAGAGTCGAGGAAAGGGATTCAGGGAGTTCCCAGTAAATGGCCTAGATCTTTGTGAAATAAGAGGGCAAGTTATCTGCCATAAATATGGTGGATGGAGACATAGATGAGGGCTTGTGGAGAATGAAGAGGATTTGAAACAGTCACTGTGGGTTATCAGACAAGGGGCAAAATGGCAGCCAAGCTTTAGTCCTCACTTTCAGTACCTCACTTGATATATTCTTAGGCAATTATGTGCTTTAATAAGATTGACTTGTCACAGAATAGTGCAAAACCCTGCTCTTTACTCCTGCTTAAGCAAATTTAATTTTGCCTATCCACTTTACTATTCTTTTGCTACTAAAGGCATTTCAGAATTAAAACAAAGTTCTTAATGACAGACTAATACACCAAGAGAAGTGGCATTATGTGTAAAAAGAAATTACACATGGAAAATAGAGGACCAATACTCCTGACCCCAATTAAAACATTTTCTCCAATTTCAACTGTGAACCTCAAAGAAAAGTAATTGGTTAATCATCTTTACTATCACACTATATCACCAAACCACTGAAGAAGGTAATATAATAATGATAATAGTAATAATAATAATAAAAATAATACATGGCATTTAAACAGAGGAGTTTATAGTGGCAATCCAGTACTTCTTCATTACCAACAAAAATTGCAAAGATATTATGCTTAAGAAATCTGGACTTAGTAATCAATGTACATTATTCATGGGAAAGATAGAAACTGTGCAAAAGATTACCTCAGACTAGAAATTTAGCACTTACTGAATACCTAGGTATATTTGACAGTCACTGGAATTATATACAAGAAGTAATATTTTTCATGGACTGAGATACAATTATTGCCCCTGTTACAAACAAAACTTCATGATATCCTCAAGTATTCAACCAATAAACTGTCTGGGAACTTGGCCTTTTCCAAAGACTACTCTGTTGCCAATGATCAAACAGATATCCATTGATTAATAAAATTTAAAGAATAGAAATCCTAGAAGAAGGTATCAAAGCCATTTAGAAACAGGGTAAAGTGCCCATAATTCCTTTTATACTTTCTGCTACTGAAGTTGTATCAAGGATGCTTTCAGTAAACTTATAAAAGATGCATTTATAACATAATTATTTTATTCAAATAAAAAGTGATTATTTCAAAATTACTCCTTGCTATAATTTATAGCACATTAAAAAGAAAATAATCCTAGCAAGATATTGATGCCCCAGTATTGTTTCTCATCTCCACTGTTAGAGATGAGCATAGGGTAGTCATAATAATAATTACCCCTTGCTCAAAATCTAAGTGGTCATCCACAGCATAATAGTTGAAGGAATAGTGGCAAAGTAGAGTATTATAGGCTAGGGTGTTAGCCAATGTGAATTTGGAATGCTTCAAACCACTTGGACACTGAGAATCTGGAAAAAAATATGAAATCTTTAGAATCAGGATCTTGTATCAATAATTTTATAGTCAGGGTAACAAGAGTACTTGTAGGTATCAAAGAAAGAGATAGGATCCTATTGGGTTGCAAGCTAACCCTATTTGGAAGCCACATGATGATTAGTTCACTTGACACAGAAGACAGTGGAAGGAATGACATTTATGTCCTGGTACCTCAATAATGCAAGATAGAGTAGCACAAATCAGAAATACTAATATCTTGCCATATGAAAATGATTAAGTATAGATGGTACTGACTAGTACAATGGACAAATCATAAGTGCCCATGAAATAAACTAAATGTATCAATACATTTATTATGTGCCAGCGCTATATTACAAACCAAAGTATAACAAAAGAGGAAATACCTTACAAGTTAGAAGCAAGTGCCTTGGAATAATATTTTGTCAATAGGACCCAGAGATCCAAGTCATATAATGTTTCCAAACAATGTTGGTCAATATTAAGGAAAACTATATCTCTAAGCCAAGATATGATGAAATAAGAACTAAAACTGAATAGTTACTCTAATCTGAAGAGGAAAAATTTGAAGAAGCTAAAACACTGACAATCTTCACTCAAAACAAACTCAAAATGTTCTGCCTGATAATTAAGTGGATAAACAAGATTTTGAAGAGACAGGGAGAGATGATGAACTAAAGGTACAGAAAGAGGCATAAATTCTGAAAAAAAAAACTACATTTTTATTTGTTTTGCTTGACTGTATTTTTTGTTTACAAAGTTGGGTTACAATGGGAAGATAGGAATACTTATGGAAACAAAGAAGACAAAGAAATGAAAAGGAACCAATGAAATATTTAACAATAAACAAGACAACAGAAGGAACTTCCAAAAAGGGCATAGGTAGACATGGCTGTTTTGTTACTATTTCCTTAATTTTAACATACATTTAAAAACAAATTGTATACTGCAGAAGTTTTTAAAAAAAACATATATTCTTTTATTTTCCTTGAATACTACAATATTCATATTGTTAGCTTAATTTAAAAAGGGATTTATCAAAGAAAAGTTGGGAATAATTGGAATTTTGAAAGACTTTTCATAGTTATATGCCATGAATTCAATGAGCAGACCAATTATATCAAAACAGAGAAAGTTTTAAAAAACCAAGCACTTGCTACATTTCTTACAATAATTGACAGAAAGTGTAAAAAAAATATTTCAAGAACCATATCCAACCAGGGTAGAAACCAAAGGAAGAAATAAGGAGCTATCCAGGAATATTCCAAAGGAACAGCACCAAATACCACAATAGCAGGAATGGCTTATGAAAGTTTTCACAAGTGAAAAGACATAGGAAGACTACATCAATAACTGGCTGGTATAGATATTAGAAAACTTGAACACTGTAGTATGAAATCATAACTAAATTTTTAAAAATGCAGAATTTAACATTGGAATCCTAAATTCCCTGAATCAGCAATTGGAAGGAATTTTTTGAAAAATGATACATTAAAATCAAATAGGCAAAACAAATTTTAAAACAGCAACAAAAACTTAGTACAGAGCCTTGAGAAACCAAACATATCAGAGGATGGAAGGCTATCCCCCAAAGAAAGAAGATACAGAAATCTCCTGTATCTGCATGGTTATAAGAAATATGACACAAAAATACAATTTAGGTCAAATGTGGAATAGAAGTTTATACATGACTAATGTAATGAATAACAGAACAGATATATCAATAGAAGGGACTGAAACTCAATATCTCTGTAAAACTGAAAAAAAAAGCAGTATAGTCACATAAGATCTATATTCATTGGCTCAAATGTTTCATAGTAGCATGAGAATTATTAGCAAATTACTTTATTAACTTCCTCTCAGGACCAAACCCAGCATTCTTAACAGAAGGTATCATTTATCTATTACCATAAAAATGATAATAATCGCCCCTACAAATAGAGGCCAATGATATTTATGTAGTTTATACAAAACAGTCAGAGCTTATATGAATATAAATACAGAACAAAATAATCTATTGATTGGGAATCTAAAAGAGTACATCAAGATGTCTGAGAGATATACAGAGCAATCTATGATTATTTGATAATTCTTAAACAAGCCTCCCTAAAGTGCTATAACCTTGTTACTTTCTTTTATTATTTCTAGAATCTATCAATGATATCCAAATGTGTCAGAGTCAATATTGTAGTCAAGCTTAGTCCAAGCTAAGGTATCTCCTCAAACAGAGCATTTTCAGAGTCTTCAGCAAATAGTATTTACATTCCTTCAAATGGGCAGCCACATTGGAATGACCAAGAGGCCAGAGTAGAAGGAAAGAATAGAGCTCAGATCTCTCCTAACACTAAACAACTGCATTATCAAACAATTCACCCCAGACAAGTGGCAAATGTGATCCAGATTCTCTAAAGGATGAAAGTGAAAAACTTCAAGCAAAGAAAATACCCTTCGCATTAAGACACCCCTAAAGGAAAAGTAAAATACTTTAGTACTGAGGAAAAAAGGTCTAAATAGCAAAAAATTCTCTCAGGGGCTAAAGTAAAACTGAAAGTCTTTAGCACTAAGGGTCAACTACAAAGGCTTAAAAGAGATAGGAGGAAAAATGTTGCAGCACAGGCTGCCTTTTGCTTTAAGAGGGGAAACAAAAAGCAGGGAGAAGGGAGAGAGGATTGGGCCTTAAGTGGTTGTAGAACAAAAGGACCTTAATGAAGCCATCCTTCTCCTTGTCTTCAAGGAAAAGATTGTGAATAAATAGTTCCACCACAGGAGGACAATCTCAGAGGTAATTGAGGATAATAATAATAATAATAATAAAAACAATCCACTATTTCCTTATCCAAAGGAAAGGACTGCAATTCAGACCAATTCACAGAAGAAGAGAAGTTCATGGTGAAAGAAAAGGTATGGGTGGAAACCTTAATTTAGTCTATTGAATAAGTTTTTTCTGATTCTGATATCATCATAGTATAACATATATCCCTCCCTCTCCCAGGGAACTATTCCATATAACATAGTATTTTTAGAGGGGAGGGGAAGTCAGCATAGCTGACTGATACATTGAAAAAGTTTGAAAATAAGTGCAATGTGTAACACTGGTAGATCACCCATTTCCATGAAGACATCTTCTTATATTTCTTCACCTGAGACCCACTTGAATTTTATAATGTTGTTACATTTATTTTTTTTAATTTGGTATTTTAATTTTCTCCTTTTACATGTAAAACAATTTCAACATTCATTTTAAAATTTTGAGTTCCAAATTGTCTCCCTTATTTCTTTTCCCACCCCATTGAAAAAGAAAGCAATTCTATATAGTTTACACATGTAGTCATGCAAAACATTTCCAGATTAGTCATATTGTAAAAGAAAACAGACCCCCAAAAACTCAATAAAAATAAAGTAAAAGAAAATATGCTTCAATCTGTATTCAGATACCATCAGTTATTTCTCTGGGGATTGATAGCATTTTTCTTTATAATTCCTTCAGCATTTTCTCAGACCATTCTGTTGCTGAGGATAGCTAAGTCATTCAGAGCTGATCATTTTACAATATTGCTCTTACTTTGTACATAGTACATTTCACTTTGCATCTACTCATGTAAGTGTTTCCAGGTTTTTCTAAGAACATCCTGCTCATCATTTCTTATAGCACAGTAGTATTTCATCAAAACCACATAGTACAATTTGTTTATCCATTCCCTATTTAAAGGACATCTCCTCAATTTCAAATTCTTTCCACTAGGAAAGAGCTGCTATAAGTATTTTTGTTCATATAGGTCCTTTTCCTTTTTGTTCTTTAAATCTCTTTTTGGATGTGAACCTGATAGTGGTAGTGTTGGTTCAAAGAGTATGAATGGTTATATACTCCTTTGGGCATAGGTCCAAATTGCTCTACAGAATGGTTGAATCAGTTTACAATTTACTCAACAGTCAATTAATTTCTCATTCCGCCCACATCCCCAACAATAATTGTCATTTTTCTCTTCTGTCCTATCAAATAATTTAACTGGTATGAGGTAGTACACCAAAATTCTTTTGATTTGCATATCTCCAATCAATAGTGAGTTAGGCCATGCCCAAAAGGCTATAACCTGTGTAAACCCTTTGGCCCAGTAATATCACTACTTGGTCTATATCCCATAGAGATTGTAAAAAAGGGAAAAGGAACCACATGTACCAAAATATTTATAGCTTCTCTTTTTGTGATGACAAAAAATTGGAAATTGAGGGGATGCCCATGGATTGGGGAATGGCTAAACAGGATGTAGTATATGAATGAAATGTAATATTATTGTGCCTTAAGAAACAATAACCAGGCAGATTTCAGAAAAACCTGAAAAGACATGAATTGATGCTGAGTAAAATGAGCAGCTTCAAGAGAATATTATACACAGGATTAACAACATTGTGTGATGATCAACTAGGATAGACTTAGATCTTCTTAGCAATACAATGATCCAAGAAAATGCCAGAAGGCTCATGAAGGAAAATGCTCTCCACATACAGAAAAAAAGAACTATGGAATATGAATGCAGATTGAAGCATACTATCTTCAGTTTTGTTGTTGCTTTTGTTGTTGTTATTGTTCCTTCTTTTTTTTTCTTCTGTTCTTACTCTTCTCTTACAACATGACTAATGTGAAAATACGTCTAATGCCATTGTAATGTATAATCTATATCAAATTTTGAGCTGGCATTGGGAAGAGAATGTAAAGGGAGGGTGGGGGAAAATTTAGAAATCAAAATCTTACAAAAGCTAATGTTGAAAACTATCTTTTCATGTAATTTGAAAAAATAAGGGTCTGAGAAAATTTTAAGAAGAAAACAAATAAATACAATACAATACAAAAAATAGTGCATTAGAGCATTTATTTACAATGGCTATGCATAGCTTTGATCACTTTATCTGAAAACTGTTCACATCTTTTGATCATTTATCAATTGGGGAATGATGTATTCAGAGAAACTTCACTTTTTTTTTCCACAGTTACTATTGCTAACAATATTTCCCTCCATCCCTTTCCCTTGTTTATTCTATTTTCTCTTCTTTCACCCTATCCTTCCTCAAAAGTGTTTTACCTTTGACTACCCCTACCCCAATTTGCCCTCTTTTCTATTGCTTCTTTCTCTTATCCCTTTCCCCTCTTACTTTCCTACAGGGTAATATAGATTTCTATACCTAATTGAGTGTTTATGTTATTCGATCTTTGAGTCAATTCTGATGATACTAAAGGTTCACTCACTCTCCTTTTGGAGCTTTGACTTTATCTTCTTCTGAGTATATGTTTTGATCTTCTTTATCATAATACTAACTTTCTTTATTCAGAATTCATTTTCCCAGCCTATTAATTGACTGTTAACTTTTGTTAAAGCGGAGCTCTGCTTCCATGATAGAAGCAGCACTGTCTCAAGCTTCAAGGGTTTTGTTTAGCTGTTTTCAGAGATACTTCTAGGGACCTGTAAGTTTTCAGTTCTTCCCAAGATCCAAGAAGAGGTGTGTTTACTTCTTTCTTGACCTGTGCTCTGGTCTCTGAGCAGCTACAAATACTTTCTTCCCTGGAACTCTGATGTGGGTCCTTTCTCCACTGTGGCCACAAGCTCTGGTATGCTAGTGCTCCTCCTCAATCTGGGACTGCCACCCAAGACTGCATCTGGTATCTGACTGTGGGCAAAGCAAAATAGTCCTGATTCAGCACTTATATAAAAAAAAAAAAACCTTGTAATCCCTTCTGACTTGTTGTTCACCATCTGTGGGCTGAGAGCTCCAGAAGCTGCTGCTGTTGCTGCTAATGATTCAGTGGCTCCTGAGGCTTGTTTCTGGTTTGCTGGCTGATGAGGCCTGTACTAGACTGTCCTCCACTCTCACCCAGGTATGACAGACCTTTACTGCTGACCTTCTAAGTTGTGTTTGGCTAGAAAATTATTTCTCCCTGTTCTTTTGTGGCATCTGCTACTCCAGGAAAAGTCTTATGGCATTATTTAAAGGTATTTAGAAGGGTTTGGGGGATAGCTGAGGCACATCACTGCCTTTCTTCTTGGTTCAGCCCCCATTACATTTACTTTTGATTATTTTGGTATGTCATTGCTCTTTCCATTTATATTGTTGTAATTATTGTGGATATTTTTTGTAGGCCCCATTTATTTCATTCTTCATCAGTTCCTATAAATTTTCCCATGCTTTCCTCTGTATTCATCACACAAATCAGGGCCTCTACTTTGTTTCCATTTCTTAGCTACCAAAAAAAAATGCTATTATAAATATTTTGGAGTATACAGGGACTTGTAATTCTTGTAAATTGCTTCCTTGGAATATAAATTCAGTAATGGAGTCTCAGGTTCAAAAGGTCTTGATATTTTGTTACTTTATTTTCAAAATTCCAAATTTCTTTCCAAAATGATTGTACCACTTCATAGCTCCAACAATAGCAACAATATATCAGTATGCCTATCTTGGACACTAAACTTTCATCAGATTTTCCCCCTATTCCACCATTCCTTATCATAGATTCATTAAAGTTATGTGAACAGAAGCCTTTTATTTCAAGTTCCCTCCTCTGCTGTGAACTCACTATTGCATTCCTTCAATTACTTTAATCTTTTTTTGTAAAGATGGCCTTATTTCCACTGTCTCTTTTCCCCTCATTCCTGCTTTCCTCTTCTCATTCAATGATCCCTTGCCCTTTAGGGTTTTGTTAATTAGTTTCTTATTCTTTCTTTCTTTTATCTGGTTATATATTTCTTCCACCTCTTTAGTTATGTAATTTTCCACCCTTTTTTGTCTTTTCAGTTAATCAAGTAGATTCCCTCTTCCTCTCAACTTCATCAGCTATTTTTTCTTTAGTTTTAAAATTTTATTATTTTGTCCCCCTTTTCAAAAATAATTTATTTCGCTGTGTTCATTATTCATTTTCATTATCTTCTAACATCTCTCTTTTCTCTGTATTCTTCATTCAATTGAAACTTCTGAGGTATCCATTCTATACTCTTCTGTCTAGTGGATTTCTGCCATCACCTGATTGCACTTTTTTCCATGGGTTCCTATTTTCTATTGTGCCTCACTTCCATAACAATGCCAATTAATGCAGAGGACTCATCACAATGCCATCTTCTCTTCCCCTCCAAATCCCTAATTATGCTGCCCACCACTAATCTATTTTCTCCCTTGTTGACCTCCCCACATATTTGCCTAGAGATTTATTTGTGTCCACACTCTCTAACTACTCCAGGTGCCAGTTGCTACCCTCTCCTGAGTTCCAATTCCTCACCTCCCTCCAGCACAAGTAGACTTTTCAAGCATAAAATCCTTCAATTCCCTTCTACTATAAGATCTTCACTTCCCTTCACCCATAGAAACATTTATTGGTGGAACATATTCCCAACTCTACATTAATATTTCCATTCCCCCACACACCTCCCCCTTTTTAAAATCTTTCCACCTCCTTTGCACCCATTTTTATGTTTGGAGATCATCTTCTCCTCATTTTTAGCCTTTGATTTGACCCTAGCATTTCATTAACTCCTATATATTCCCTTTCCCATTATTATGTACACTCCCATGTTATAATGTAGTCCTACAAAAAAATTAAGCTTTGATTTTTTCTATAGGTGTAATATTGTGAGATTTTGTGCATAATACCCCCTGTCTACCACACTTCATTGTTGCATCTACCAGATTTCCATCTTGACCCATCTCCTTGTTTATATTTAGAAAAAACTCCCTTACTAGTTAGTTTTTCTGTTGTTATTCTGTTTCTGTTACTGTCCTCCCCTGCTGAATTTATATTTCCTCTTGTATGTGTTAATTGGGAGGCTTCATAAGCAGCTACAGTCACAACTTTTAAAAAGAGAAAGAAGTTTGAGTCCAATAAAAATTAGAATTCATCACTGTTTGATACAAGAGTTTTAAAAGAATATTATTAAAGAAATGAGAGCTATGGAGGAGAAATTTTGAAAATAGATCAACAGCTTAACAGAAGAGTTAAAAAATACTAGTAAGGGGGCAGCTAGGTGGTGCAGTGGATAAAGCACTGGCCCTGGATTCAGGAGGACCTGAGTTCAAATATGGCCTCAGACACTTGACATTTACTAGCTGTGTGACCCTGGGCGAGTCACTTAATCCCCATTGGCCCACCAAAAAAAATCTTAGTGAGAAAATCCCTAAAAATGAGAATAGACCAAACAGAAATTAGTGACTCAAGGAGAGAAAAATATTCAAACAAAGTTCAGGAGACAATAAGATTATTAAAGAAAATCATAACATTGAAAAAGTAGAGGGAAGTAAAAGATATTTTAAAAATTGATATGTAAAGCAGAGATAACTCAATCATGGAATTCTCTAAAATCCATTATCAAAAAGAAGAACTTGGATATATTTCAAAAAATCTTTAAAACATATTTACCAATATATTAGTACCAGAGAGCAATGTAAAGGTAGGGAAAACACACACACACACACACACACACACACACACACACACATACACACACACTCACACACTGATAATCTTCTGAAAGAAACACCAAAACAAAAACTCTCATGAATATCATTGTCAAAATCTAGAGCTTCCAGGTCAAAGAAAAATATTTAAAGCATCCAGAAAGAAGAAAAATATCAAGGATCATAAATGATTTAGCAGGTATCACAATCAAGCATCAAAGAACATGAAATGATATATTCAATAACAAAAAAGTCAACAATCTACAATGAAGAATAACATACCTAACAAAAATGAGTGTAATCCTGTAAGGGGAGAAATGATTTACAATGAAATAGAAGACTTTCAAGCATTTCTAATGAAAAATAAAGGCGGGGGAGGTGCTGGAGCTGAAAATAATTTTTGATTTACAAATAAAGCAGTTGTCTTTTGTTGTTTTTGTTTGTCCTTTGTTCTTGAAGAAGACCAGAATATTGGAAGTGATGTCATGGTTTGAAGCTGATAGGATTTAAGTGAGGAAGGGGTTTGCAATATCTCCAATCTCACTCTCTCCTCCAAAGTCATCTGGGTCCAGTGTGAAAATATACATCAGGACAACTGGAGATGTTCTGAGTTAAGAGAAAAGTAAAAGGTAAAAAAAAAACAAATAAACAACCAGAAAAGATGTCATAAGAATTGATTTAGAAGAATGAAAAGTATGTTATATTTCTTTTCAGAATTCTCATGTTGTTGAAGTAGTCACATAAGTCAAGAAAAATTAATTTATGTTTTGAAGATGCAGTAAGGATAAAAAAGGAGAGGAGGAAATGATACATTAGTGGGAAAAGGAAGAAAATATGGGAGGACTTGTTAACAAATAATCAATTTAAGTAAAACTACATATAAAGAAAAAAAAGGTGCTGCCTGAAATTTACTTTCATTTAAATGTGTTTTTTTTAATTTTTTTAAAATAATAATAAATTTATTTATTTAGAATTTTCCAAGTTACATGAAAAAACAAATTTTCACATTGAATTTTTAAAACTTTGTATTCCAAATTCTCTTCCTCTCTCCCTTGCCACCCCTTCCTAAGAAATCAAGCAATTCATTATGTTATACATATGCAGTCATGCAAAACATATCCATATAATTCATGTTGTGAAAGAAAACATACAAAATAACTATAGAAGGGGGAACTAACAAAAATTATACTTTAATATGTATTCAGATACCATCAGTTCTTTCTCTGTAGATGGATTACATTTTTCATTAAACCTTCTGATAGCATCTTGCTTATAATTTCTCTCAGTTATTTTTGATAACTGTATTACCCTTCATCCTATTCCTTCTTCTTGATATTTACTTTATTTTCTATCTTCTTCCAACGTATCCCTCCTCAAAAGTGTTTGCTTTTTACTGCCCCTTTCCCCAATTTGCCCTCCCTTGCTTCACCTCTCCCCACTTATCCCCTTCCCCTTCCACTTTCCCTCAGAGCAAAATATACTGCTATACCCACTTGTGTATGTATGTTATTCCCTCTTTGAATAAATTCTGATGAGAGTAAGGCTAATTCACTCCCCCAGTCCTTCACCATCTTTCCTTCCACTCCATGAGCTTTTGCTTATTTCTTTTATGTGAGCTACTTTACCCCATTATACCTCTCCCTTTCCCTTTATTCCATTACATTCCTCTCACCACTTAATTTTATTTTAAAGATGTCATCATGGGGCAGCTAGGTAACACAATGGTACAAAGCACCTGCCCTGGACACACAGGGCCTCAAGCCGAAATCTGGACCCAGACATAAGCCATCCCTTCCTGCCTGCCTCCCACATACACACACAAAAAGGATAAACAAAAAATAAATGCTTTACATTTATCCTCCCTTCATATTCAATTCACACTGTGACCTCTAGGTATATTCCTTTCAACTGCCCTAATACAGAAAAGATTCTTTTTTATAGTTTTCAGTTAGAATCTCCATCCCTCCTTCCCTCACTCCCCTGCACCCTTCCCAAGGTGGCAAACAATCTAATATGGGTTACACATATATGATCATGCAAAACATCACCATATTTGTCACTTATTAAAAGCAAATTAAATCATCAAAAATGTAAAAAAAAATGTAAGAATGTGAAAAATAGCATGCTTCAGTCTGTTCCATCAATATCAGTTCATTCTTTGGATGTTTATATTGTTTCATCAATTGTCTTTTGGTATTGCCTTGGATCATTGTATTGCTAAGAATAGTAAAGACATTCACAGTTCTTCATCAAACAATATTGCTATTTCTGTGTATAGGGTTCTTTTAGTTCTGCTTTACTTCCCAATATATAATTTCATACATGCCTTTCCAAGTTTTATTAAAGTCATCTGCTTGTCATTTCTTATTGCACAATAATATTCCTTCACCATCTTATACCACAATTTGTTTAGCCATTCCTCAATTGATGGGCATTCCTTTGATTTCCAATTCCTAGCCACCACACAAAGCGCTGCTATAAGTATTTTTTGTAGAAAAAGGTAATTTTCTCTTTATTGGGATGTCTTTGGGATATAACCTTAGTAGTGGTATTGCTTGATCAAAGAATATGCACAATGCTATAGGCCTTTAGGCATAATTGCGAATTGCTCTCCAGAATGGTTGGATCTTTTCACATCTCCAGCAACAATGGATTAATGTACCAGCTTTCCCACATTCCCTCCAACAACCAATATTTTCTGGGTTTTGTTATATTAGCCCCTCTGGTAGGTGTAAGGTCATACTGTAGACTTGTTTTAATTTGTTTTTATCTTATCAATAATGATCTAGAATATTTTTATAGAATTATTGATAGCTTTGCTTTCTTTGTCTTAAAACTGCCTGTTCAAATCCTTTGGCCATTTATCAATTGAGAATGATTTGTTTGATGCAGTCCTTTATATATTTGAGAAATGAGGCCTTTATCAGATATATTTGTTTCAAAAATTCTTTCCCAGTTTTCTACTTCCCTTGTAATCCTTATCACATTATTTTTGTTTTTGCAAATGCTTTTTAATTTCATATAATCAAAATTATCTATTTTACATTCAATTTTATTCTCTATATCTTCTTTGGTCTTAAATTATTCTCCTGTCTATAAATCTGACAGATAAAAAATTCCACACTCCCTAAATTTTCTTATGGTATCATCCTTTATGAATAAATCATGTACCCATTTTGACCTTGTTTTTATCTACAATGTCAGATATTGGTTCATACCTAGTTTCTGCCATACTGTTTTCCAGTTTTCCCAGAGGATTTTGTCAAATAATGAGTTTTTGTTCCAAAGTTTGGATATTTGGGTTTATCATATACTATTTTACTATAGTCATTAACTATAGGGTAGTTTCTATATATCTTATTCCACTGATCTACCTCTCTATTTCTTAGCCAGTAATAGATTGTTTTGATAATTAGTACATTATAGGACAGTTTGAAAACTGGTACTGGTAGACCACCTTCTCTTGTATTTTTTCATTGTTTGCCAATATGGCCTTAAACTTTTATTTATCCAGATGAATTTTGTTATTATTTTTCTTTAGTTCTGAAATTTTTTTTTATAGTTTACTTGGTATAGCACTAAATAAACAAGAGGTAGTATTGTAATTTTCATTTTATTAGCCCTGCCTACCAATGAGCAATTAATATTTTTTTCCCAATTGTTTAGATCTGAATTTATTTTTGTGAAGTGTTTTGTAGTTCTGGTCATATAGTTGCTATGTTTGTCTTGGGAGATAGACTCCCATATATTTTATAATAGCCACAGTTATTTTAAATGGAATTTCTCTTTCTATCTCTTGTTGGTGGACATTATTGCTAATATATATGAATGCTGATGATTTATGTGGATTTATTTTGTATCTTGCAACTCTGCTAAAGTTGTTGATAATTTCAAGTAGCTTTATAGTTGATTCTCTAGGATTTTTTAAGTATAACATCATATCATCTGCAAAGAGTGATAGTTTTGTTTCCTCATTAATTATTCTAATTCCTTTAATTTCTTTTTTTCTTGAGAAAGTTCTTATGAGTTAGGAGTATCATCTTCCCATGTAGGAATGTAAACAGTTTAACATCTTAATATCCCTCATGATTTCTTTTTCCTGTTTACATTTTTATGCTTCTCTAGGGTCTTGTATTTGAAAGTCAAATTTTCCAGAAGTAGCCACTGATGCTGATGATTCTGAGGCTCTGAAGGCAAAGCCTGCTTGGGGCTGGATCTGTGTGGCACAGCTTTGCTCCCCTCATGCTGGTAAAGCAGACCTTCCCTGCTACCATTTTAAGCCATCTTTGGCTAGAAAATGATCTCACTCTGTTCTTTTGTGGGTTCTGCTATTCCAGGAATTGTCTCATGGCATTATTTAGAGGTATGTGGACGGATCCTGTGGGGAGCTCCAAAAGTTATAGCCTTTCCTTCACCATCTTGCCCTCTCCCCAATACTTTCATCTAAACACTTAAAGTTGAAAAAGTGACTAAAATTATTATATTAGGGGACCAAAATTTACTCTTTTCAACACTAGATATATCTAACCAAAAATAAGCAAGAGAAATTGTAAGTACCTTATGGGATTTTTAGGGAATGTAAATATGATTAAACTCTCATGATTATTGAATAGAAATAAAAAGAAGAGTTTCAGCTGTGAATGGCCATTTTAAAAAATCGATCATTTCTTAAGACATGGAAATCTCTCACAAACACAAAATGCAAAACATATTCTTCATTGACCATTGCAATAAAACTATATTAAGGAACTGGTGAAAAATATCATATATCAACTCTAGACATAATACATTAACCTGAAAGATCTAGTGGGTCAAATAACAAATTGTAAATACTTTCATGAATTTTAACTATTGGAAAAGGATCTGTGTAAGGCAGTGCAAGGTCTTTCTCCTGAATTAATGTCATGCATGAAGCTCCTTCTATATAATTGTTTGTGTATCTAACATATATTTCATCCCTAAAATCTTTGACTTCTTAGTAAGGCCAACAAATATACTTAGAAGTATACTAGCCTTCACATAAAGTCATGACTTCCATAGTAAGCTAACAAAGTAATAAACATTACTGCTGAAACAATGTTCTTGCCAGAGATGTTTGAGCATCTATTTCTGAAACAAACTTCATTCTAAAGAGTGCTGAACTAGGAGTCAAAAGAGCTGATTATAATCTTGCTGTTTTACCTGGTTACCTCAGTGGTCATAGACAAAACCACTGAGGGACTCAGTCAGGGGAGTGCACTTAGATGTTTAACAACTGGCTCCCTCTAGGTGGTGTATATAATGCACTTAAGTTCAAAATGCATTATTAAGATTTTTCTCCATCATTTTCTTTAATCTAAAACAGAATATGACCAACTACTGCTCATAGGTCAAGGCCCACGTCACATTCTTTTGTGTGTTTTTTTTTATTTTAAAATAAAACTTTATTGTACTTTAAAATATAATTCCTATTTTATTTCCTTCCTTCCTTCTTTCCTTCCCTTTTACCTTCTTTCTTTCCTTCTTTTCTTCCTTCTTTCTTTCCTTCCTTTGTTCCTTCTTCCCTCTCTCCCTCTCCTCTTCTCTATTCCCATCTCTCCTCCTCCTCCCCTCTCCCGCTCTCCCTCCCTTCCTTCCCCCCCTCACTTTCTCTCTCCCTTCATGGACCTGCTTAAACAGGCCTCCAGCAATTTGTCCCTGAAGTGATACTATAGTACTTCATTGATTCCTGGTATAGAATACAGGTTTTAAATTCATGACTGTAGCCCTGAATAACCATCCTAAAGACAAAAAAATACCAACACTGAAACAGATTAAAATGCAATTTGGAGATGCTTAATAAAATACATAAAAATACAACATGAAGTCACTGTTGTTTCCCTAAGTCTACAGAAATCCATTTCCTTGGGGACTTGGATTTGAATTAAAGTTTTAGAAATTATTACCAGTATGATTTGGCAACAATTTCATTAAGCCTAATTATTTCTAAATCTGTTTAATGTAGGGTTTGAGTAAAATGACCAGTGGGGTCTCTTTCAACTTTAAATTTTAAAAACCTGTAAGATATTATTTAAGTAGATCCTTTGTTTGAACCCTAAATAAACTGTGTCTTGTTTTAGGTTGATAAAAATAATCCAGTTTTAAAAGGATCAGAAAAGGAGTTCTAGACCCTAACTTCGGCAAACTCCCTATAATAATTCAATATAATCCTTGGTCTTTTTAAGATATCTTTTTGGGGGTAGCTAGATGGTGCAGTGGACAGAGCACCAGCCCTGCAGTCAGGAGTACCTGAGTTCAAATATGGCCTCAGACACTTAACACTTACTAGCTGTGTGACCCTGGGCAAGTCACTTAACCCCAATTGCCTCACTAAGAAAAAAAATCAAACAAAAAAAAAACCTTTTTATTTTTTGTTTATTTTTAGTTTTTATTGACATCTTTTGATTCTACCTTGCTGTGATTTTCTTTTTTAAAAATAAATAAGGGCAGATAGGTGGTGCAGTGGATAAAGCACTGGCCCTGGATTTAGAAGGACCTGAGTTCAAATCCAGTCTCAGACACTTAACACTTACTAGGTTGTGTGAACCTGGACAAGTCACTTAACCCCAATTGACCAGCAAAAAATAAGTAAGTGAATAAATAAATAAATAAATATTTTTAAAAAAATTTAAAATTAAAAATGAATAGTATTTTATTTTTCTAGCTATATGCAAATATAATTTTAACATGCATTTTAAAAAAAATTAGTTCTAAATATTCTCATTCTCCTTTCCCTCCCATTCCCTAAAACAGTAAGCAATTTAATATAGGTTACATATGTGCAATTGTGTAAAACATATTTTCATATTAGTCATGTTGTGAGAGAAGAAACAGACCAAAAAAACAAAACAAAAAAAATGTGAAAACAAGTGAAAACTGTAGGCTTCATTTTGCATTTAGACTTCATTATCTCTTTCTCTGGATGTGGATAGCATTTTCTATCATGAGTCTTTTGGAGTTGTCTAGGATGATTGTATTGCTGATAAGAGATTTGTTATTCATAGTTGGTCATCAGACAATGTTGATGTTACTATGTAGAATGTTCTCCTGGTTCTGCTCCCTTCACTTTACATCAGTTCATGTAAGGTTTTTCCAGGTTTTTGATATGTTTTTACTCTTTTCTTGCATTCTGCATATACACCTTGATAACCACTTAGTTTTGTTTGGATAGTTCATAGTGAAGCTTAGCTTACAATTAGTCTCCAAATTCACAGGAACAAATTTCCACATGTAAAACAATGGAAATCCCTTTCTCTCACTTTCTTTGTACCTCCATGTCTCCATCCTCCTACCTGCATCACTGACTCCTTTTAAGTAATTAGAAAAAAAAGTAATGTATGAAAATTAGTGTGGCTCATTGTTGGCATAAATTTGTATGTTTGGGGTGAGAATGTCAGTATGGCACAGTGGAAAGAAGCCTTATATTGAAGTCAAAGAAACTTAATTCAAGACCCCACTCTGTTACTAAATACCTGTGTGCTTTTGGCAAAGTCATTTTCCTCTTTGAGCTCTAAGTTTTTTCATCTGTCAAATTAGGAACATTGAGTGACTAGGGGGCACACAGTATAGAGTGCCAAGTCTGGAGTCAGGAAAACTCATCTTCCTGAGTTCAAACCTGGCCTCAGACACTAGCTTTGTGACCCTGGACAAGTTACTTAACCCTGCTTGACTCACTTTCCTACCTGTAAAAAGAGCTGGAGAAGGAAATGGCAAACCACTTCCGTATCTTTCAGAAGAGAACCCTAAATAGGGTCATGAAGAGTCAGACAGACTAAGAACAACTGAACAACAAGTAGAAGACTAGATGGCTTTTTAAAATCCCTTCTGGCTCTAGTTAGTTTTTGATGTTGCAAAGTGTTTTCAACCTTAATGAGAGCTCTGTGTCTAAGAAAAGAAAATTATTTGACTTGAATCTGGTCCTATTTTGGATAGTTCTTTTCTACCAGGATACTTATCCAGTGAGGAGATTATTCAGTAAGTTCATGGAAAAGCTACAATTTGGATTCAAGCAATTTGTTGCTAATTATCTAACTAATTTCACTCATAATCTATTGTGATTTGTAAATATTTGTGTTTTAATAAGTACAAATTATGAATCATATTTCAAGTGGGTGAATCAGATTTGTTTTTACACCAGCTGCTCAGAGTTCCAGGGGAGGAACTCTGCAGGAGCAAATAAGAATTCTCTAAGACTTACTAATAAGTAACCTCTTTGTTAAAAAGTGTCAAAATTAATTTAAAATTTTCTATTCAATTCAATAGTCTTCAATGTGTATTCATTCAGGGCCCATTGCCAGGTACCTTGGAACAAGTCCAGAGCCTGCTGAGAGGAAATCTGGCTGCTTCTAAGCAAGGATTCCAGTGCATTTTAATCTGAAGGAGAATTCAAACATTCTTCTGAATAGCATTAAATAGCTGAGAACTCTTTGCAAGTTGATTTTTTGTTGTTGTTTGGAAAAAGTCATCATGTTTTTATTTTTGGTCTATTATAATGTTTCAAGCACCTCTTTCCAATTTACCTACTGTTCCTTGTTATGTACTCTATTATAGCACAGAAAGTCATTGTTTGAAACATCTGGAGACACTACTCACTCACAAAGTATTCCTAGCTCGAGCTGACATTTCATTCTGTCATTCATGACTGGGCTGACTGATAATAATATTAAAACATTGTAGAAAATTTCATAAAAAGTGAGAGATTGCATTTCCTGCAGGTATACAACATGGAGGTGCTATATTTCTTTTTTCTTTTGTTGTTGTTGTTGTTGTTGTTGTTTTGTTTTCTTTTGTTTTGTCATGTTTTGTGTGTGTGAGCCAATTGGGGTTAAGTGACTTGCCCAGGTTCACACAGCTAGTAAGTGTTAAATGTCTGAGGCCACTGTGCCACCTAGCTGCCCCAGAGGTGCTATTTTTCTGATCAACTTAAAGATTATTGCTTTAGAAGGTGAAGCTTTTGTCTTACATGTTGATGAAGGGAAAGAAGGAGAAACAAAGATGACTTCAAAATCATTTACACTTAGCTTTGCACTGTAGTTTAATAGTTGAATTATTCTCACATATATAAGAACACATGCCATCTCTTTCAACACATACCTTGTCTTTCAATCCCCTCTTGAGTTTTGGTTTTTTAATGACTGAAACAAAGAACATGGATTTGAAGTATTATCAGAGGTCATTTATCTTAGCCAACGTCTCAATAGGAATTTCCTCTAAAACATATCTACTAAATTTTTATTCCATCTTCACTCAAGAGCCATCACTGTTTAGGAATTCACATTCCATTTTAGAATATTTTATTAAGTTTTGTCTTTTAAAATATTTTAACAGAAGTTGCAATCTGCCTGTCTATAGCCTTGATCATTTTTTTCTTATTCTGACCTCTGTGTCCAACAAAACAAACTCAATCCATATCTCATCAATTAGAAATTAAGTCACTTAAAGACAGTTTTATGTCCATCCTAAGTCTTCCCTTCTATAAGTTCAACAAGTCCAGTTCCATCAAGTGGGACCCTTATGACATCACATCCAGTCACTTCAATAACCTGGATGTTTGACAGCTTGCCTCTCAATATCTTATCCAGAAACTTGTACTCAGAACTGAACATAGGCTTACTGTACTCTGCTGTGCTAAGACAATATGTAAATTAATTTCCTTCATTCAAGACACTGTGCTGCTATTGATAAAGGCTATTATTAAATTTGCCTTTTTGGCCTTATGTCAGAATGTTGATATATCTTGAGGTTGTGGACCAGTAAAATTACCAGGTTTGAATTGATCTCAATTTTCATCTTATCTACCCTATCTTTCTAGTTTATTGATAACCCTTTTGATCACCTTTTCATCACACGGTGCCTTAGATTTTCCTTCCACTTCTGTTATCTACTTATGTGTAAGTTATATATACCTCTGTCCAAGGAAAACAGTGGATTTCTGTGGTATTCCACTAAAGACTTTTCTCCTAGTTCTTATTATTCATAAATTATTCTTTAGGTCTGGTATTCAACATATTTCACTTCAAAGTAATGAAGGTGTCACATAGCTTACATTTTTTAATATTGTTCATGAGAATAGCATGACTCTATGTAAATACCTTGCAAAAGACCAGGCATTTTTTGTTTTGTTTTGTTTTGTTTTTGCAGGGCAATAAGGGTTAATTGAATTGCCCAGAATCACACAGGTAGTAAATGTCAAGTTTTTGAGATTTGATTTGAACTCAGGTCCTCCTGAATCCAGAGCTGGTGCTTTATCCATTGAGCCACCTAGCTGCCCTAGACATTATGTCTTAAGATTTTCCTGGTATGAAGACAAATATTTCTAGAATTATCTATTTTTTTATTAAACTATGACACATCTTACTAATTACCAATTTAATTTCCATGGGCTTCTAGAGGTCCTTTAACAATGTACTTTTTAGGGACTTCCAAGAGCCAAGATGTTGGAGCAAGCAGGAACTCTTCTGAACTCTCCCAAGTTTACCTCCAACAATTATAACATAGTGCTGCAAAATAATCCTGGAAAGGTAAAACCAACAAAGAGATAGTGTGGAACAATTTTTCAGCCAAAAACAACTAGAAACGTCTGTAGGAAAGGTCTGTCTTATTCAGATAAAAGGAGGAGCACAGTCCAGAGCAGGCAATATCTGGACAAGCCAGCAGCAGGACCTGCCTCAGCAAGCCAGCAGGAGGAACTTCAGCCCAAGTTGATGACTAAGGCAAGCCACCTCCCACCATTGTCCCACCCCTAGCCCATTGCTCCAGGAGTAGAACCAGCCCAGTCCTATCCCATCCTCACGGGCTCTGGTGAAACATCAGCCCCCCCCCCCACCCCAACCAACACAAGAGCAACACTACCCTCCCCCCTTTCCCACATGACCCAGCAGAGCACCAGGTGAGCAGGTCCTACCCCATTGTTCCCAGCACGGTACTGGCAAAGACTGTTAGCATGCCCTAGAGGAGTAATTTTATTGCAAATCTACCTAAGGTTGACAGCCCTGCTGCTGAGTCACTATGGTAACTGAATTACTCTGTTAGCAGGATCTGGAGGGGTAATTTTGTTGTAGATCTGATGGAAAGATGAAGCCCCTGATGCTGGTTTGCTTTGGAAAAATGTCTCTCTGCTGGTAGACCCCAGGGGTGGGAACTGGGCTGTTGACCAGTCTCAGGCAGGACGTCACTACTGGTCAGCAGTGAGATTCAAAGGCAATTTTCTATTGATTTGCAGGGTAAATTTGGAAGAGCTTCAGAGGATTCCTTCCTCATTCTGCCTTCATGACATCAGAAGTCCAATGCAAAGATCTAGAAGAGGACAACAATGTTAAAACACCTACATTTAAAACCATGAAGAAAAATGATATTTGACCCGAGGTCTAAAAGGAGCTGGAAAAGCACAAAAAGGATTTTAAGAACCAATTAAGAAAGATTAAAAAATTGGGAAAAGGAAATAGAATGATGGAAGAGAATCATGTAAAAAGAATCAACAACTTGATAAAGCAAGCACATAAAAATAGAAAAAAAATGTTTATTTACTGAAGAAAACAAATCCTTAAATAGTAGAATTGAGAAAAGGAAAATATGATGAAGCTAATCAAAGAATATAACTTCTTAAAAATTAGAATTGGACAAGAGGAAGCTAATGACTCCATGAGACATCAACAATAAATCAAACACAATCTTAAAAAAATTAAAAATAGAAGAAACTATAAAATAGCTAATTTTAAAAAAAAGACTTCGAAATAGATCTAGGATAGATAATTTAAGAAATACTGGACTATCTTGGGCAGCTAGGTGGTGCAGTGGATAAAGCACTGGCCATGGACTCAGGAGTACCTCAGTTCTAATTCGGCCTCAGACACTTGACACTTACTAGATGTGTGACCCTGGGCAAGTCACTTAAACCCATGGTCCTGCAAAAAAAAAAAAATACTGGACCATCTGAAAACTGTGATTTAAAAAAGGACCTAGATATCGTACTTTAAGACATTATTAAAGAAAACTCCCCTAAGATCCTATAACCAGAGGGTAAAATTAACACTGAATGAATTCACCTATTTCTTCCTTAAGAAGATCCCAAAGTGAAAATTCCCAGGAACGTTATAGCCACAATCCAGAACTATGAAGACAAGGAGAAAATATTGCAAGCAGCCAGAAAGAAATACTTCAAACATCATGGAGCCACAGTAAGGAATACTCATAATTTAGCAGCTTCTCCATTAAAGGATTAGAGGGCAGGGAGTATCATATTCTGGAAGGTAACATAGCTAGGACTAAACTGGAAAAACAAAACATCACTTTCTCAGGGATAGGCTGAGACAATATAATAAAGATTACCATTCTATCTAAATTAATTTACTTATTCAGTGTTATACCATTCAAACTAACAAAAAAGTATTTTATACAGCTAGAAAAAATAATAACAAAATTTAACTGGAAGAACAAAATATCCAGAATATCAAGAAAATTAATTTAAAAAATGTGAAGCAAGGCAGACTGGTCATATGAGATATTAAATTATATGATAAAGTGGTAGCCATCAAAACTATGTAACTGGCTAAGAAATGGAGTGCACCTAGGTGATGCAGTAGATAAGCACTGGCCCTGAATTCAGGAAGACCTGAGTTCAAATCTGGCCTAAGACACTTACTAGCTGTGTGACCCTGGGCAAGTCACTTAACCCTCATTGCTCCCCCCCCCCACAAAGAAACAAATGAAGTGGTAGATTAGTAGAATAATTTAGGTAACAAGATACAGTAATAAATGATCATAGTAATCTAGTGTATAATGGACCCTAAGATCTAGCTTTTGGTGTAATGGGAACATTAATTAGACATAAAGGGTGATCTTAAGTAGATTGGACAAGCAAAGGATACTTTATCTTTCAGATCTATGGAGAATGGAAGAATTTATGACCAACAAAAAATAGGATCACAAAATATAAAATAAATAATTTTGATTAGAACAAATTAAAGTTTTTGTATAAAGTGAAATGAGCAGAACTGGGAAAATATTGTACACAGTATCAGCAACATTGTGTGATGATTGACTATGAATGACTTAGCTCTGTTCATAGTAATCCAATACAAGTAAAAAGGTTTCATGAAGCAAAATGCTATTCACATCCAGATAAAGAACTAGGGAATCTGAATGCAGAGATCAAAGTATACTATTTTCATTTCATTTGTTGCTATATTTTTTTTCCTTTTGGCTTTTCCCTTTTCTTCTGATTCTTCTTTTACAATGGGACAAATATGGAAATATGAATAACATGATTAGATATGTGTATATGCATATATATGTTATATAAGATAGATCATGACATGACTAAGGAGAAAAATTTAGAACTTAAAAGCTTACAAAAATGAATGATGTAAATAGTCTTTACTTGTAATTGGAAATTGAAATAAAATACTACCAAGGCGGGGGGGAAGTAGTTCTATCCATTCTATTGTTTTCTTCTTGTGTTCCTCCTCCCAACAACATAGCTCCAGAACAAAACAAAAATGTACCTTTTTTGGTTATAATTATATGTCTATATTTTCTGCATTTCAACATTTTTACATTGTATTTAGCATATGAAAAGCCTGCAAACTGACTGGGAATTAGGAGATATAGGAATAAATGAGGTTCCAAGACATACACAACTGAAAATGAATTTAAAATATTTGACTTAATTTTAAAAAGTTATTAATAAGGAAATTTTGAATATGTATGTCAATTCAAGTGTTTTCCCTCATTGTATTACAATTAATAAAAACTGTAAATATTTTGGGAGAAGTATATTAAAAATAAATTCCTCAGAGAATCTCATCTGAAATCTTACCTGTGGAGAACAGGCACTGGCTAAAAATACTTGCTTCAATCATATGTGATCATATCACTCTATTCAAAGCTTTCCACTCGCTCCCTATGTCATTTTCCATCAGATTCAGTCACCTCTAGTGGGATTTCAGCATTCTCTATGAGTTTTAGTTCACAGCTGTCTACATTGCTTTAGTCATCTTCCTTTAGTCTCCTTCCTTCTCTATTGATTCAAATAGTACAAACCTTCCTCTCTCTATTTAATGCCAGTTTCAAACCAATTTCATTTAAATAATTTTCCCAGATTAGAAAAATAGAGTGTTGCTTCTTATTTTCAATTAATCACAGAATCTGTGTTTTCTGGACAGAAATCACATTTTTTTCATATTACCTTCTTCAAAGTCTCTGAAACTATATTTTATTTTTAAACATCAAAATCAAATTAAAATGAAATTTTAAAAAGTGCATGGCCAACCCTGAAAATAAAAAAAAAACATTTGTCAGATGTTACCACCTCTTAAAATCTGGCCCAAATCAACAAACATTTCTTGCTTCTTTTGTATTAGGCATTATGCTAAATGCTGGATGTCTATACCCAATATAGTTAACAGCTGAATATCTACTTCCTCTTTTCTTTAGAACTTTTAGATATTCTTTTAGCATTTTAGCAAATTTAGAGATAATTTAATATGGAGGTTATTAATCTGGTTTTCATAAACAAATATTTTGAAAACTATATTTTAATGTAATGTATATACTTTGCAATTCTATGTGTTTTATTTTATGTAATTAAAAACTATTCAAAATGGGAGTCCATGGGTTTAATCAGACAATAAGAGGGACCTAGGGCACACAAAAAATTTAGAAGACCTAGTCTAATGTAGTATCTTCCTTTACGTTCAGAAATTTATATTCACTCAGTATCATTCAACTTCTTGAGGGCAAAACTAGCATTCAGTCTTCAAGTCAAGTAAGTATTTAGATAGGCTTTTACCTGTATGTGTTCAGCCTCATTTTGGAATCCTGGGTATAGGGCTTAACAACTGATGATGAAGACCCAAAATGGGCCCTGATTCTATGGGTAGGCATTTAGTTAGTTCACAAGGTGCAAGTTCTCCATTTGAGGTTCAGTAAACTACAGGTGGATTTTGGCCAGCCACTTACTACTGAATGGCCATAAACGAAGTCCTTGGGATCACTAACATCTCACACATCTGAATTAACTTCTTCTTACTGTGTAAGGAGATCATCATAGCATAGAACAAAAGAGGAGCCCAAGAAAGAAAACAGCTCAGGGGAAGAAAACAGACAAAACAAATTGCTTCCCAAGCTGCTTTCCCTTTGGAAAACATGTGGAGACATGCACTAAGCAGAGAAATTTCCATAGAAAAGATTGATAATGTAGCCACTGCCTATGCCCTTGAGGTTTATTTACTGGTTTCTGCGTTAAACTCTACATGCAAACTGAACCTCTCTGAAAGACATGAGTCTTTGTCCAGTTTAATAGTCCAGCAGCAGTGGTTCTCCTTGTCCTCTAAGCTACTCCCTATTTTTATGCCCTTACTCTATGCCCTTGAGGCTCAATTTGAACCAAGGTGAAGATCCTTCTAATTTCCAAAATGCTATTATCACATCTATTTCTTAGGATAATCCAAAATCTCCTATACCTGATTATTTATGTTGAGAGGTCACCCATATGGAAAAGGTAAAAAGGACTATTGCCACTGAAATTGAGGTTGTTGTCCTGGTTTAAATAGGAATGCATGGTGAGAAATTGTGAAAGAAATATAGCCATGCAGTGCTAGGAAGATTTCTATGAATTGATGTATAGTAAAATAAACAGAATCAGGAAAACAATTTATACAATAACCACAACATTGTAAAGACAAGTTATTCTGAAAAACAATCATTCTGATAAATGCAGAGTACCCTTAGTGTAACATGCTATTGCTGACTGACAGAAAGATAGAGAATTTGAAGTGTGGAATAAGATGGAGATTTTCAGATAACACTAATTTTACTTGACTATGTTTATTACAATGCATTTTCCTTTTTTTTCCAAAAAATTCCAATGTAGTTTGAGAGGGAGACTCATACTAGCAATTATACCTCCAAAAGACAATAAAAACAGAAGGGAAGATAGTTATAGTGCATTTAATGAACAAAAGAGAACAGAGGGCACTTCATAAGGAGATATAGACAAGCAGAACAGTTTTGAAACTATTATGTTGACCTTATATATGCATATATGTATATATGTACATTTATATATGTATATAAATGCCAGGGTGGTATATTAGAGATTCTTAGTTTCATGTATAATTCACTTTTCCTATTCTGTATATGTAGGAATACTTAATGTTTGTTGATGTTCATAAAGCTCAGAATAAAAAAAAACCATCTTTTTTTAAAGCATGTCATAAAAAATTGGATGAATATATCCCAAGTTCAAAAATTGCTACCCTCAAGGATCTCACATTCTAATGGAGGTTAAGATATGTAAAATAACTAAGCAAATAAGATCAGATGGTAATTAAACTCAGAAACAAAGAGACAGACTAGAAGGAGAACAGGAAGGAATTTCCATTTGGTCTTCTATGTGACTATTGCTTGCTGAATTATCACTTAATCTGTGCAATTATTTATTAATTTACTGCGACCCAAACAAATGGGAAATTATCCTCCTAGGAAAGGACTTGAGATTCAGCTGCCCACCCTTTCTTTCTGTCCACTACCCTTTCTACCCTAGCCTTTCCAAGAAAAAACATAAATTAGGTTACATTGGGTCAGACACAACTGAAAAACACCTGAACAAAACCAGCAATAGTTTTCATTTCAAGCCCAAATCTGGTTTCAGATACTTACTAGCTGTGTGACCTTGGGCAAGCCACTGAACTCTTTACCTCAGTTTTCTCATCTGCAAAATAGCTGGAGAATGAAATGGCAAACTACTCAAGTATCTTTACCAAGAAAACCCCAAATGGAATCACTAGGGGTCAGATACAACTGAAATGACAGAAAAACAATAATTTGTATCTCAAGCCCATTCAGGGATCTAGCACTATCATGCAACTCTAATTCTTCAACATCATTCTCCTTACTGGGATATTTTGGTGCTCAGGAAAGACTAGTACTTCTGGTATGAGGGCTAGCAAGCTCTTTTTTTGTTTTGTTTTTGTTTTTGTTTTTGGTTTTTGGTGAGGCAATTGGGGTTAAGTGACTTGCCCAGGGTCATGCAGCTAGTAAGTGTCAAGTGTCTGAGGTCAGATTTGAACTCAGGTCCTCCTGAATCCAGGGCTAGTGCTCTATCCACTGAGCCACTTAGCTACCCCATAGCAAGCTCTTTTTAGGGCTGATTAATACCTTTCATGTCTACCTGATTAACCCAACTTTTACCTGTGAGTCTAAAAAGCTGTAGCACATGTAGGGACAAGAAACCATTTTGGCAGATGGAATAAACCAGATTGAGGAAGGGGTCGCAAAGCCATTGGTGAGTTGGAGAGATTCTACCTCAAGCAAGTGAAGACTTCCTTCAGCTAAATGGGTGGATGAGAACTTTCTTGCAAAGGACATGAAGGCATCTGAACCAGGTGCTGTAGACTACTTATAGATTTGTTAGATATTGTGGACTCTAAGGTCATCCATTACATCCTGAACCATGACCAGTCCTCTTGACTTTTGTCTTGCTATTAGACTCCAATGATTCTGGAAGGAGAGTGAGGCCGATGACTTCAGGCAACTCTGATCACTTAAATCTAATTTTATGTATGAGTCAAAAATTCAACATCCATACCATTTTACCATTTTGGTCCACCTCAAAGTCCCATGGTAATGAAAAGCTAATAAAGCAGATGGTGTGGCTATAATAGGTGTAATCACAATTCTGCCCTTGGCAGCTCAGGACACAGGGTCATCTTCTCACTGGACTAAAGCAGCAATGGGATGATATTTTTAAGGACTTCACCTTCCTGCTGTGATATTAAAAATCTAACTGGGTGGCACCCTGATTCTCACATTGGGATGAGGAATAGGCTAGAAAATATGCCTTAAAAATTTCTGCTTCATGTAACCCTGGCCTTCTTACTGCAGCAGGTTTCCCCTGCTACCTCCCACCCCCCACCCCCCATCCACCTCACCTTGCAGTCAAAACACAAAGAATGAACAAAAACTTTCACAACAATGATTCAACTCACCACTGGTACATGCAATATGTTCACTCTTATGGAGAATATTAAATCTAATAAACCTGAGAGATGAACAGCTCTTGTTGTGAGAGACCTCAGGATGCATTGCATTCCAAATAGCAGTCTTGAGTGAAAGAAGGCTTGAAAATGAAAGCCAGCTTACTGAGGTTGGAGCTAGATACATGCTTTGTTTTGGTTTGGTTTTTGTGTGTTTGGGGTTTTTTTGTTTGTTTTTGTTTTATGGAGTCACTGAAGTAATGTGGAGCTCTGTGAAACTGGTGTAGGTTTCATAATAAAAACTAACATACGGAGCAAGTCAGTACACCTCCCAAAATGAATAAATAATAGACTCATGATAATGTGATTGCCCCTTTCAAGAAAGCACCATACCATCATCATCAATGCACATTCTCCCACCATGACAAAGTCTGATGAGGTCAAAGAAAAATTTTATGAAGAGAAACTCTATCATCAATATGCTAAAAGAGGAAAAAAAAGTACTCTAAAAGAGGGCAGACTTTAAATTCTGGGTGATTTAATGCCAAAGTAGGCACATACTCTCAAGCACAGTAGGGAGTCATTATGAGGAATGAAGTCAGAAACAGCAAAAGCAATGGTCATCTACTACTGAAAACTTGTGCATCTCATGAACTCCTCACCAACACTGTCTTCTGTTTACATAAATGTTATAAACCTTCCTGCATGCACACTCACAACAAACACTGACATTTAATAGACGGTCATTGTAAGGTGTAAAGAATTAACTGTTATTTGAGGTTTTTATGCCTTGGCGTGCACCGGCCTGGGGCTCCACAAACCTCACGGTGCTCCACCTACTGGTTGTAGCCATTGCCAGGGCTCTGACACTTCATGTCATCACCACTCACTGATGCCTACATGGGCCTGGCAAAATTATAATGATTGGAAGCCTAGTGAGGGCAGTCATGTGACTGTCAGAGCGGCCATCCTATTGGCTGGGGCTGTGTGGGGAGTTTCTAGGTTTGGGGGAGCAGAATTGGGCATTCTAGGTGGAAGCTGGAAAGCGACAGGCATTCTGCTGCATATTTTCAGCTGATTCTTGGGCGGTGGTATTTTTTCAGGCATTATAATTTCCCTTTCCCCATTTTATTTCCTTTCCCTTGATCCTACTGATCCTGTTTGTATGTGTTTTTTTTTTTAAGTTCGTTCTTGTTAAAATAAATCTTGTTCTGTTTTGAGGGAGGCTGCTGGTCTCCTTCCTTGCCCCAATATTGCGGTGAGCTGCTTAGCTAGCACTCCCCAATTAAAAATTGGCCCCTACAAAGAAGAAGAGACAGACAGGATGTGAGAGTGAGGAAGGTGATATCTGCTACAGTACTAGAATGATCATACACATCCCCTCTGAGCTAAACATCTCATTCAACAAAAGTGACAGCCCCAATGGAAGAGGATTACCCTTTTTTAAATCAACAGATTAAAGCCCTTCTCTGAGTATGAATAATTGTTTCCTAATGAGGAGAGAAATATGAGCCAATATATGGTTGGTAACAGTGGAACAGAAAAGGAGAGGGCAGTTGTAAGAGTTATAGTGTGCAGCACTGCATTTACCCAATCTGGGCTAGAACACTCACAAAAATCAAGATTGGTTCAATGAAAATGATAGGAAAATTCATAAGCCAATAAATAAAAAACAAGAACCTCACAGGGTTTACCAGCAGAATAGTTCATCCATCTTCAAGCAGGAAGCATTTAACTTCATCAAAATTAAAGTGCAAGTGTAGTTTAGATGGATGAATGATCTTTTGCTGAGAAAGAACACAGATAGAAGTCAATTTTACCCTGTTATTAACAACCCAAAGCATTTTTATGGTGCCCTGAAGGTTATTTAAAGACGAAAAACATGGCAAATCTCAACCTCTCCATGCCAATGGAGCTACATTTATTAGTAATAAGGACATGATCCTAGAAAGATGGACTGAACACTTAGTGTTCTCAATAAAATGTCATCCATCAATGACCTTGGATTGAAGTCAGTCGTTCTATAGCCAAACATTTAATTGAAAAAGAGGTCTTTAATGCCATGAGACTCCTCTTGTATGGTAAAATGCCTGGTCCTGATTTTATTTCAGCCAAGATTTATAAGACAGGGAGTCTACTCTTCATATAAAAGCTGAATAAATTTTTCCAGGTTATATGGCAAGAAGAGGTTATTCCCCAGGCATTCAAAGATGACTCCATTGTTCAATTCTACAAAGTAAAGGGAAATAGATTTTCCTGTCGAAATCACAGAGAGGTCTCCCTTAGTCATTGCTGCCAAGATTCTTGCCATAGACAACTGGAACACTAATCCACTTTTGGTGGAGTTGTGAATGAATCCATACATTCTAGAGAGCAATCTGAAACTATGCCCAAAAAGTTATAAAACTGTGCATACATTCCAAAGCTCCCAGGACTAGGAGAAAACATTGCAAGCAGCCAGAAAGAAACAATTCAAGTACTGTGGAGCCATAGTCTGGATAACACAAGATCTGGCAGATTCTATATTAAAGGATCAGAGGGTATGGGATACGACATTCTTGAGGGCAGAGAAATTGGGATTACAAGTAAGAATCATCTACCTAGCAAAATTGAATATAATCTTCCTGGGGAAAAAAATGGTACTTCAATGAAAAAGAGAACTTTCAGGCATTCATGATGAAAAGAACTGAAGTGAATAGAAAATTTGACTTTGAAATACAAGACCCTAGAGAAGCATGAAAAGGTAAACAGGAAAAAGAAATCATGAGGGATGTTAAAAGGTTAAACTGCTTATATTCCTACATAGGAAGATTATACTTCTAATTCATAAGAACATTCTCAGTATTAGGGCAGCTGAAAGAAATAAATTTAAATAGATAGAACAGGTGGGAATTGATTATAAAGGGATGATATTTGTAAAGCATTTATTTTTTGTTTATCATTTTTATTGTAGGGCAGTCAGGGTGGGGTGGCATACCCAGGGTTGAGCAGCTGGTGAGTGTCTTGTGTCTGAGGCTGGATTTGGATTTGGGCCCTCTTGTGTCCAGAGCAGGTACTTTGTCTACTGTGTCCCCTAGCTTCTGCATGATGGTATCTTTAAAATACAATTAAGGGGTGAGAGGATTGCTCTAGTAGAAAGAGAAATGGAGAGGTGGAATGGGGTAAAGTATCTCACATAAAAGAAGCAAGAAAAAGCTTATGGAGTGGAGGTGAAGATGGGGGAGCAGAGGGTGTGTGAAGGAACCATACTCTCATCAAAATTGGCTCAAAGAGGGAATATCATAAACACCCAAGTGGGTAAAGTAATATATCTTGCCCTGTGTGGAAGTGGAAAGGAAAGGGGATAAGGCAGGAGGGGTGAAGGAAGCGAGGGCAGATTGAGGGAGGGATGGTCAGAAGCAAAACACTTTTGAGGAGGGATAGAGTAAAAGAAGATAGAATATTGAGTAAATATTGTGGGGGAGTGAATAAGATGGAAGGAAACACAGTTAGCAATAGTAAATGGGGAAAAATTTAAAGCAGAGGCAAGAGCAATGTAAGATGATGATGGTGGTGGTGGTGGTGGTGATGGTGGTATTTTGCTGGACTACTGTGAAGAAAATTCTTTGTCGGGTATGAGGTACTATATAAATGTTAGCTATCATTGTTGTTACAGTAATTGTCCTCATGGGTGTTTTGTAAGGAAATCTCCCTTTAAATTACTATATAAATGCAGTTTAAAACAAAAGATGAGCAGGATGCTATCAGAAAAACCTGGGAAGACTTACATGAGCTAATGCAAAGTGAAATGTACTATATACAAAATAACAGCAATATTGTAAGATGAACCACTGCAAATGACTTAGTTAATGCAATGATCTAAGACAACTCTGAAGGACTTATGAAAAATGCCATCCACTTACAGAGAAATAACTGATAATATCTGAATACAGATGGAAGTATATTTTGTTGTTTTTGTTAATTCATTTTTCTAAAGTTTTTTTTTGTCTGCTATGTTTTCCATGACTGCACATGTATAACATATTGAATTGCTTGAGTTCTTAAGGGGGGGATATGGATGAAAGAAGAGAATTTGGAATGCAAAGTTTTAAAAATTGATGTTACAATTTGTTTTTACATGTAAGGTGGGGAAAATCCCTAAACAAACAAACAAACGAAGGAATGACTGAATGAATGAATAAATGAATAAATAAATGGAAAATAAATAAATAAATGGATGAATCTATAAATAAATAAATGAGTGAGTGAATGAATGAATAATTAAATGGATTAATTAATTAATACATTAATTAATTAACTTAAAGATGTGCATACCCTTTGATCCAGCAATACCATTGCTAGGTTTATATCCCAAAGACATCACCCCAAAAAGAGAAAAGACCACATTGTACAAAGGTTTTTATAGCAGCTCGTTTTGTAGTAGTTAAGAATTGAAAATCAAAGGAATGCCCATTATTTGGGGAATAGCTAAATAAGCTGTGGTATATTATTGTGATGAGATATTATTGTGCTATTAGAAATGGTAAGGAAGATAAATTCAGATAAGCCTGGAAAGACTTAATGAACTGATGTATAGTGAAATGAGCAGAAGCAAGAAAACATTTTGCACAGTGACAAGAATATTTTTGATGAAGAACTATAAATGACTCTTCTTAGCAATACAATGATACAAGACAATACCAAAGGACTGATGATAAAGCATACTATTCATCTTCAAAGAAAGAACTTACTTTGAAGCATGCTATTTTCACTTCCTTTCATTTTTTCTTTTATTTGTTTTCTTATACAAAATGATTAACATGGTAATATTTCACATAAAAAAGTATTCTTGCCACAGTCCTCCTTAATAGGATGATCCTTCACCTGGAAAATTGTCTTCTGCCAGATAGCCAATGTGGCTTCATAAAAGGCCAAGGAACAGTCAATACATTGTTTGATGTCCAACAACTTTCAGAGAAATACAAGGAAAAGAACAGACATCTGTAAACAACACTCATCAATCTGTCTAAGGCTTTTGATACTGCAAGTAGTGAGGGCTTGTCGAAAATATGAAAAAATTTTCTCCCCAAATTCATAAATATTGTTCATCAGTTTTATGAAAGCATGTTTGCATGTGTTCTGGATAATGGACAATGTTCTTGCTCTTTCTCAGTTACCAATGGAGTGAAGTAAGGCTATGTGCTTGTTCCCATGCTTTTTAGCATAATGTTTTCAGTGATGTTGTTGGATACTTTCAACAAGGATAAAAACAGAATCAAGGACAGCTACTATACTAATGGTAAATTATTTAACTTGAAAAGACAACCAGTCAAGACAAAAGTGGAAGGAGAGTTGGTGCATTTTTTAAATTTGCAGATGATTGTGTACTTAATGCTACCTCTGAGGTTGAGATGCAACAAAGTATAGAACAATTCTCTGTTGTTTATGCTAACTTTGGCCTAAAAATTAACATCAAGAAAACAGAGGTTGTCCATCAGCAAGCACCATACCATCCATATGTGGAACCATCAGTTACAACAAATGGAGAACTTTTGAATGCTATGGACAAGTTCACTTTACTTTGTCAGTATAACTTCCAGGAATGTATGCATACATGATGAGGTTGATGCATTTATTGCCAGTGCTAGCTCAGTGTTAGGGAGGCTCCAAGGGAAAGTATGTGAAAGTATCAGACTGCTTACCAAACTGAAGGTCTACAAAGCCCTTGTGCTGATCTCATTATTATATGCCTGTGAAACTGGACAGCATATAAGCATCATGTTAGAAAATGGAATCATTTCCATTGGTATTGTGTTAGAAAGATTCTGAAGATCCCCTTCCAAGATGAGGTATTAATCACTGGGGTTCTTTTTTGACCTGAACTGCCAATCATTCAAACTCTGCTGAAGAGAATGAAATCTGATGGGCTGGCCATAATGCTCAAATGCCAACCATATGTTTGCTTAAAAGACTATTTTATGGAGAATTCACACAAGGCAAGATCTTTGAATAACTTTGGAAATGATCTTGAGACATGGGAGATACTAGAATAGGACATGGCATGCTCACATCAAAGATGGTACTGTGCTCTATGAGTAAAGCAGAATTGCAGTCACTCAAAAGAAACGTAAGATATGCAAATTTAAAGACATCTCCACTCCAAATGTTCATATGGACAATTTGTACATTACCTGTGGTAGAACCTTCTGAGCTCATACTTATCACCCATAGTCAGATACACTGTACCTTGACCCCAGCATAGTGCTGTCATCTCAGTCCCCTCTGAGACTGAAGGACAACAACAACCAAACTACATCCCCCTTTCCTCACTGTCCTCCCAGTGGTGACAAGGAAATGTTCACCCTTGGACTGAGGGGTGGGGTGGGGATGTCCTTGCCTTTTATTGCTTCCTAATCTGTCTCCCTGGGGGCAGGGGGTAGATAATCAGCTGACTTGCTATGGATTCTCCACATATTCTCTATCATGGTGACAAGCAGTGGCTAGGAAATGTCAGCGTATACTCTTTGCATTATGGCATTTATCTAAAATTATATCATTTCTTGAGAGACCCTGGTGAATGTGGAAACAAAGGATTCCTAGTCTAATTTTCTTGGCTACGATGGACCATGGATTCAGCAGGCAAAAACCATGGGGATTAAGGAAGTATTTCCAGCAGCAACAACATAAGCAAAATTGGCCAATGTATCACTTCCTTTTGAAGTAAGCCCATCTTTCTGTGTCATTTATGACATCATGATATCACCTGTGTTGTTTGCTAAAGTGGCTAGGGTGAGCAATAGAGAAAATTTTTCTTTTATGGGCTGATCCAGTGGTTCACCCTTAATCTATACACATGGGGTGGGAGATGTCTCTGGAGAATTAGGTTCTGGGGAAAGAGCCTTGCTGTTTATGAGGGACTTTTCTGCCATGCCAGTTGTTGTGGTGTGCTGACACAAGGCATAGTTGGTAAATACAGAATGGGCACAAGTCCAGGATTCTTTGGCAAGGGCATAATAAAGAAGTCCCACAAAGGAAGGAATAAGACCACCAAATTCAGTCCCTTAGTAGTAGGAAAGAAGGGAAGTGAGGGTTCCAAAAACATTTTTGTCCATAATTTTTTGCTGAGAAATTATATTGCTCCAAATCATTTTGAATTCATATGGAACTAAATTACATTTTGGTGATTCTTCTCTATCTTCAATATAAAGAGATATATATTCATATAGCATCATCTTTACTTGCTATATTTCCAAGTAAAATGTTTTCAATCTGATATTATATGATGTAATATATTGTGAGAAAACGCCATGAGTTAAATAGTTTGACTGGTAGAATTGCATTACTCTACATTCTTATGCACTGGGGCCATGAATTTGGAAATTATTTTATTTCCTGCTGTGAGACTGAGAGCATGTGGTTGATGATATCAGATTTTCAAACTCACATATCTTATATTGATTTGCCAGAATAAGAAGACTTAACTGTGGCCCTGGGGGAGCCTTTTTGTTCTGTCCTTCTAACTTCAGAGAAAGCCCAAGGAAGAGGATTTTATAATGCTAGAGAAAAAGTCAGAGTGTCAGGGACTAAATAAAAAGAAAATTGTTTTTTACATGAGTTAATGAAAACTATCATTGCTCTGTGGGACCAGTAAGTACCACAGGTCGCTGACTTTAGCACGTTTAGTAATAAAACAAGGAAATGAGAGGTATCTTTTGTTTTGCATTTTTTCCCCAATGGATCATAAAAAGTTAAACATTCTTATTCTACTCATGACAATCTAGCAGAAAATGAATCCATTCTTCTTGTGGTTATCATCTGAATTTTAACCAAAAATTTTGCTGGCAAGTGACTTTTGAGTCATACAAATTGCTTTTTTAAAACTAATTCTATATAAAAGATGTTCAGTTATTTAATAAAAGGGTCTCATACCATCAAATGTCTTTTTTAAATGTAAATACAAATATTCTGAATTCTTTCAGATTTTATAAATTTATATTGACCCCAAGTTGCCTAAGTCAGAGTCTATTCTTGATTACCTACATTGTTTCTTTGGGGCCAGGACAGTTATAGGTCCTCCAGTGAGTGTCTTGTCTCTACTTGGCCAAAATGAGCAACTATTAAGGCTCCCAAAAAAAACCATTCCCTTATTTCTAGAAAGCAGCTTATGTACTGGAAAAAAATGGATCACAACTAAAATTATTCATCTTTATTTAAATGCAAGTAATCTGTCTCATATTCTAATATGGCTGTTATATTCTATGAAACAGGAGTCAGTAAGAAAAGTACTTTGAAAAAATAAAGTGTCTTAGAGCCAATCATAAATACATTCTCTTACCCGCCTTTTCTTTCTTTCTTTCTTTCTTTCTTTCTTTCTTTCTTTCTTTCTTTCTTTCTTTCTTTCTTTCTTTCTTTCTTTCTTTCTTTCTTTCTTTCTTTCTTTCTTTCTTTCTTTCTTTCTTTCTTTCTTTCAACAAAATGTGGCTCGTATGTCTGACTAGTCTTTCCAATTCAGCTTGCACTAGTCTTTCGTGAGAGACCAGCACAAGGAACCCACAGTGGAAATTTCATGACTCACCGCACATTGACAAAACCATCTGCTGAGATATAAAGTGGCCAAGCACAGATGTTCCACCTGGGACCTCTTTAGAGGGATCTATTTACACAGGTTAGGGAAGAGTTGTATCCTTCTGTTAATGACATCTTATTAAAAGAGATATATCCATGAGCAGCAGTAAGTAAAACCTTTAGGGAAATATATATATATATATATATATTTTTTAATAGTTTCCTTAAATATTTTCTTACAAAAATGTTAAGCAGCCATCATTTGGACCTCTGGGAGCTTTCTATTTTAAAAGCAAACATTACAAATTAATTTATTCTTGCTGCCAATTAATGAACTAAGGCTGTTATTCTCTAATCTTGCTTTTGGAATCCATGATCAATAATTCAAAAACTACTCAAATAAGCATGCTGAAAGAGTACCTTACAGCGCCATAAGTAAGAATAAGAAGTGTTTCTCCCTTTCCCCAATTGAAGTGCTGAGAGACAAAATCTTTGGATATAAGCTTCCTATTTGGAGCCTTTTAAAAAGAATATTAAACCTATCTTATTTAGATGTAACTTTCCTTTGTTTCTGTGGTTTTGTATTTTTTACCTTATGATTGTAAAGCAAGATGCCAAATTCTAGCCCTTTTTCCAGATCTGAGCCAAACACATCATCCCGAATATTCAGTGTTCAGTGCTGTAACTAGCACTGTTTAGCTGTGCAATTAAGAGAAGAGAATTACTAGTATGTCTCATTCAGTCAATAGTCAGCCACAGTGATCACTGTGGAGTGATGCACTAATTTAAAACCATGCCAATCATGTGTGCAGGGGAAAAGGAGGTGAATCTAAGGGAAATGACTCAATTAGCAATGAAATATGATGAAGTCCTATAGAAAAGCTACATAAATGTGCTTCCTCCTGTAGTGATAAAATGAGTGAGGCTGGCCAACCTTACTCTTTCCAAATAAACCTTACAGGTGGCTAGATGAGAGTCTTGATTAGATTACTAGAGTGCTCAGTTTGGTCTCAGCTTGGGAGAGTTGATAGAATGTAAGCTACTTGAGAAGAGGGATTTGTTTTTTTTTTTTCTTTCACCCCCCCCCTTTCTTCCCTATTGATGCCCAACGTACTTTATGGCACATAATAGATATTTAATATCTATTCATCTATTCATTGTAAACTTCTATATGTAGATTATTCAAGAGGGATCTGTCCATAAAACACCTGACTCACAAAGTCAGAAATGCACAGGTCATTTTGTAATATAAAACTAATTTATTGGTTTAAGTGGTATATTTACCTTTTCCCTAACTGTAATGTCCATGTTTATGATAGAAGCTACCTCCCGAACTATTCACATGCCTGGGAAAGTAAATTCATGGAATTAATTCAAAGACCATTTGGTGAGCATGGAATTAGAACCTATAGTGTTAGATAGAGAGAAAGAGGTATTTTATTCAGACATTTATAGTTAAATAGGCAAAATATAGCTATGATACTATAGAACACAACTTTCTAGTAATAGGAATGTTTATATCAGCAAACCAGAGTAGCTTTCACCTAGCAAAATAATCCTGTTTAAAAAAACCCCACAACTCTCTTTTAAGCATATTGTTGATACTCCCACCTCATCCTCTTTTTATCAGCATTTGCCATTTTAACATTATAGAATTATAGACTGGGAGCTGGCAGAGACCTTAGAAGACATCTAGTCTAAACTCTTACATTTTTAAGATAAGGATATTTAAAGCAAGTTACACCCAAGCAAGTGACATCTGAAGTAACATAAGTAATAAATGGTAAAGGGGGGATTTTCATTCAAGTACCATGACTAAAGTAATATGATTCTTTCTTCCATACAACTCATCATTCTGATTCAGTTCACTGTAGTGTAAATCTGATTATCCAGCATCAAGAGGGCCTGTGCCCTTTAAGTATCTAGTGCCTGAATACTCAAGTGAATGATGAATCTTGGAAAAACCTGGCAGCACTGTGAAGGGTCAAAATATCTAACGTCCAATTACTTCTTGCAGTTGCAAAACTACAGCCTCTTTTTAATGATTCTGAGCCATCAAATTCTAAAAATCAAGAGGAAGCAATTTTTTTGTGCTTTCCAGGAAAGAAGTAATAATATTTAATTTATCACATTTTATCAGTTTATTTATTTTATATTTTGGGTGTTCAACATGCATATTAATAAAATAATTGGATATTTACTTAATACTTTTAATGTTTTGCATAATGTATAAAGACCTGATGATCATGGGAAGCAAATTATTGGAATAATTAAATTTTTTCATTTATAATTTTCAATTTATAATCTTATAACTGGCTAGAAAACAGAATTTAGATTACTTACTTGACCAAGGTTACAAAAACAGCATTCTAAATGAATGTAAATAGATGTGTTTTACTTCTTAGTAAACATACTATGTGATTCTTAAAGGTTTTGTAGTTTTGCTTGTTTGCTTGTTTGTTTTTTCCAAGAATGCTTTCATTCTCAGGTCAGCAATTTGCTGCTTTTATGGGAGCAACACGTTTTTGTATAGTCTATCATGGGTCTCAATGAAAACTGCAAAGCAGACTTACAATACCTCTATCACATTTTGTAAAAATAATAAATAATAATAATCATTATATAAAGACATTATTCAAAACAATTTAATTCTTGTAACAGACTTGTGTATAAATAAGCCAGGGCTTGTTTCCCCACATATAGGAACAGAGAATTTAAGTGCCTTTGAGGTCATAAAGCAAATCAATGGTGAAGATGAGGAAAAAATTAAAATTTTCCTATTTCTATTATTCTTTAGTACTGTATATGATTTAGGCTTTCAAATACAAGGTATTTATACATGAAAACTCAAGTGTGTGTGTGTGTGTGTGTGTGTGTGTGTGTGTGTGTGTGTGTGTGTGTGTGTGTGTATGTATTAGAGTCAGCAAAGCTTCATGTAAATGCCCCATAACTGCTATTGATAGAGCATACTGGAAAAAATAATCATAAAGAATACCCTGATTATTAAGGCTAAATGAGGCATAAAAATGGAAGAGGCTTAATTTGCCACTGCTATGTAGGATGTCCCGGTCTTGGATCAAATGGAAGAGAGTTTCCTTATAGATGGATGAGATCCTTCAAACATTCTTGTTTCTTGGTGACACTGTTCTAATTGAATCAAGGCCTAGAACATTCCAAGTTGTGTCAATAAGATCCATGTTTATGCAAAATAAATCAGCCAAAAATACATAAAGGAAATTAGCAAATGAATGAAAAATGCCTGTTGTCTAGATTATGGCATACGATTCAGTAGCTAATGCTTTAAGTTATTACATACTACATATATCTAGGAGAGACTCTACAGAATAGAATAGGAAGAATGGAACAAGCTGGATTGCACTGGATTGCATTTGGCAAATATTCCTTGCTTTGAATGATTCTTGGCTGCACCTTAACATAAAATCCATTTATTTTAACAGTAATTATTTCCTGGTGATACTATATGACTACAAATCATGGAACCTTATAGTCTCTAGGTAATCAAAGTTGTAGGTAGCCTAAACAACAAAAGGTGAAAAATGGATTGTGGATGTGAGTATACTATGTCATCATTCTAATGTTGACAAGAAGTGCTTTTTTAAAAAAAAGTACACCATCCAGGAAGTACATATCAGAAGAGGAATGAAGCTATTTTTGTAGTGAGGATGAAAGATCACAGTCTAAGTGAAAAAGATGCCCACAGAAGAAAAAAAAAATAACTAGAGTAAGATCACTAACATGGTAGGTTTATCCTCAATGTAGGATCTATGGGAGAACATGGATAGAGATTTTACAGAATGAGAAGACACTGGTGGAGCTAATCCTCAAAGGATTCAAATTTGCTGGTGTACACTTCTAGCTTCTTTGGGGGGGAGGGCATTTAGGGCAAAACTAGCAGGAGGAAAAAGAAAAACTTGATTTGAAACAGTATAAGCACATGGTGTAGGTAATGTGTAAAGGTCTTGGCTTCACAAAGAGTCTGAGATTAAAGAGAGATGGTAATTTGGAGAAATTTGCACAAAATTGAGGAATATTTCAAGGACTAAAATCCCCTGGAGCAAGGTTCTGCTTTAGCTTTTATGAAAGTTAAAAGAAGAGAGTCAAGGAAGATTTAAAATGAAGGAGGAATAAAGAATAGGCACCTGCAAGTCTCAAGAAGGATTTATAGAGGAAAACAGAAAGAAGGGGATTGGCAGGATAAAGTAGAAGAGAAAAGCTGTGGAACAAATTGATTGATATGTCAAATTTGTAGAGTTGATGGTGTATTGGACAAACTGATAAAATAAGTAGGAATTTGGATCAAAGAAGAAGAAAATTAGAGTTAAGTTTGTGTAGTTCTTGAGATTAAGGAATGGAAATTAGATGGGGCTATCAAGTTAACAACAATTAATTATAAGATTTTAATTACATGATTAAGGGTGAGATAAAAATGCCCACAAGTTATAGGAAAAAATGGCTAAGAATTTCAACTGGTAGAGAAAGTGTATAAAATTTTTCAGTGACTTAGATTCAGTACATTGTTTTCATGCCCACCACTGCCTAGTATCTGATATCTATGTTCCAAATGTAGGATAATCTCCCTTATGAGAGAGGTGAAGGGACTCGAGGAAAGCAGCTACATAATCCAACTTAAGTGAGCCAACATAGGAAGAGAAAGAAGAAAGGAAGGGAAGGAAGGAAGGAAGGAGGGAGGGAAGAAAGGAAGGAAGGAGTGGCAGAAGGAAGGAAGGGAGGGAGAGAGGGAGGAAGGCATGGAGAAAGGAAGGAAGAGAGGGATAAAGGAAGGAAGGAAAGAAAGAAGGAAAAAAAGGACAGAGGGATGTTAAGGGCTAAAATTCTAGCTAGTCTATCTAAAATATCTAATGAGTGGTCACCAATAAATTATAAGCTTTAGCAAGAGTTAGACTTTTAAGCATTTATTAAGGAGAATAAGAATTTGGTAAAGAGAGAAGAAAAGGCCTAGATTCCTATCTATTAAAGGGAGAGCACATTTCTAGCTCCGCTCTCCACCAGTGTCCCCAGGAAAAAGCCCCAGTCGGAGTGCCAGGTTCCTCCTTCTTCCTCCCACTAGCAAACATCACTTCCTGACACCAAAGAAAAGATGCATGTTCTTTCCCTCAAAGACCTTCCTTTCAGGGCAGAAATTTTCTACAGTAAGTCTCCAGCAGGTATCATCATTCCAATCGTTATAGGGAGGGAGGGAAGGAAAGAAGGAAAGGAAACAAAGAAATGAAGATAGAACAAAGAAAGAAAGAAAAGTTTTATGCATGGAAAATAGGGAAGAGATGTCAATTCAATAGGAGGGGAGAGAATCTCAAATAGAGGTTAGAAAAATGTCCCACACAGAAATGCAGGAAAAAGACAAGTGTATATTTGGAACAACAATGAAAAAGTTTTGATGCTCTTACTGAATAGGAGGTAATTGGAAATTCTAAGGAGGAAACATATATATGTCTGTCAAATAACATATAGTTTAGCCACAGGACATTAGGTGAGAAGAAATAGCAGAAGAGTGGTGGTTAATAATCCCTTGCTAAAAGAATAACCAATACAACTCTGAAGGTCCTATGAAAAATGCAGTCCATCTAGAGAGAGAGAACTGATGGTATTTGAATATAGATTGAAACATAATTTCTTTTGCTGGTTACTTTATCAGAAACAAAACCAAAATGAAAAATGATGAGCAGAAAAACCTGGAAAGACCTACATGAACTGATGCAGAGTGAAATGTACTGTATAAAAAATAACAGCAATAATGTGCTGTAAATGACTTGGTTATTTTCAGCTATACAATGATCCAAGAAAACTCTGAAGGACTTATGAAAATTGTAATACGTCTACAGAGAAAGAACTGATAGTATCAGAAAACAGACTGAAGCATAATTTTTTGATAGTTCCTTAAGTTTTGTTTTTGTCTGTTTTCTTTCACAACCTGGCTAATGTGGAGATGTTTTGCATGACTATTCATGAATAACTTATATTGAATTGCTTGAGTTCTTGGTGGAGGGTGGGCAGGGAGAGATGAAGAGAAGTTGAAATGCAAAATTTTAAAAAATTGATGTCAAAATTTGTTTTTATATGTAATTTGGAAAAATATAAAAAGAATAACCAGATAGTCATGAGTCTACCTAAAATTCACAATTGAGATGTTGATAAAATTCTTGATTCATGTATCCAATACAGGGGTAATAATCAAAGATTTATTAAAATTGATGACTGCTACTCATTTTTAGTGGGCACAAATTAAATGCAAAGGGAATATAAAAACTATTAAGGATACCAGAGTTTTAGATCAGAGGTACATGTTTTATTTTCCTCACTGCTGTACAATAAAGACAATGATTGATTTGGAATACAAACAGCAAGCTGACTGAGAAGGTAGTGTTTAAAAATAGAATCGGCATATCTGGACCATGGCCTAAACAGACTAATAGCCAGGATGGAGTATACCTTACATTGCTTTAAAAGTATGTACTTTTCCAGGGGTCTTCCAAAAGCAATGAAAAGAACCTGAAACAAAAAGGAATAGGAAGGAAGCTTAAAACTTCCTATGTATAGTGTGGGCTAAAAGTCACAAAAGGGCTCTCATGTTTTAGTAACTTTTTAAAAATTATTTTTCTTTATTTCACATATATTATATATAATTGTTCGTATGAATAAATTATATATTTACATAAATTATACACATGATTTATGCATAACAAAATATTATGTGTGATATATCTCTATTCTATATATACTGTATTTGATGATATGGTATTAGAAATTATAAACAAAAAATAAAGGAATTATTAAGTATTGAAACACCTTTGTGACTTCATTACTTTTGGCATACCTTATATTCCCTTGGATACCATGGATGGTAGCTGTAATGAAGGAGACAGAAGGATTTGGAGCAGTGGATAAAGACTTGAGTCTTCCATTAAGAAGACCTGAGTTCAAATCCAATTGAAACACTTGGCAGTTGAGTCAATCTATAGAAGCCACTTAACCTCTGTCTGCCTCAGTTTCCTCAATTGTAAAAGAGGGATAATAATCATTCATAACAGATAGGGTTGTTATGAGGATACAATGAGATAGTATAGCATAATGCCTAGTTCACGGTAAGTACTTAATAAATGCTTTGTACCCTTTCCCCTCTCCCCTCTTTATAGGTGTGAATATGTATATTACAAAATGATCAAATTATGATCATGATTATATATGTATATGTATATATGTATATGTATATATTTACATATATATATATATATAGGTTGTTAGAGTGACTAAACAAGATAGTTATACTTTTGTTGTTATTGTAGCCATATAATTATAATCTGTCATTGTAGTGCCTGTATACCTTTAGTATAGCTATTAAATATGGCATATTAATTCATTAGTTTCTGTATGTTTAAGATTAAATTTATAGATATAAAATATTTGTGATGTTTTATGTATATATGCATATGTAATGTGCATATATTATGTGCAGAATTGGTATGGAGTGCTTCTCATGATAGTAGCTGTAAAACATTCCCCCAGTTATTATACAAGAAAATAAAAGGCTTGACTCTATGTGTCTCCTAGAAATAGTCAGGGTTCGTGCATTAATGTAGCAAAAGTTAGAGAATGCTTCTTTGTCAGAAGACACTTTAGAGTTTTGTTGCTGGGTGGGGGGGTTGTTTGTTTGTTTTGGCAGGAAGACTCATTTTTCTGAACTCAAATCTAGCCTCAGACACTTAACAGGATGTGTGATCCTAGGCAAGTTTCTTAACCCTGTTTGCCACTGTTTTCTTCTGCAAAATAGGCTGGAGAAGGAAATAGTAAAGAACTCCAGTATCTTTGCCAAGAAAACCCCAAATGGTGTCACAAAGAGTCACACAACAGAAAAAAATGACTGAACAACAACAATCAGTAGACTCAAAGATTGGATGGACCATTTGTCTGGCATAGCATGGAGTGCTTATATTTTATTAACTTATGGTTCTTTTCTATATGCCTATATGGGTCACAGCAAACTGGGAGCAAAATTGTGAATGTATTTTTATTATGTGGGGAGACATGGTGAATCATCTAGAAACCAACTAACCTATTATAAATTATTCCCTTGCATAATACTTAAAATACTATGATTTTATGGATATTCATTTTTTAGAGAATCCCTGTCAAATTAATGAGTATGTATTCTTAAAGTTATCCAAGTTCCTCTCCTAATATGAGTTCTAGTGATTAGAAAAGGCATCAACAAGGGATGTCCTGAACTCTGTCTGCCCTATGTGCTTTTGGTATGCTTATGTTCAATTAAATTCAATTTGATTCAAATCAATTTAACAAATATTTTAAGTTCTTGCCACATATGACAAATTGCTTATGCAGTGATAAAAAGCAATGTAGTTTTTCCAGAGTCATTTATAATCTTCCAGAGTCAGTTTATAATCTTCTAGGGAAGTAATGATATATACAGATGTGATAAAAGATAAAAGAAAATAAAGACAAGAAAGCTATCCAGAACTGGACTCTATGATAATTTCAGAAAACAGTTTCAATGAAGGGAATCAAGAAAGGCTTCATGGATAAGGTGGTGATTGAAATGAGGAATAAAGGAGTAGAAGTTGTCAGAAAAAAAAAATGATGAGCAAGTCTATTCTTTTGTTTGTTTGCCTTTTTTTGTAAGGCAATGAGGATTAAGTGACTTGCCCAAGGTCACACAGCTAGTAAGTGTCAAGTGTCTGAATCTGAATTTGAACCCAGGTCCTCCTGAATTCAGAGCCAGTGCTTTATCCACTGTACCACCTAGCTGCCCCAAGCAAGGATATTCTTATCACAAGTGATGGCTAGTGCCAATGTAGAAGTGGCAGGATGAGACTAGGGCTAATAGCAAGGTTTAGGTGGAATACAAAGGGTGCAAGTGGTAGTAATAAATAATATGGTTGAAAAGTTAAGCCAGAACCAAATTATAGAAGACTTTTCAATTCCAGAGTAAGAAGTTTGCATTTTTTTCTGACCCTAATTGAAATCATAATTAATGTTTTAGCATCTCCCTTATTTTACAAAGGAATGGCTTTTAGTTATTTAGTTTCTTTTAAATGTTTTCTTCTAAGTTAATTCTAAGTACTTTAACCTTTACTTGAATGTGAAATTTTCTGATCCTTAACAATTACTCTAAATATCTTTTAGCTTATAGATATTTTTCTTAAGTGATATACAAAATTTGATATAACTGTTCTTATCTGGCGTTTCATTGTTACCATCCAGCCACTGATGTACATTTTATGAGTATGATTCAAACTATGATTTTCTAATTCCTTGATGGAAAATTTCCCAAATAGACTAAAACTACAGCTTTATCAATTATTTCAAAATAAAATATATTTAAATATATAGTTAATAAACAGTTTGGCTACATGAGATTTCATACATCTTTTACTAGATTTGAGATCTTAATGTAAAGTCTAAATCATAGGGATATCACATAGACTTGTAATATTCTTGGTGAATTTAAGTCCTCGTACCAAAAAATAGATTACAGTCATTCATATTTGTATATCATTTTTTATCTGTGACAGGTATATTGATAATATTTTCCATTAAATAATGTATCCTATCATAATTTAATATAATCTACTAATATATGTTGATTTTTTTCCCTTTCATAGAACAAATTTTGATTCCTAAATGTTAAGGAATCAACAATGTAATTAACTTACTTTAAGTGATACTATTTATATTAACAGAGTACATAATATATTACTGACCAATGTCTCTATATACTCTCAAAAATGATTAAAAATATGGATAGTAAAAATGGGATGGACATATTCATACATAGCTCTTTATTAATGCATATGGGAATAGGGAAATAGTGACAAGGGTAGCTGAAAGAACCCTTGCCTTAGTTATGGAAATCATTTTTCCACATCCTTTCAAGGTGTATGAGATAATAAAACATTCAGGTTAATTAAATTATACCCTTTTAGGTAACAAAAATCACCTTTCCTTCCAAACATTTTAATAGACATATTTAAAAGTAAATATACATTTTCCTTCCTTGTCAAACAGGATATACTAGCTATAAGTTTACCCTTTACTGCTCTGCCTCATTTGAAATGATTACTTTATTCCGGAGTTCTTGGGCTACTCTGTTTAACCTTTCATGCAAACAATACATATCTAATCTAAGCTTTGTATTTCATTTGGCAGCTAACACCATTCTCTGCATATAGTAAACTCTTATATTCTTTGTTTCATTGCTTCATGAGCAAATGTTTTCGGATCTGTAGGTGTAGCTAGATTAAAGGGAAGTATCACTCATGTGGTCAAATTGTTTAATGCTTTTCCATACAGTGGGCAGGATTGTCTTTGATAAACAGTGTCCATTATTCTACTTCTACTGATTTTTCCTATTACACTTTGGATTTTTGATAGAAGAGGGGTGCCGAAAGGTTGAAAGGTTCTTAGTTACCTGATCCACACATTCAGAAAGAAAGCTAGATAGAGGAAAGACAACTGGCCATGAAGTATGGAAGATTTGAGTAATTTATTCTCCCAATATTGAAGGCAGACCCCCCCAAATTATAAATTAAAGAGTTCCTACTTGACATTAAAAGGAATTAAAACTTAAAGTTGATGAAGTCATAGATAAACACCCAATTTATAAGAATTACAAACATGTACATACACATATACATTATATACATGTATAAGCATATGTATACACATAGTTATTAATTCAAGAAGAATTTATTATATACTTACGATATGCCAGACACTATTCTAGGTGATGAGGAAAAAAGGCAAGAGCAAAATTATCCCTGATCTTAAGGGACTTTGATTATATTGACTCTATATGTGCTTGGGTTTACCTGGTTATCTATATATGAGTTTATATATATATATATATATATATATATATATATATATATATATATATATATATATATATATATATATATATATATATATATATATATATATATATATATATATATATATATACATGTGTATGTGTGTCAGGTTTTTAAAAATATATATTGAAGGATTTCATTTTTAAATTTTTATAGAAGCAAAATCATGACAATTTTTTTCCTTGATGTTCCTACTGGAAAAGAATAGGTCTCAATGATTAGCCTTATCAGCTGTTTATAATGCAACTACCAAATTGTGAGAAAATAATGGGGTTCTATGAGACCCAGAGAGCCTGGTCAGAGCTTTCTTAAGGCAAAACCAGAGTCAGGTGTGTCAAGATAATGGAATGTGGTAGATGAAGAGATTTAGCAGATACTCAGGGGTCCACATGAGATTTATTTAAACTGATTGAATTGGATAAGGCAACTGACTGCTGACTGGCTTACTTCCAGTTAACTAGATTGTAAGCACATCTGGCTGGTACTTAGGAGGGTACTTAAGAGAATATTGTTTTCAGAAACTAAAAACTTTGAACTTTACATTGATACTACCTTTGGGTCCAGTGAACCAATGAATTTGAATGACACTAGCCAATCAGCTTGAAGAACCTTCCATTTCTGGGAGGGGAACATGAAGGAGGAAGCAGATGCTGGCAAGAGAGTTCTTCCTCTTTTGGTGTGAGACATCGGCTTGGTGGCAGAGGACTTCAGAAGTGGGAGGTTTAGGAAGGCGAGGATTTCCAGGCTAAAAGAAATCTGTTCTCAATCTTTCTCTTTCTTTTACTATCTTTCAATAAACCTTTAAAAAACCTAAACTCATTTATCAGTGATTTTAGTCAGTTTCCCCCCCCAAAACTCGGGGGACAGATTAGAATCCACATTTAGAATTTTAAATTACACACAGGAGAATTTCAAAGGCTATGTAATTGGACTTTGGACTGTGAATACAGACAATAGAAGTTTCCATACTCTGAAATCAGCAAAAACTTCACCAAATCACCCTCAAATCCAACAAACCAATAGATTTGAAGGATGCTGGCCAATTAGCTTTGAGCAGTGTGGAATGACCACCTCTCTTCCAGACCCTTAAGAGGCTTCTATTCTGACTCACTTTCTTGTCCCTAGACATGGAAGGAGCAGCCATATGGCCTATTATTCTCTCTCTTCCCTCTGTCCTAGGTATGTAAGGCCTCTGATCTTTCTGCTTCTGCTCTCTCTTTACTAATATTTAATATGCTTTAACAAATGTTTAATGCCCCCAAACTGGTACAGTACCCTCTAATTTCTAAGTAGCAATATATTAGAACCCCAGCTAATTTTCCCTAAGACTGGGAATAGAGGGCAGCCACATATAATTTTAATCACCACAAAATATAAGGCCTGTCCTGTTTTGGCATTAAACAAAATAGTCCAGCCAAAATGGCGGAGAGGAAGCAGCAAGCTGCCTGAGCTCTCCTTCTGTTCCCTCAAAACGAACATTAAATCAAGCCTCTGGACGGATTCTGAAACTACAGAACCTGCAAAGAGACAGAGAGACACAGTCCTCCAACCAGAGATAATTTAGAAGACTTCAGGAAAAGGTCGGTCTGACTCGGGCAAAAGGGAGGCCCAGCGCAGGGCAGCAACCCAGCACCAAGGGGGTCTGGGCAAGTCAGCAGGAGCTGCGGGCCACAGCCGAACAACGGAGGCTCCCGGAACCTGGTTCAAAAATCTGGTGGCCAAGAAGGACAGTGGAAAAACCTACCTGCACTGGCCAAGAGGGCCACGAACAGCGGGATCAGATGCTGGGGTCTGGCGCCTGGCTGGCCGAGCACAATCAGACAGGAAGTGCAGGGCGGGGGATCTCCACACACCATAAAGGCCTCAGAGTAAAAGCCCGGTCACACAGCACCTATACACCTGCACAAGAAGCCCAAAACAGGGACTCTAGTGCCCCCAGAGCAGACCTCAACTTAAAGAATAAATAAATAAGCTGCAATAATGAGTAAGAAGCAAAAAAGAGCCCTCTCCATTGAGAGCTTCGGTATCAATAGGGAAGAAGCCAACACAAACTCAGATGAGGACAATAGCCTCAAATTGGCTACATCTGAAGCCTCACAAGGGAAGGTGAATTGGTCACAAGAACAAAAAGCCTTCCTGGAAGAGCTCAAAAAGGATTTTAAAAATCAATTGCAAGAGGTAGAAGAAAAAATGGGGAGAGAAATGAAAGCAAAACACAAAAACTATGAAAAAAGAATCAGCAGCTTGGAAAAGGAAGCTGAAGAAAACAAAGCCTTAAAAAATTCATTTGGCCAAATGGAAAAAAAGCTACATAATCTCACTGAAGAAAACAATACCTTAAAAAATTCACTTAGCCAAATGGAAAAAAAGGTGCATAATTTCACTGAAGAAAACAATGCCTTAAAAATTAAAGTGGGACAGTTGGAAGATAAGGAATCCATGAGACACCAAGAATCAGTCAAGCAGAATAAAAAAAATGAAAAAATAGAAGAAAATGTGAAATACCTCATTGGAAAGACAACTGATCTGGAAAACAGATCAAGGAGAGACAATTTGAGAATCATTGGACTGCCTGAAAGCCATGACCAGAAAAAGAATCTAGACACCATATTCCAGGAAATTATTAAGGAGAACTGCCCTGATATCATAGAATCAGAGGATAAAATCATCATTGAAAGAATCCACCGATCACCTCCTGAAAGAGACCCCAAAAGGAAAACTCCAAGGAATATTGTAGCCAAATTCCAGAATTATCAAGTGAAGGAGAAAATACTCCAAGCAGCCAGAAAGAAGCAATTTAAATATCATGGAGCCACAGCCAGGATTGCTCAGGACCTGGCAGCTTCAACATTAAAGGACGGCAAGGCTTGGAATATGATATTCCGGAAGGCAAAGGAGCTTGGATTGCAGCCGAGAATCTATTACCCAGCAAAAATGTGCATTTTCTTTCAGGGGAAAAGATGGACATTTAATGACATTGGGGACTTTCAATCTTTCCTGGTGAAAAGACCAGAACTGAATAGAAAATTTGATCTCAACATACAAGATTCAAGAGAAGTTTAAAAAGGTAAACAGGGAGAAAAAAAAGTTACCCTATTAGGTTAAACTGTTTATATCCCTACACAGGAAGATAATACCCATAACTCTTAAGAACTGTAAATGTATTTGGGCAGAGAGAAGGACTTTATATAGAGGGTATAAATATAAATTGTCTTGATGTGATGATACAAAAGAATTAAGGGGATAAAAAGCGAGTCTATGGGGAGGAGAGGAAAGGTGAGGTGGAATGGGATGAATTATATCATATGAAGAGGTGGAAAAAAACCTATTACAATAGAGGGAAAGAAAGGAGGGGGGAACATGGTTTCAACCCTATTCTCATTAGATTTGACTCAAAGAGGGAATAACATATACGTTCATTGGGATAAAGAAACTTAACTCATTCTTTAGGGAAACAAAAGGGGAAGGGAAAGGGGGGGACTGATAGAAGGGAGGACAAAAGCAAGGGAGAAAAGGGTAAAGAAAAGAGAGGGGGGTGATAAAAAGGGAGGGCAGAACAGGGGAGGCAGGGGTAAGAAGTAAAACGTCGGTGAGGAGGAATAGGGTGAAAGAAGGGGGGAAAAGTACAAAGGGGGTAAATAGAATGGAGGGGAATAGACAGTCAGTAATAATAACTGTGAATGTGAATGGGATGAACTCTGCTATAAAACGGAAGCGAATTGCAGAGTGGATTAAAAACCAGAACCCTACAATATGCTATTTACAAGAAACACATTTGAAGCAGAGAGATACACACAGAGTAAAGGTAAAAGGCTGGAGCAGAATATATTATGCCTCAGCTAAAGTAAAAAAGGCAGGGGTAGCAATCCTTATCTCAGACAAAGTGCAGGCAAAAATAGATCTCATTAAAAGAGATAAGGAAGGAAATTACATCTTACTTAAAGGTACTATAGATAATGAAGTAATATCAATATTAAATATGTATGCGCCAAGTGGTATAGCATCCAAGTTCTTAGAGGAGAAGTTAAATGAGTTACAAGAGGAATTAGATAGTAATACTATACTAGTGGGGGATCTGAATCTCCCCCTCTCAGAATTAGATAAATCTAGCCAAAAAATAAATAAGAAAGAAGTGAAAGAGGTGAATAGATTACTAGAAAAGTTAGACATGATAGATGTCTGGAGAAAATTGAAAGGGGATAGAAAGGAATATACCTTTTTCTCAGCAGTACATGGCACATTTTCAAAAATTGACCATGTATTAGGGCACAAAAACATCATAGTCAAATGTAGAGAGGCAGAAATAGTAAATGCATCCTTCTCAGATCATGATGCAATAAAAATTACATGTAAGAAAGAGCCAGGGAAAAGTAGAATGAAAATCAATTGGAAACTAAATAATTTCATTCTAAAGAGTGAATGGGCCAAACAAGAAATCATAGAAACAATCAATAACTTTATCCAAGAGAATGACAATAATGAGACAACATACCAAAATCTATGGGATGCAGCCAAAGCTGTGCTTAGGGGAAAATTTATAGCTCTAAATGCTTACATGAATAAAAAAGAAAAAGAGGAGATTAATGAATTGGGCATGCAACTTAAAAAGCTAGAAAAAGAACAAATTAGAAATCCCCAATTAGACACTAAATTAGAGATCCTGAAAATTAAAGGAGAAATTAATAAGATTGAAAGCAAAAAACCTATAGAATTAATCAATAAAACTAAGAGCTGGTTTTATGAAAAAACCAATAAAATAGATAAAATATTGGTTAATTTGTTTAAAAAAAAGAAAGAAGAAAACCAAATTACCAGTATCAAAAATGAAAAGGGTGATGTTACCACCAATGAAGTGGAAATTAAATCAATAATTAGGAATTATTTTGCCCAACTGTATGCCAATAAATTTGACAATCTAAATGAAATGGATGAATATTTACAAAAATACAAACTGCCCAGGTTAACTGAAGAGGAAATAAAATCCTTAAATAAACCCATATTAGAAAAAGAAATTGAACAAGCTATTAATGAACTCCCTAAGAAAAAATCCACAGGGCCAGATGGGTTTACGGGTGAATTTTACCAAACATTTAAAGAACAATTAATTCCAATATTATACAAATTATTTGGAAAAATAGGTGAAGAAGGAGTTCTACCAAATTCGTTTTATGACACAAATATGGTGGTGATACCAAAACCAGGCAAAGCAAAAACTGAGAAAGAAAATTATAGACCAATTTCCCTAATGAATATTGATGCTAAAATCTTAAATAAGATATTAGCAAGGAGATTACAGCAAGTGATCACCAGGATAATACACTATGACCAGGTGGGATTTATACCAGGAATGCAGGGCTGGTTCAACATTAGGAAAACTATTAACATAATCAACCACATTAATAAGAAAACCAACCAAAATCATATGATTATCTCAATAGATGCAGAGAAAGCTTTTGACAAAAGACAACACCCATTCCTAATAAAAACACTAGAGAGTTTAGGAATAGGAGGAGCTTTCCTTAGAATAATAAACAGTATCTACCTAAAGCCATCAGCAAGTATTATATGCAATGGAGATAAATTAGAGGCCTTCCCAATAAGATCAGGGGTGAAACAGGGATGTCCATTATCACCCCTATTATTTAATATTGTTCTAGAAATGTTAGCTTTAGCAATCAGAGAAGAGAAGGGAATTAAAGGAATTAGAATAGGCAAGGAGGAAACAAAAACTATCACTCTTTGCAGATGATATGATGGTATACTTAAGGAATCCTCGAGAATCAAGTCAAAAATTACTTGAAACAATTAACAACTTTAGCAAAGTAGCAGGATATAAAATAAATCCACATAAATCATCAGCATTTCTATACATGACCAACAAAGTCCAGCAGCAAGAGATAGAAAGAGAAATTCCATTTAAAGTAACGGTAGGTAATATAAAATACTTGGGAGTCTACTTGCCAAGACAAACCCAGGAACTCTATGAACACAACTACCAAACACTCTTCACACAAATCAAATCAGATCTAAATAATTGGAAAGATATCAATTGCTCATGGATAGGCAGAGCTAATATAGTAAAAATGACAATACTGCCTAAATTAATTTACTTATTCAGTGCCATACCAATCAGACTACCTAAAAATTATTTTATACAGCTAGAAAAAATAATAATAAAATTCATCTGGAAAAACAAAAAATCAAGAATATCCAGGGAAATAATGAAAAAAAATTCACAGGATGGTGGGTTAGTGGTACCAAACCTGGAGCTTTACTATAAAGTGGCAGTGATCAAAACTATCTGGTACTGGCTAAAAAATAGAGTGGTAGATCAATGGAATAGGCTAGGCTCAGGAAATGCAGTAGTAAATGACACTAGTAATGTAGTGTTTGATAAACCCAAAGACTCCAGCTTCTGGGATAGGAACTCAGTATTTGACAAAAACTGCTGGGAAAACTGGAAGATAGTATGGCAGAAATTAGGCATAGACCAACATCTTACACCTTATACTAAAATAAGGTCAAAATGGATACATGATTTAGACATAAGAGGTGATACCATAAGTAAATTAGGAGAGAAAGGAATAGTGTACCTATCAGATCTTTGGAAAGGAAAACAGTTTTTGACCAAACAAGAGATAGAGTATATTATAAAATGCAAAATGGATGATTTTGATTATATTAAATTAAAAAATTTTTGTACAAACAGAAGCAATGCATCCAAAATTGGAAGGGAGGCAGAAAGCTGGGAAACAATTTTTGAGGCCAGTGCTTCTGATAAAGGCCTCATCTCTAAAATATATAGGGAATTAAATCAAATTTATAAGAATCCAAGTCATTCCCCAATTGAGAAATGGTCAAAGGATATGAACAGGCAGTTTTCTGATGAAGAAACCAAAGCTATCTATTCCCATATGAAAAAATGCTCTAAATCTCTAATGATTAGAGAGATGCAAATTAAAACAACTCTGAGGTACCACCTGACACCTATCAGATTGGCTAAAATGACAAAAAAGGAAGATAATAAATGTTGGAGAGGCTGTGGGAAAATTGGAACACTAATGCATTGTTGGTGGAGCTGTGAGCTGATCCAACCATTCTGGAGAGCAATTTTGAATTATGCCCAAAGGGCGATAAAGCTGTGCATACCCTTTGACCCAGCAATCCCACTTTTAGGTCTTTTGCCGAAAGAAATCATGGAAGGGGGAAAGGGACCCACATGTACAAAAATATTTATAGCTGCTCTTTACGTGGTAGCAAGTAATTGGAAGTTGAGAGGGTGCCCATCAATTGGGGAATGGCTGGACAAGTTGTGGTATATGAATACAATGGAATACTATTGTGCTGTAAGAAATGATGAGCAGGAAGAGTTCAGAGAAACCTGGAGGGTCTTACGTGAGCTGATGATGAGTGAGATGAGCAGAACCAGAAGAACATTGTACACAGTATCATCAACATTGAGTGTTGACCTACTGTGAGGGACTATATTCTTCTTACCAATGCAATGGTACAGAAGAGTTCCAGGGAACTCATGATAGAAGAGGATCTCCAAATCCAAGAAAAAAAAAAGAAAGAAAGAACTGTGGAGTATAGATGCTGATTGAACCATATTATTTCTTTTGTTTTGGGTGCTGTTGCTTTTTTTTCTATTTTGATGTTTTGCATCACTGCTCTGATTCTTTCTCTTGTAACAGGATTAATGCAGAAATAGGATTAATGTTATTATGTGTATATATATGTGTGTGTATATATATATATATATATATATATGTATATGTATAGAGATATGTAGATATAACCTATATCAGATTACCTGCTGTCTAGGGGAGGGGGAAGGGAGGGGAGGGAGGGAGAAAAATCTGAAATTGTAAAGCATGTATAAACAAAAGTTGAGAACTATCTTTACATGTAACGGAAAAAATAAAATACCTCATACATTAAATAAATTAATAAATAAACAAATAAATAAACAAATAAACAAATAAACAAATAAACAAATAAACAAACAAATAAATAAATAAATAAATAAATAAATAAATAAATAAATAAATAAATAAATAAATAAATAAATAAATAAATAAATAAATAAATAAAAAATGAAGGTGTTGGACTAGATAAACCCCAAGGCTCTTTCAAAAAAAAAAATAGTCCATTCATCTTGATAGGCAATATAACTTGCATAAATCAGTTTAATTGATTAGTGATATCCCTTCATGGTAGTTCAAATTCAGCTAAGTTTTTATAACTTAAGACAGAAACATATGAATTCATAATGACATTTAATTATTTTCCAAATTCAATGTAGCCATGTTTTTCCTAAGCATTGAAAAGAGTTACCAGTGTTCTTTTCCTGGCAAATAATATGGTAGAAGCTGCAGAAAATGGTGCACCTAGTTTCTAATCCTTAAAATATTTCTGTATGTGCACTATAATAATTGATCAACTACTTGTTGCAATGGATAGATCTTGGGCCTTAAAGTCAGATCTTAGTTCAAATTAGACCTCAGACATTTACTACATGTGTGAACCAGGTTATTGAATCCTGTGTGCCTCAGTTTCCTCATCTGTAAAATATGCTGGAAAAGAAAATGGCAAACCACTCTAGTATCCTTGCCAAGAAAACCCCAAATGGGGCCATAAAGAGTTGGACACAACTCTAACAAATTTACAGCATCATAATATAGATTTTTTTTTTTTAGTGAGGCATTTGGGATTAAGTGACTTGCCCAGGGTCACACAGCTAGTAAGTGTTAAGTGTCTCAGGCCGGGATTTGAACTCAGGTACTCCTGACTCCAGGGCCAGTGTTCTATCCACTGTGCCACCTAGCTGCCCCATAATATAGATTTTTAATATGTCATTTAATTCAGATATCTTAGAATTAGAACTTGAAGAGATCCTAATTATTTAGTCTAGACCTCATGTTTTGCAGGTGAGGAAAATGAGGCCAAGAGAGATTGAGAGTTATCTAAAGTTCAATGGGTATTAAGTAGTAAAGTTAGAATTTGAATCCCAGTCTTCTAATTCCAAATCCAATACTCTTTTCCTTGAATTACTCCCCTATACCCATCAATTGACCATGCATCTTGGAATCTTGGTTTGGTTTGGTTTTGATTGCTTTTTTGGCCTATAGTTCAGAACTATTATATGCAACAAAAAAGACATCTATGCACTCCTGCCTCACCTTGCCTCTTGAAATTTCTGCTTTCCTTTGAAACTTAGGTGATGTGCCAATTCCTACATGAAACCCTGTCTCATCCCCCAGCAGTAACTGCTTTCCTTCCCACAAATAAGTGACATTCCTCTCATATGTACATATATATATGTATGTATGTATGTATGTATGCATATACACACATGTCACATAAGTTGCCTTCTCCATTAAAGTGTGAACTCCATAGGAGCAAGGATTATTTATTCATAATGCTTAGAACAGTGCCTAAAACACAGGAAACAATAAAATTATTTTGAGTAACTGAATCCGGATTTAAGTATGGGACCAGCTTTGTACAAAAATACACAGACATTTATGTATGTATGTATACATGCATAGATTTATGTATGCATACACAAACACACTCACTGAATATGTCCACAAAATACACACACTAGATAGAGATAATGATATATAAAGATGTCTGTGTGTGTATATATATATATGCATATATTTATATATGTATGTATCTCTATACCATATGTGTTCATCTATAAAGATGTACATGTGTGTATAATGTGAGATTTTTCCCCCAACCATTTGAGATAAGTGATTTAACTATGGTAATAATGGGTACATAGTCTACAAGTTGTGATCTAAAATGTTTAGGTAATCTGTAATAGTTTAAACAAATGATAATAGAGTAAGATAGATATTAGAAGAGCTTGTGTAAACCACATAATTGAAACTATTAGTTTAATCCACTGTGGTTAAGTATTCACTAATCAGCTTAAATGTCAAATACTAAAAATAGTGACTTCTTAGCTAAAATGGACCAATCAGCTCTTAAGGAAATCTACCTATGGAAATTGATGGAATTGATGGATTTCACCATTCAATTCTTTAATCTGTGATTTCCAGAACTCTATGTCAAGTCCACTGTGATAGAACCACTAGTTGGATTACACAATTTTGCATAAGATTTAGGTTTCCATCATTATTATGTGAAATGGTTGTGCAGGCACCACTTGAATTGTGTAGTGTAAATGGTGTTTGTGGGAGGAGTGTGTCTAAAAATAGTATGTATAAATACTTTTGTGCCCTGGTTTGAGTATAAAACCCTGTGGATCCCTAGGCTTGGGGTCTTCAGGTCCTAGACCTGAGACTGGCTTTATTGTGAGACAGGAACCTTCTCCCAATAAACCTATTTCCCTATAGCTTGGAGATTTCACTGTTTCTTTTCTTCATCAGACTTAGAAATTTTCAGGAAAATATAATGAATAATGCTTATATATTAATTATTAAAAAGGTAGAAAATAAATTATGCACATTTATGGAAAACAGAGACCTCCTTAAAATGAATTAATCTGTTTAAGGTTTCTGTATTTTCATTGTAGTATTGATTGCATTCTTATTTTATCTGAATCAATTCACTCATGTTTCATATTTTCTGATAAATCTATTTCTAAGACCATGTAACAAAAGCTTATATGTAGAAGTATTTTTAATAGTCTTCATTTAATTTAAGAGGATACCAGCAGACCTTATCTGAGCCACAGTAGTGAAAGCCAGAATTTGTAACCAGATGTCTTAATGCACATTTCAAACAATTTTTTTAAAAGCTGTTGATGATATGTCATCATTAGAAGTATAAGGTATATTTCCAAGGTATTAATTAAATAAGAAAAAAATAAAATCCCTACCACTGAAAATTAGAAAGTGCCACAACTGATTCTGGTTAGTTATAAAGACTGATTGAATGAAATGGGCTTTTCTAAAGAAGATAAACTGAGAATTAGAAGATCCCAATAACCTTTATGGAGGAGGCAAAACGGAGTTAACAGATAAACTGAGGCTTAAGTCCTTGTTAATAGTGCCCAAAAGAGCTAACAAAGAGACTAAGGTTTGTGTACATATCAAGAGTACTGTAACCAAGAGGGTTCAAGTCCCTATCAACCCTCATCATCAACAGAGATAGTAACTAGGGACCATTAACCATTAATAGTCATTAATATTCCTAGATGACAGGACACCTAGAAACAAGATCTTAAGTAAAGAGGTATCATAAACACAGAGACCCTCTGGGTCTGACAAATTTAAGCATGCCTTTATGAACATGCACAGAAAGGACCAAATATGTCCTTACGTTCACCTTATGATGTGTAAACCCCCAAAATACACCTCCAAGGACAAAGGTACTTGCCTTTGATAATGTCTTAGGACCCCAGGAAGTCCAAATTAGAATAAGACCTCCCATGAACCTCCCAAAAGGAGATTAAGAAAATGAGGAGATAACCTACTTTTTCTCACTATAAATATAACTATTCTTCCCCTGTTTGAGACACTTATCTCCCTGGTGTTCTCCCTGTGGTCATCACAGTCTGATAATAAAATTTGGGAAACTGAATCACTGAGTCTTGTAATTTTTTTGGATGTCACATGATCAATCTGACCAATTCAATCCACCCCCTACTTCATGTTCAACTCTTTCTAGAAGAAGGAGATACACAAGAGGAAAATCTACTCTTTCCTTCATAGTGGGAACAATGTCCGGAGTGATATAGAGAGGAGAATAGGCTAAAGAAGATTGGAGGAGGGTTTGGGATTCGAACTCCAAAAAGGCAAGGGGGATGATACCCTCATCTTCTTTCTATAGTTGTAAATGTGAAGTTGCAATAAATTCTTCTTGCTTCTTTCTATATTGTACTGAAACATGATGGAAAGCAGAAACTGTACAATGCCTGACACATAGTAGGTGCTTAACATATTTGTTTACTAGCCTTACTCATCCTTTACATTTCATACAATGCCTTGACTAAAGAAATTAGTTGATATCTATCTATCTGGAAGGGCTAGGAGAGAGAGAGAGAAAGAGAGAGAGAGAGAGAGAGAGAGAGAGAGAGAGAGAGAGAGAGAGAGAGAGAGAGAGAGAGAGAGAGAGAAGAAGAAGAAGAAGAATGGATGGATGGATGGATGGATGGATGGATGGATGGATGGATGGATGGATGGATGGATGGATGGATGGATGGATGGATGGATGGATGGAAGGGGAAGGGAGGGGGAGAGGAAGGGAGCCGGGAGGAAGGTAGGGCATATTTTGACAACTTTCTTTTAACACATGGGCATTTTCTTTCTCTAAGTTACATAACTGACTGGAGGCAAGATCTGCAGAGATACAAAGTTTTGCCTCCCACCCATTGTGAATACTTAGTTCTTTTTTGTTTGTTTCTTTGTTTTGTTTTGTTTGGGGTGGAAGAGGAGGGAGATAGAATAGTAAGTGAAAGAGGAGTTAGAAACATTGACACCACTAATTCAGATGTAGGGAATGTTTTATCACTTACCACTAGCTTTACAATGAATGAATAAAGATAAATGTGAATTTTTCTTGGTCTGTCAGCCTGGGTAAATAAAAATAAATATGGGAAATCATATTTCTGTTTCTCTATTGAGTTTCATGGTCCATCTAAGATAAAATATCCTTCAGATAAGTTAAACATCTATGTTTAGCTTGAATGAATTTTAGCTCCATTGAATGATGGTTAAGTTTGTTTTGTTCACTGAAGTTCATCTCAATAACACATATTTGAGGAAATGAGTGTCACTTGATTATATAGATAAACTGTGGTAAAATAGGCTGATGACTTTTTTTCTTTTCGAAAAGGAAGGGGAAAAACATTTATCAATACCTACAGTGTTCCAGTCACTGTGCTAAGTGCTTTACAAACATAATAACTATAATAATAATATCTAACATTTTGAAATTAATATGTGCCAAGCACTATGATAATCACTTTACAATTATTATCTCATTTGCTCCTCACAACAAGCCCAGGAGGTAATTATTATTATTATTATCCCCATTTTGCAGATGAGGATTCTGAAGCAAACAGAATTTAAGTGAATTACCCTGAGTCACACAACTTGTAATTATCAGAGGTCAGATTTGAACACAGGTCTTTCAGACTCCAGATCCACACTCTATCCACTACATCACTTAGCTTCCTCATGACACTTGGGAGGAGGCAGGTACTATTATTATGCACATTTTAGATTTATTAAAAAGGAAGACAGGTGTCCCCAGGGACAAAGTTAGTGTTTGAGGTTGGACATGAATTCAGGTATTCCTGACTCCAAGTCCAGACCTCTAGTCATTGTGCCTTTTAGGTAATATTTCAGTTCATTGTTATCCAGTAAATATAACCAGAGTGTAAACATTCTATTTTTATAGAATAAATTAGATTGGAGAAATAAAGGGGAAAGAAGTTGGAATTTTAATCAGGAATCTGGCATCCTTGTTCTGATAGGGTATTTGCTGTTCTTGTTGTTTTCTGAGACTCAGTTTCCCTTGTATATAAAAAGGACAATAACATATGAGCTTCTGTGAGAAAAGTGCTTTGTAGGCTTTTAAAGTATTGCAAAAATTTCATCTATTATTATTGAATTTGTTAATAATTAATGTCAATAATTAATAACACTTTAGATCTGTCACAACACTATTGACTCTAAGACCTCAGCATGGCATGGAGATGATCTTAGGTTCTTGAAGATGCCAACAGAGAAAGATCTGGGAAGTTCTACTTTACTAGAAAGGTTTCAGGTAAAATCCCTGCAACAGATGGAATCATCTGTCTAAAGACCTGGGTAATTAAGTAAAGTGAGGTGGATTACCAACCAGTGGTGACTTTTTGGGTGACAGGAAACTTAAGAAAAACAGTGTAACAGCAATTACATCATTGCTTGTACTGTGGTTCATTTTAATTTGTCCTTCATGATACCCAGAACAATACCTGAAGATAGACCAGGATGTTTTAAACTGAGATCAGTGAACTTCAAAAAAATACATTAGATACATAGATAAATAGATACATACATAGATGAGAGAGACTGTATTTCAATAAAATTGATTTCTTTGTAAGTCTATACATTTTATTTAATTTACTTAAAACTATTATTCTAAAATATGGTTCATCGCTTTTGCAAGACTGCAAAAGAAGTACATGGACAAAACGGTATAAAACATTTCAGGTAGCTGGCTTCTAAATGAAATTAAACACCCATGAATGAATGAATGAATGAAACATCTATTGTTTACCCTATGTTAAACACTATTCTTTCTTTCTTTTTTTTTTTTTTTAGTGAGGCAATGAGGGTTAAGTGATTTGCCCAGGGTCACACAGCTAGTAAGTGTTAAGTGTCTAAGGCCAGATTTGAACTCAGGTATTCCTGACTCCAGGGCCGGTGCTCTATCCACTGCGCCACCTAGCTGCCCCTTAAACACTATTCTAAGGACTGAGGATATGAAAAAAAGAGTTGAACTCAGATGATTGAAAAACAGTTTGAAAGAGGCTAAGGTTGTATGTTTAATTCTCAAATGATCATACTCTTATCTGGGCCACTGATTGTACTTCAACTTTAACCCTAGTAATCTGTTTTATATACACTTTTCTTTACTCAAAAAGAAGTAGTGTATTGGAAACAGTACAAGATAATTTGGATTCTAGTCCAAGTTTGGTATTGAACTAATTGTGTAATTATTGAATGAATAATTCTTTTTCTCTGACCCTCAGACATTTGTAATGTAAGGGCTATAGACTAAATTACCCCTAAATTTCCTTTCATCTATGATAGTTTATATTTCCTTGAGGAGCAAGAATGAAAATATTTCTGAATTATTGCAAATTATAATTTTGGGATGGAGAGGGAAACACATAATAAATTCTATGATGGTGCTAAATCAGAATGCTATTTTAATACGTAAGTATATAAAGGAATAAAGTTGTAATTGAGAAACCAAGATGACTTTGCAGCATTTAAATAGAAAATAACTTCTTTTGAGAGATAACTCACTGGGGTAGTCATAAAGGTCAGTAATAGAAATTGTATCAATAGGATATACTGTCTAGAAAAAAGGTATTGTCTCATTATCCCTTATTATAATGATCACACTACATCTGAACATTGTGGCAAATTCTGAGAGATATACATTAGGAAGGCCATTAACAAAGAGCAACATATCTAGAAAAGGCAGGCCAATATGGTGAAGAGTTTGTAAATCAAACTATATTAAAATTACTTGAAAGAAATGATGATATTTCCTTTAAGTGCTTCTCATTACCTAGCTGTATTATATACTACTGCCTTTCATTCACACTATAGTGTGTGTAATCAAACTGACTTTTTTACTCTTCCTCACTTATGGCACTACCCCTTCTGTTTTCATACCTTTGCATTGGTGTCCCACTTGCAAACGATATACTCTATCAGTTGTTCATTCATAATGTAGTTTGAATCAAATGTTTTCAATGTCTAACTGGGATCAGCTTACTGAGGAAATGGTAATTTTTATTCAGAGAGAAGGAAATGGGAGTAAGAATACATATAAGTATGTAACATGGAGAATTCCCTAATGGGGTATGTTAGTACTATCAGGAAAGAAAAGAACAGTGAAATAGATGAACACTGATGACTAATTATACCTACTTTTATTGTTTTGCATTCTAATGGTACTATTTCCAAATGCTTTTTTCTTTTTACTTACTTTTTACTTATATATTTTTTTCTATCTTTTTATCATCTTTATTTTAATACTTATGAAAAACATCATGGTATAGCAAAGAGTGAGCCAACCTTGACTATGGGAAGACCTAGGTTTAAGTCCAGCCAATAACACATATTAGCTGTGCAATCTTAGAAAAATAACTTATCTCTCAGTTCTCTAGGCAACTCTGTTAGACAAGTTGAGATAAGGAATTGCCCTACTTAGTAGAGGGAATTTCCTAACTAGAGAATTTCCTATACCAGTGAAATCTATGATCCAGTAACTATCTCTATACAATCATTAGTTTAAAATGTTAGTAATCCAGATTCTTTTCTTCTTATTTTAATAAGAATTTGACTTCCCCATTATTTATTTTACTACTGGTTAAATGAAAAATATTATGTGTATTTGTGGAATACAGAAGAGTTAGCATATCTATGTCAACCAGCTGCCACACTCAGGGCAAACAAGCCAGTTTAGCTAAAGCAACAAAGGATCATCAGGTAGAGACAGTAGATAGCAGGTGCTAGATGAATCAAACCAATTCAACCACTTTGAGCGCCATTTCCCTTCATCGCCTAATAGAGACAGGCCAGAATGCTAAGCCTAAGAGCCTTGGACATTGCTTCCAGGCCAGTGCTCTCAGCTATTATCTAAGGAAGCAATTTCTATAGAGATGTATCCTGGCAATTACTTCTCTGGTGCTACAGCCACAGCTATGGGAGACCTACCAAAACTGATATGATTTATCAGTGGAAATGATAGTAAAGTTGAATTGTTAATATCTGCTTCACTGGTACACCATTATAACCATGGGACTGTTCTATCTAACTTGAAACTAAAAACTTCCACATGTATTATCTCCTACAATATGAGCTCCTTGAGAGGAGCACTGTTTTGCTTTTCAAATTATATCTCCAGTACTTAGTATAAGGCTTTGCATGTAGTGGGAATTTTGTAAATACTTCATTAGTTCATTCATTCATTTATAAGAAAATTTTACCAGTGTGGAAGTACTGGACACATTTGTATATAAGGCGACCTAGAAAGAATGAGATTCTGGGATGCCAATTGATCACCAACAATATAAGAACCCACATGCTGAAGCACATTTTCATTCTTCACTAGCTTGATTTTTTAACTTGACTCTTGTCTTTGGATCTATTTTTGTGTTTTGATACCTCAGCCCAGGGCTTGATTTCTTCTCTATTTAACTTTATCTTGTCTGGATTTATTTGATATCATTTCCTAATTCATGTTTTCTAGATGTTGATTTTTGGACATGGACATGACATGCACTCATTCCTTAGGGAAGAATTTCTGATATGATATAGCATCTTTAAAAGTATCGAGCTCTTCATTGTGCCAATAGTTCAATAGTTGTCCCATTCCAACCCTGCAAATCCATGGTATATATATAAGGCACTTATAAAATTATCATCATCATATGCGTTCTCCAAAAAATTGTATTAATGCAAATTTTGATAACTGAACCTGTAATATAAATGACCTTAATTCATAAGCTTTACTATGGCTTGGAGATAACCCTGAGTTCCTGGAGGCTAAGCCAAATGGAATAAGTGGTTGATTCAGGTCTTATTAAGTTGGTAAGGTAACAATGATGAATTGTATATCTGTTTTTTTGGCTTGTTTGTTTTACAGTGCTAACCTAGCTAAGTTCTTAGAGGACAATCACCTTTGGCAAAAGTGGCAAAGACAATTACATTTTTTCAGACACAGCAACTTTCAGGTACACTCAGTGATATAGGAGCTATACTATGTTATGATTAGAATAATTCTGACACTCACCAGTTTAAAGATCCTTGAAGTATTAACATATATTTAATATAATTTAAAATGCAATTTAAATTTTAATTGTTCTTTTGAAAAAGGTACTCAAGACATGGTTTGATGTTTCCTCCTTACTCATAGTGATATTATGGAGATAATTTTCTTTGAAAAAACAAATGTACTGTTCCAAATTGAATCTGTACTCAGCTTGGAAATAAAAAATTGAAAGACTATTTCCTATCCACAAAATTTTTTAATCCTACAACAAGATGCAAATACAATATTGGAACAATTCAATTTTAGCCAATTTCCATATTGATTTGCATTTTAAAGCATTCGTTTTAATAATGATACAAATCAGTGTTTCGCTGTTTTCAACTATCTCTGTAAAAACCCGTACTGTTGTTAAGGACTTGATATTTTGCAACCAAGATAGCAGGTGATGGTCCTATAGAAAAATTATGGTTGTGGATGATTTTCAATTACTCAATAATTAAATGATAGAAATGATGATTGGTATAAATAAAATGGCAGTGATGAAAATAAAATGTTCACAAATGCCTCAATTTGTGAGAGTATAAAGAAAAAAAGTACCAAAACAGTAGAAATTTTAATCTAAAACTCAAACATATGCAATGCATTTGGAGATAACTGATGAAGGGAAGATGATGTACTTTTTAGCTTGAATGTTAAATGGTGCTATTTTCTCATAAGGGTTTTCTTAGTTGCCACATAAGCAATGCCAATTGACATGAAATCATATGTGAATTTGATCATGTTGTCAAGTGATGCTTTAGGACATCAAGTAGACACGTGCTTTAAATACATGGTGAAAGTATACATGTGGAGAGGAACTCAAATGAACCAATAGAAATTTCTAAGAAAATACTAAAAATATCACTTATATTTTAAAAGTTTCTAAATATATTTTTTGTTTACCACAGTTTCAGAACAGGAAAATTCTGAGTGTAAAACTTAAAGCATTATGAGCATGATAAAAATTGTTATGATGATTATACAATTGGAGGCTAATATTAATGTTTTTAAGAGTGGTAGGAAAAGGAATAATTCATCAGCTTATGATAAGCACCCTGGTGATGAGCATCTTTGAACTTCAGGCTGGTACATGAAGAAAAGAAATACAGTAAGTACTGTTCACAGCACATCTCACAAAGCATCTGATGAGTTACAGATATCTGTGTATCCAATCTGTAGCTAGATTGACAAAATTATCTCTCCTTGAAATATTGGATGATGATGGTAACAAATAAGATGATTTCATTCTAATTTTTATGGCTTTCAATACACATGTTGTAAGTAAAAGTCATTAATCTGTTGATATTATTTTATATTTCATATTCTACGGACTACTGCTTGAGTGGATAAAATGTCTTCTTTTGGTAATTGGTTAAGAGTACTGGGATATAAGTTCATCTTCAATAGACTAATTGAAAGTATCACTGAAGCAACTCTTAGCAGTTAGGACAGCAAGCATAACATGCACTTCATTTTGTTGCCACATAGATTTAATTTCTTAGACTAAGTTTCTATATTTTGAAAATTTTTCATTCCTTGTAGTTTGGAGATGGTGAATATTCAGTGTGGTAATATGTGTGAAAATCACAAGTTTTATAGATGTGTATTATTTGTGTCAACAGTTCTCCTGTAATGATGCCTTAGCTTCAGTATGGTTTATTTGGTTACCAACCATATCTGGGACATTTGTAATTGTATTACTTTTAGAAGAAGATGAAAAATATTCCATTAGAATGTATCCCAAGGATTTAACATAGTGACTTACACATAGTAGGTACTTAAGAGATGCTTATTGATTGACTTGTCGATATCTGGTTTATAATTCTAGATTCCTGATTGTGACTTTCTAAGTATCAATTAAATGTTAAATTTTTGCAACCTGAAATATATTTAATGGTTTCAGCCATTTTGTTTCATGATTTGTATTAACCAATAAGACAAATTTTAACTTCTAATGACAGCACCCCGATCCTGAATCACAAAACCATTTCTATAAGAAAATATGGTATCCATTTGTTCAATGCTTCCTTCTTAAAATATTGTTGGTTGAGTGCAAATGGATTTCACTCATAGATATCTGTTCATTCTAATTTTGGATGTTAGCTAGAAGGTGTTTGGAAATAAATCATTTTTAGTTACATTTGACAAATCCTTAGTATATACCTCTAGTTAGTCTTTATTATGTTTGGGAAATGAGATCTATTTGTTCCAAAAGTGTGTGTGTGTGTGTGTGTGTGTATGTATGTGTATACATACATATGTGTGTGTCTATATCTATATAAAGTTGTCATTTTTTCAGTAGTGTCTGACTCCTCAGGACATTATTTGGGGTTTTCTTAGCAAAGATACAGAAGTGGTTTGCCATTTCTTTCTACAACTCATTTTATAGATGAGGAACTAAGTGTCTGGGGCTGGATTTGAATTTGCAAAGATAAATCTTCCTGACTTCAAGACTGGTACTCTATTATGCTAACTAGCTGCCTCCTTGTATGCATATATGTGTGTGTATATATATATATATATATATATATATATATATATATATGTTTCCATAGCATATTTAATGACATTTATATATTATACTATATTCTTATATAGAAAGCATCATGTTATATGCCCAGAGAAAATAAATGAATCTCAATATTGTTGAAAGAGGGGTACCAACTCATGATCTGAGAAGTACTTTTTTTTTCTTTCATCTAATCTAATGACTCATTATATTCTTCTTATATGTATTTCTTGCTGGTTTCAGTGCTTTATCAGAATCTACAGTTGGTTCTTCTCTCTTCATGTATCTTGCTCCATGTCATTCTCTTGCTAACATCAGTTAGCAAGTTTTTTTTTTTTTCTTGTCATTAACCAGCACCATTTTGGAGTCCATTCCTCCTCCAGCCCTCTACCCCATGCTGCTTTGGTAGAAAATACTACATTTTATTAGGATTAATTCCTAGTATGGTAAACCAATCAGGTGCTCACTTGTAATCTCTTCGGCACATCTATCTCCTGGCTGGTGTTTGCTAAGTTCCTTACTCCTTCATTTACTGCTACCAGCTCTGGTGGACTTACCTTGAGTGCAAGTTTTTAGTAGGACTTTTAGTAATTTCACCTTATCTTCAAAACACAAAAGATGGCTCTAGCACTACCATCTCAGATTATGTATTCACTTGAGGTCAGGAATGAATAAATAAAAAATAAGGAAAAAGCCCCCTATATTCATGGACATGTGATGGTCAGGTGGTAGAATATAGACCACTTCCCTTTTTAGTTTCTTACAGTTGAAAAGACTACTACATTTCTTACTGACAAGAAAGAAAATAAATTGATGTGTCACACCTTTTGAATATACATTCAGTTTTGATTCAGTACTTCAAGAGTCAATAGCTCTTCTGATCTCCAAACAACTTAAAAGACTTTAATGATCCCACATGATCCACACAGTAAATAGGATTCTACAATCCCATCTTTGGATTGGAACCAGATGTGAGAAATAATTTTTAATAATTGATATCTTGGGGGACCCAGTGATCTCCCCTTTTTTCTTAGTCTTTCACGTACTCTCTCTCTCTCTCTCTCTCTCTCTCTCTCTCTCTCTCTGGTATAAGTTTCCCTTGAAAGTAAGATTCATCTGGGTCAAAGAAGTCTTGGGTAGAGACTGATTCTTTTATCTAGATAGCTGAAGGACTTTACTGAATGTGGCCAGCAAAACCAGACCTAGATAGAAACTAATTTTGGTGAGGGGGTGAGGGAGTCTAACATTCTTTCTCTGATATAAGTACCAAGAGTTGAGTGACATGAGTCATATATCCCAGGACTTCATTTTAATCAAACCTACCTGCAATCCTGTCTACCAATTAGATTTAATTGTTGTTAAGCAATTAGGTTAATTGCTATGATATGGATCCCATACTGTTAGAAAGGTATAAAACCTGGGAACCCACTTTTATTAGGCATCTTTGGTCTGAGAGAGATGACCAATAGACCTTTATTATTAATAACCTGTTGGTCTATTAATAACATGATTAAGTTACCAAGAATCTATGTCTTTCATATTTGAATTGTCACACAGGTTAGGAATATCTGCACATACTATAAATATATCTGACCAAGACAAATTGAACCATAATCCTTCTGTTATGTTGAGATCTATGTGTATATATCTATATTTATGTATGAATACATAACTAAGTTAAAGATACTCTACCAAATATAGGTAGTATAAATGTTACATTGATTCAGATCGTATTTTCAGTCATCAAAAAATGAAAAATTAGTTGTTCTTTATACAATGGGGTATATGATGTGTTCAAAGAGAACTAGAATCTCTAGTATGAGGGGTCACCAAGTCCTTTTCAGGACTGCTCAACGACCTTTGCTGATGAACTCACCCAATTCTCACTTGAGGCTCCAAAAAGCTCTAGTACACACAGCAGCCGCAGTGTGGTAAACCACCTCTACAGAGAACTTAAGCCAGGTTGAGGGTAACCAACAGGCATTCAACCTGTTGGTGAGTTAGGGAGATATCTATCTTAAGCATGTGAAGAATTTCCCCAGTGGAATGGTCAGAAGAGAACAATTTGTTCAAACAGCCACAAAGGCAGCTAAAGCAAGCACTGTGTAGTGCTTAGATACTGGTCAAACATCAAAGATGCCAAAGTTATCTACTGCATCCTGGACCATGACAAGTAGTCTTGAATTTTGTCTTGTCACTGGACTTTGATGACTCTGGAAAAGAGTGACTCTGGTCACTTTGTGCAACTCTCCCTCACTTAAATCTGACTCACATGCAAGTCAAGACATCACCTTGTGATGTCATTGATCCTTTTCCAAAAAAACAAAGGATGAACAGCAATACCTAAGATTTTGGGGAATACTTTTTTGTTTGTCTTTGTTGCCTTCTCCCAATATGTTTTCTTGTAAATGTTGTTATTTTAATGACAAAAGCCGTGAACATGTAAAATGTACACAAACGTAATTAATCTTTTTTTGGAGGGATTTCTGGTTCTTTTGGTTACTGCATAACTTATGCTAAAAAAGTAGTCTCAGGCTTTCATCACAGAAGATACAATTTTTTCATTATATTACCATTACATTATCATAATATTCATCAAATGAAAATAGTACTTTATAGTTCACATAGGATTATTTTCTTTTGATACCTAAAAAATTCTTATTGGTAGGGCAAATATTTTTAATTTACATTTTCATGGGAGAAAACATATAGGGTGTGATCAGCAAAATATTATATAAATTTTGATGGGCATGGCAGCCAGGCCTTTTAATTTCAAGTTCAATGCTATATTTTTATAAGTTAGTAGAGTTGCTTTTCTTTTCAATTGTTTGTTTGAAAATATCTCTGTTCCTACTAGTCTGTGTGAAATATAATATGGCATGGCTTTCAAAAATAAATTATCATAGCTCAATACCAAAATAATATTTAAACAACTACCTCTTCATGATGTTTTATATCATAAAAACTGAAATAAGATGATTCCTTGGTTTCTGGAGGCTTTAATTTTATTTTCTCCTTCCTACCTTTACAATACTGGGCCAAAAAGAAAAACAAAAGATCTTTTACCTCATATAATCAGTACCTAATAGAAAATGGGATGAGCTTAATGAAAATAATGCAGTGATACAGAAGAAAATTACTGTAATTTGTCTGTCCTAATCTTTTATTTTTTTCTTTTTAAGTTTTCAAGAAACTCTATTTAAAGGGGAATTTGAAGATCATTTAGAATAAGAAAATGTTTAAGAAATATAGCTCAATATAAAGTAGGTGAAGAATTGCAAAATATAGAAATAAAAGTGTACAAGTCTAACAGAATTTGGGTGTCTAATTATTATTGAAATAAATTTACAAGGTTTTTTTTTTCCCATTCAAAGGTAGAATGTCTGGAATTAGATAAATTATTGACTTTTTTCATTGACATTCCCATCTTTCATAATAAACATGAAATAGTGTTGGAGAATTTCTACTGTAAACTTAATTTTCACCAATGGAGAAAAATTGAGTGGAGGTAAGGATATGAGCCCCTAAATCACCTTTTAACTTATCTCAAAGTACTTTTACTTTGAGATAAGTTAAAATTAAATTTGGGGGCTCATAATGGAAAAATAAATCTGAAAATTGAAAAAGGTCTTCAAAACTTATAAGCTAATGTTGAGCAATATGATTTCTTAGGGATGGGAAATTTTAAAACATGAAAGTTTAGCATTTTAATCACAAATGTTAAAGAAAATCGGGAGGTCATTTAATTTTAAAATCATGTCAATCAATCAACAAGCATTGTAAAACATTATCTGGGCTGTGCTCTGAGGTAAGTTTTGGGGAAACAAATTCAATGAATAAAATAATCTTAGGAATAAAACAAGGGCATGTATAAGTACATACAAATTAAACATAATAAAATAAATGTAAAAACTTTGAAAAGAAAGTAGGCTAGGACACTAACAATTGAAGGAAGGGTTCAGGAATAAAATAAGACATTTGTAGCACTTTGCAAACTGTAAACAGTATATAAATGGTAGTTTTCATTTTATCTTTCAGTCTACTATAATCCCTCAATTTGCTCCCAAGTATTTTTGAACAATTATTCCATTTATCTTATACCTGTGAAATCAATTTTTAGAGCTCAAATGTAAAACTTCATGTTTTATTTTTGTTTCACATATAGGATGCTCCATTTCCTACATCCTTTTTTTTTTTCTTTTTTGCATTGGTCTTTACCCATGCCTGAAAGGTATTTCCTTCTAAAATCCCTGTCTTCTTTCAAAAGACAATTCAAGCACCACTTTATACATCAAATCCTTTCCTGTTCTGCTCACTTGCTAGTGTCCTCCCTCCCAAAATAACTTGTATTTAACTGCCAATTTGTATTTCCATTTGTTCTCTTAGTATTAGTAATGTTCATACTTTTGGGCTGCTTGGTGGTGCAATGGATAAAGCACTGGCCCTGGATTCAGGAGCATCTGAGTTCAAACCTGAACTCAGACACTTGATGCTTACTAGCTGTATGACCCTGGGAAAGTCACTTAACCCTCATTGCTCTGCTAATAATAATAATAATAATAATAATAATAATAATAATAATAATAGTGTTCATACTTCTATATATACTTTCTTCTCCATTAGAATACAACTTCCTTACAAATAGGAATGGCTTCATTATTTGTATTTTTATCTGAAACATCTAGCATAATGCCTGAAACAAAATAGTAGCTTAATAAATACTTGTTGATTGTTTAATATAAAATTCACCATTTTTCATCCATTATTCAAGTTTGTTAAAATCTTTTGAGTCCTGACTCAGATATTGTGTTACCTATACCCCCCCCAAAGTGTTGTCATCTGCAAACTTGATAAGTATGTGAACTTACCATCTATGATTTTTTTTTCCCCAAGGAAATGCTAAAAATGTAAAATATCAGAGCTAAATGAAGATCTCTAGTAGTTTATCCTGGGGAACTTCCTTCAAGATGACATCTAACATTTGGGACAGCAATTTGGATTTGGTAATTAAGCTAGATCCTAAACCACCTAATTAAACCATTGTATAGTCTGTATTGCTTTATTTTTTAAACAGTACTAGAAAAGGGGAGTTTATTAGATTATTTGCTTTATCAAGTGTTAGGTAAGTAGTATTTTTAGTGTTCCCCTAACCTAGTAGCAAGCTTATAAAAAATAAATATATTCAGTTTAGCATGAGCTATTTTTGGTGAAGCCAACCAGCCATGTTTTTTCTTTGTGGAAACTGCTTCCTTCACATTCTCTCTTTCTGTCTTTTTTTTTAAATATAATTATTTTATTAGTTTCCAGTTACATGTAGAGATAGTTTTCAACATGTGTTTTTTGTTTTTGTGTTGTTTTTACTTTTTGCAGGATAATGAGGGTTAAGTGACTTGCCCAAGTTCACATAGCTAGTTAAGTGTCAAGTGTCTGAGGCTGGATTTGAATTCAGGTCCTCCTGAATCAACAGCCAGTGCTTTATCCACTGTGAAATCTAGCTGCCCCAAAATTTTGGAGTGATTTTTTTTATTACTTTTTGAAGGACAATGAGGGTTAACTGACTTGCCCAAGGTCACACAGCTAGTAAGTGTCAAGTATCTGAGGCTGGATTTGAACTTAAGCCTTCCTGAATCCCAAGCTAATGCTTTATACACTGTGCCACCTAGCTGCCTCAACATTTGTTTTTACAAGATTTCCAATTTCAAATTTTTCTTCCTCTCTCCCCTCCTTCCCCCGCTCCCCAAGACATCAGGTAATTTGATATAGGTTATGTACTGTAAAAGCTAAAATTCTAGCTAGTCTGTCTAAAAATCTAATGAGTGGTCGCCAATAAATTATAAGCTTTAGCAAGAGTTACACTTTTAAGCATTTATTAAGGAGAATAAGATTTTGATGAATAGAACAAGAAAGGCCTAGCTTCATCTATCTATTAAAGGGAGAGAGCATTCCTAGCTCCACTCTCTGCCAGAGTCCACAGGAAAGAGTGCGAGTCAGAGCTCCAGGCCCCCCTTTCTTCCTCCCACAAGCAAACGTAACTTCCTGATGATAAAGAAAAGACACATGGTCTTGCCCTCAGAGACCTTCACCTCATGGCAGAGCTTTTCTACAGTAAGTGTCCAGCAGGTGGCGTCATTCCAATCATTATAGTACAATATGTACAATAACATTAAAGACATTTCTGCATTACGCATGTTATAAGGGAAGAATCAGAGCAAAAAGGAAAAACCTCAAAAAAGAAGAACAGCACCAAAACCAAAATAAATAGTATGGTTCAATCAGCATCCATATTCCACTGCTCTTTTTGTTTCTGGATTTGGAGAGCCTTTTCCATTAGGAGTCCTTTGGAACATTCTTATACCATTGTATTGGTGAGAAGAATCTAGTCTATCACATTTGATCAACACATAATGTTGATAATACTGTATACAATGTTCTTCTGGCTCTGTTCATCTCACTTATCAACAGTTCATGCAAGTCCTTCCAGGTTTCTCTGAACTCCACCTGCTCATCATTTCTTACATCACAATTGAATTCTATTACATTCACATACCACAACTTGTATAGCCATTCCCCAATTGATGGGCAGCCCCTCAATTTCCAATTCCTTGCCAACGCAAAAAGAGCAGCTATAATTATTTTTGTACATGTGGGTCCTTTTCCCTTTTTAATGTCTCTTTGGGGAAATGACCCAAAAGTGATATTGCTGGGGCAAAGGGTAAGCACAGCTTTATAACCCTTTGGGCATAATTCCAAACTGCTCTCCAGAATGGTTGGATCAGTTCACAGCTCCACCAACAAACAATGCATTAGTGTTCCAATTTTTCCACAGCTTCTCCAATGTTTATTATTTTCCTTTTTTGTCATATTAGCCAATCATATTCTCTTTAATAATTACTTCTAGATTTTTCACAAATTGGAAACAAGCTAACTGTTTTCTGGTTTGCAGATTATATTATCTTCCCTTTGGAGGAGTGATAATTAGGATATTTGTATTTAAAAGAATCCTAATGGGATAGTACATAAATGTGAACACATAAAACTCGAATAGAGAAAATGTATAGTGTATAACAACATATTCCTTTTTAAGGTGGTAAAATCAGCAATTGATGGTGATCTTTAAAAAAAACACACAACTTTCCTCCTTCCCCCCTCCCTTTCCTTTATATTTATGTGTGTGTGTATGTATGTATATATATATTCTGAGTAATGTGTGTAATCAATTTGCCACAATAAGAGCCAGTGCAGTACAATAGATAGATAGCTGGTCTCAGAGCGACAGAAGATGTGAGTTCAAGTCCTACCATCAGCATATACTGACTTTGTGATCCTGGGCAAGCCTCCTGATATCTTTCCAGTGATCTATGGCAGACCATGTTTTAAGAATATAAGGCTTTTGTTTTTGCTCTTTTAAAAGTATTGGTCTAAATTTTTAGGGGCGATTTTTTTCATCTTGGAATTCTCTGAAATAATGGGGCCAGTCCTAATCTCTACAGTGTAGTGGGGAAACTTAAATTTATCACTTCCCAGGCTATGTGACCTTGGGAATCATGCTGTCTGTATGGCCCTCTTGAATTTCCCTAGCTTAAACAGTGTAAAACAACTTTTACTACTTTCCTCATAGGGTTGTTAAAATAAAACCTTTGTTAACTCTAAAGCCCTACAGGAATATGGATTATTATTATTTGGTATAGGGAAGAGTAAGAGTTGTAATACAAATGAAAAAAGGAAAGGCAGGTGAACCAATTATTGACTATCAAAGATGAACAGTTATATGTGGGAGAGACAAAGAAGCCATTTCTAAACCTTAAGGATTATAATGAACACTAGGTGGAAAAATAATAATGGAATATTTATCTTAATCCTCAGGTGCTCCTTTGAAAAGGCTTGAGGCTGTCATGCATTCTTGGAACTAAATATTTTGTGTTGCATGATCATTTTAAGTTACAAAGCATGCAGTATACCTATTCACCATAGTTTTTCATGAATTTTCACTTGCAGAAATGGATATTGTCAATGTAAATTCTTTTATATTTGTGCTATCCTTTAGTTTAAATATATATATATGTACACATACATATATAAATACATGTGTGTATATGTTTGTGTAGGGATAGAACCCCTCTGGTATAACAGAACTGAAAAGGTGAATGCTTCTCTCATACTTCAGATATGGCTATGTAAAGATATTCATATATCTTTTGCAGACATCTTTAAATTTGAAATAATAGTCATTTTTAGCTTCTGAATTGCTCTGTAAAGGAAGGAAGGAAGGAAGGAAGGAAGGAAGGAAGGAAGGAAGGAAGGAAGGAAGGAAGGAAGGAAGGAAGGAAGGAAGGAAGGAAGGAAGGTCAGAGGGAGAAACATTGCCTTATTACCTGACTTAGTATTTACAAAATAAAATGTAAACTTTTCCAAGTGTATTTTTAGTATGATTATACAAGGATAGCACTGTATTTAGGTGAAACAGAATTGTGAAGTCTGCTGTACAAGTGATACTGAAAAGAGAATATCCTTCAATTGCCACAATTAGATGGAAAACAGAGTATTTTGCCTTTCTCAGAGTGGTTCACAGAGTGTAACTGCCTGATATAAAAACCCTTTCTTGGCTCAATGATGCTACTATAGGGAAGCATTAAAAGTGTGGAAGCAAAGGGGCGTATGTGCTCTAAAACTTAATGCTTCTAGAATACTGGTATGCACATAAACCACCCAGGATTTTTTAAAATGCCTTTATCTCTAACCATGAGAGGGCTTTTGTACCTTGAGTTACCTTGATCTTCATTAGTGCCACCAAAAACTTGAATAGATTTTTGGATAGGGTTATTACAGAAATTGAACCTTAATTGGAACTTAATCTCCATAATTATGCATAATTACCCATGTTTATTACTCGTACAATGAGCACACATTTTTCTTTAGCTGTGAGGCAAAGTGAGTTAAAGCTTCCCAGACATCATTGGATAATATGATTGTATGCACTTCACTGACTTTATCTGGCTTCATAGTTTTAACATTCAATCAGGAAAAAAAAATACTTAAAATGCTTGGCCTCTGACTTCACTGAAGAACATAAATGGAGCAAATAAGGACTAATTACGACAGATATCAACCTTTAAGTACACTTATTCCTCAAATGGATAGAAAAAGAAATGAAGAAATATAGAATGTATTGGCTGGTCTTCTATGTCTCCATTTTAAAATAATTAGAGGACCAAATGTGCAGACACTTGGGGCTAAAATAATATCATTTAATTTATTTTTTACTAACTCACATTCATCTAGGAGATAAATTTTCCAGGTCTTCCTAGAGTACAAGGCTGGAGGAGGATTAGCTGAGAAAGTATTGTGAATTTAAAATGATAATTCATGGGTAATGCCAAATCAGTGAGAGTTCAATTTGCAATTTTCAATATTTACTTTCACATTTTTCATTATTCTTTCTGCTTGGTCATTCTTTTCATTAGACATTTGGGTATCATTATCAGTAGGTAGCATTTGTTGAGTGCCCCTTAAATTAATTGCATAGAGCTGGGTGCAAACCTCTTGTTTATATATGGAAAAATTGAAGGACAAGAATGACTCAGAAGATACAATGTAGTTTTGAGAAGGTCTCTGGCAATTGTAGATAAGGACCAAGGAGGATGTACTAAATGAACAATACTTGCCAAACAGTTAATATGACAGTTGTGACAATGGCACATTTCATGGAGGTGGCATCAGAGAGGTCCTCATTAGATTGGGTAACATCTGGCTAAGAATGCATGAAAAATCCATGACAAATAATTTCTTGTGTTTATATCCTTCAATTCTCATGCTTTGCAAGCTGAATAGATGGCCTTGTAAATACCTACCTGTTAATAAGCCTTAAAATTGAGTACAGATATTTTTGTTGTTTTTTTGTTGCTGATAATTTTTTTGTTGTTTCTGAAAAACTCGGTATAGGGGTACAGTCCTTCTTGGAGAACCCCTTGGTTTCTGTGAATGAGGCTTCTAGCAACAGTGATTGTACAGTCTCAGCCCAAACTTATGAGATAGCTAGGGATCCTCACTAGTTATTGAAGTCATGCCTTCTGCAACCTTACACAAAAAGTACCTAGTGTTCTCATAGCTCTAGGTTAAGAAAAAGGTTCCCTCCTGACTCCCTAGGGAAAACTGATGTTATTAGCTAAGGTGTAATGGAAAAAGCACACATACCAGGCTTAGGGAAGAATAGGGCACTCTTCATACCTATGACACTTGCTAGCTGAGTGACCATGGGCAAAGCATTAAAATTCTCTGTACCTCAGTTTTGTTACCTATAAAATTTGGGTTATAATAACACCTATATAACAAGGTTGTGGCCATCAAATGAGCTGAATATTTAAGACAATTTCCAAATGTTCAAGCTTTACATAAGCAGTCCCAGGTTTTTACTGGTTACTGATTTCTGCCAAGTGGATCAAGGAATAGAAGTCCTAATCAGTTGGAAACCAACAAACATTACATCTAAAGGTATTTACTGAACCACCTATAAAATCCAAACAATGATATTGGGAATATTATCACCAAGGTCATGATAAAATCTTACTATAAATTCAAACTTTTGTCATATCTGTTACAGAATTTTTAAAAAATTTTCTTTCATTATTTGGGACTCAGGGACATTCCTTCTGCAAATTTCTGTTAAAATCTGTTATGATTAACCTTACCTTGTCACCTCACATCTATCAGATAGGCTAATATATAAGAAAAGGAAAATTATGGATGTTAAAGGGGATATTAGAAAATTGGGACGCTAATGCATTGTTGGTAGAGTTGTGAACCAATCCAATCATTCTGCAGGTCAATTTGGAACTATGTCCAAAGTACTATCAAATGGTGCATACTCCTTGATCCAGCAATACCACTACTAGGTCAGTACCCCAAAGAGATAAAAAAGGTGGGGAAATAGGACCTATTGGTAAAAAAAATATAGCAGTTCCTTTGTGGTGACAAAGTATTGGAAATTGAGTGGATGTCCATTGTTTGGGGAATGCTTGTATAAGTTGTGGAATATGATTATGATGAAATATTATTGTCCTATAAGAAATCATGAACAGGATGCTTTTAGAAAATGCTGGGATGTAGCTGATGTAAAGTGAAATAAGCAGAACCAGGGAAACAATGTACACAGTAACAGCAATATTGTATGATGAACAACTCTGAATGACTTAGCTATTCTCAGCATTATAGTGACCCAGGACAATCTTAAAAGACTCATGATGAAAAAATGCCAAACACTTCCAAAGAAATAATTGAAGTCTGAATACAGACTGAAATATACATTTTCTCTTTTCTTTTCCTTCCTTCCTTCCTTCCTTCCTTCCTTCCTTCCTTCCTTCCTTCCTTCCTTCCTTCCTTCCTTCCTTCCTTCCTTCCTTCCTTCCTTCCTTCCTTCTTTTCTCTCTCCCTCATACCTCCCTCTCTTCTTCCCTCTTTCTTTCCTTAATTTCTTCCATTTTCCTTTCTTTTTTCTTTTCTTTTGTTTGACTTTTATTCCACAAAATGACTAATGTAGAAATAAGTTTTAAATGATGTCAGATTGCTTACCATCTCATGGAAGGGAAAGGGGATGGAGGTAACAAATTTGGAACTCGATATTTTTTTAAAAGGTAAAAATTGTTTTACATGTAATTGGAGAAATATTTTTTAAAAATATTCACCTTACTTGACAAAACCCTGTTACAGGGAATGTGAATATGTGTTGAGAATCTTAAACATTCCTTAAATTAGAAGCCAGAGGAAGAATCTTAACTATTCTTGAGTCTATCATAACATGTAAATCCTCTTCCACAATCAGTCTATTTATGAATCCTCTAAATGTAATTTAATATGTAACCTGAAAGTTTTGCTTTTAGGGTTGGTTTGTTGCAGTTTGTTTCCTTAGGGGATTTATGAGATTATGATTTTAACTAAATTTCTTCAACTTTTATGACATTGAAGAAAGCATGGATTACAGGTCTATCTTCTTTTTAACTTTTACGGCCTTTAGAAGATTGTACAAGATAGCGATATGTAAATGAACTATTTCTCTGTCACTTTGACATAATCTTGGCTGTGAGAAGCTTTGTGAGAATCCTCACAAGGGTTCAGGTTTTCTCTAAGGCCTGAACATATGCTTGAGCATAAAACTAAAACCAAGATTTTTATCTCCATAATTTCTGCATTATGGTAAATATCTATTTGGCAGTAGTTACCCAGAACATGAATTTAGAGAGGATATATTTCTCACAAAACACAAATTCCCATTCACCATGTTTGGGAGTGAATATATTTTAGGTGTTAATATTGGAGTTCATCTAAGCCTATTTTAGGTGCAGCTAGATGGTGTAGTGGACATAGCACCAGTCCTGGAGTCAGGAAGATTCATCTTGAGTTCAAATCTGGCTTCAGACATTTATTAGCTTTGTCACCCTTGGCAAGTTACTTAACTCTTGTTTGCCTCAGTTTCCTCATCTGTAAAGTTAACTGGAGAAGGAAAGGCAAAGCACTCCAGTAACTTTGCCAAGAAAACCCCAAAGGGGGTCATGAAAAGTTGAACACAACTGAAAAATGACTGAACAACAACAAACAAAATTCCCTGCATTATTTTTTCCTTTCCTATATTTATTCATCTTCAAAACTGCCTGACTTAGCAAAACTGTTGTTTTTCCTGCATTCACATTTGAAAGTGAAGGTTGGGGCAGCTAGGTGGCACAGTGGATAGAGCACCGGCCCTGGAGTCAGGAGTACCTGAGTTCAAATCCGGCCTCAGACACTTAACACTTACTAGCTGTGTGACCCTGGGCAAGTCACTTAAACCCAATTGCCTCACTAAAGAACAAAAAAAACAAGAAAAAGAAAGTGAAGGTTAGGGGAGGTCCTGAGGGCTGCTTCATCCTATCTTCACTTAGGCCTGAGGCCTATAAAAATGGCCCACATGGTTGGCCTTTCTTTTTTATTGTTTATTCTAGGAGTAGAGACTCTCATCTAGCATTGGAGTGTGAACCATGGTGGGGAGTGGGTGAGAATCCTAGAGTATAGGAATCCAGGAATCTAGACCAAGTGTTACAGCCAGCCCAGGAGTGAATCCTGCTGAGAAGCAAAGGTCAGACCCAGAGTGCTTGGACTTGAACTTTCTATGATGAGTACCATGGAGGAACTGGGCTAAGCTACAAGTCTCATTTTCTTCTACCCCATTCCAGCAACTTGAAATGGTATGTGTGTGGGGGGGGGGGGGGGGTGAGGGGAATTAAGTGTGGGGTGGATTGTGACTCCTTATTGAGGGAAAATGTTTTTGTTTGTTCTTGCTATGTCTCTGAAGCAACTTTTCCTTTATAAAAGCTAATCCAATGTTAAGTAGGGAAATGGAACCGTGGTACCAGTCACTAGACCCCTAAATCGGGGAACACTATGGATATAGACTTAAGACAATGGTAGAGAAGATAGTTCTAAATCCCTTCAGGTTACTAGAAGATCCTATATAAAGGAAGGTATAAAATATAAAAAATCTAAAAGGCCGGTGTTTATGCTACATCTGTCTTCAGTGGTGGCACACTTATTTGTGGTAAAGGTGGTGCTGAGATTTCCCAAAGTTAGCACTCACCTATTTAGGAATAGGCTCATTCGCTTGAGCCTCTCGTCCTTGCTAAGCCAAGTGCTAGTTCTAGAAGATAAGTTAAATGTGGTTGCTGACCACTAAGGACATGTAATCTAAAATAGAAAAGCAATAATGCAGACATAAGAAAGGCATAATATTTATAAGCTCAGGATAGAAATTGACAGGGTACTACTTTGGTTTCATTTTGTTTTCTTTTGCTTTTACAAAAAAGAGGAGGTACATGCTTTTATGTCAGAAATACATTGTCCTTAATGAAGACACTTCCATCAACTTGTTCTTTGTCTTTTGAGCTCTTAAAGATTGCTTTCACAACCAGGTAATTTTATAGCAAGCTGATAAAACTCAAATCTACTTGACATTTCCTTCAAATGGGATGCCATCTTTGGGTAATCTCACTGCTTAGCTGAGGTAAATGAAATGTACTAATGATTTCTTTAGGTAAAAACCCTTATAAAAATTAGGCAATTTTAATCAATTCCAAGAATACCATTAATTGCAATCCCCTAGTATCAGCCACTTTGTTTCACTGATTCATCATATTTTCTCCCACATTGGATCTTTTTTCCCCCTTTGGCTCCTTTCCTCAGGAGCAGTAACTTGCTAGCTAAAGATCTACTAATTTATGAACCGCATCTACTAATTTTGCGAGAGATATTTTTAAAGATATAAAATAAGCATGGAGAGGCTAATTAATTACAGCTTCATTCTTCATTCTATGGTGCAGAAAATGATTTCTCTTGAGGGTAAAATGGAAACTTTCTTTTCACCCTATAGCCTGTATATGTATGTATGTGTGTGTGTGTGTGTGTATATATATATATATGTGTGTGTGTGTGTACATATACGTATGTATATATGTGTGGCTATATGCACACACATGTGTGTATGTGAACGTATATGTACATGTGGGGGGAATATGTGTGTGTTGGTGTGATTGGGGGTGGGTTATGATCTATTTGTATCAACCTATTATCCTATATCAACCCAAGAGCCATCCTTCATATAGTATATACTGTGGCCACAAATCCAAATAATATTCTCAGTACCTATATTTGTATTTAGTCATTAAATGTCAAGCTACCATGCTTTTTACCTATTTTAGGTCCTACCATTAATCAACACAAAGATGAAAATGCTACCTTTGTCTCTTGTGTTTTCAGTTTCTTACACATATCATCCCCCCACCCCTTATTTTCTACTCAACTACAAAAGATTATTTTTCTAAAGTTTTGGTCTGACCATATCAACTACCCATTAAATGATCTCCAGGATCAAATATAAACTCTTCCATTTTCCATTCAAACATGTTGATAACCTGACCCCTTCTCATTCTTATACTCTTTATTTGTCTTTTGGAATGATTCTTTTATATTTACCCTCCCCACAGACACATACCGTGATTTAACAATGCTAGCCTACTTGCTGGTCCTTAAATGAAATAGCACGTCTCCCACCTATATTTTTTGACTGGATGTTCTCCATATCTAGAATGTTCTGCCTGCTCAATTCTACCTCTTAGAGAGTACTATGAAGATAATTGCTTTATAGTCAATTAGTCTGGGTCACCAGACCAATATGCTGGCAGAGGAGATAATTACTTTAGATTTCATTAGTTCTAAAAAACTCCCCCAAAGAAGAATTCTATGCCAGATACAAAGCAATTGCAGCTGAATCCATAGGAGAAAAAAAAGGGGGGGGTAGAGAATCCTATCAAAGTATAATTCCTTTAAGGAAGCTGAAATTGAATCATGGGCATGGGACTTCTGTTGAGTTTCATTCAGTGGTAAATTATTTAACAATGTGTTGGTAAATGTTTACTAGCTGGTCCTCTTAAAAATGTATACATAGGTATAACTAGGTGGTACCGTGGATAGTGCACCGGCCATGGAGTCAGGAGTACCTGAGTTCAAATCCGGCCTCAGACAATTAACACTTACTAGCTGTGTGACCTTGGGCAAGTCACTTAACCCCAATTGCCTCACCAAAAAAAATGTATACATGAAACATTTTTAAGTTTAATCTGTATTATTAATATTTTTTCTTCAATTTCTTAATCCTCAACAATCAACAAAACGATAAACCTAGTCCTAATATGTAGGATTTCCTGATTCCCTAGGTAACATTGAAAATTTAATAATTCATCCAAGGTTGACTATCACATCCCTGGATCCACTTTGGTTAGAAAGATTTTGAAAATACAATAGATTATTTTCTCCGTTTTCAGACACTCATTTTACCCAGTCATATCAGAAGGGAATGCCTCCTGCTGAGGCTGCTTCTAGTTTATGGGACCCTCAAGGCTGCAGAGCCTCTGCCTGAAATATTCTCCTAGACTTCTCCACACACTAGAGAAAACAACAGATAGTCAATTCAGAACAGCCAAAGAGGGAAAAGAGAAGCAAGGAAGGACAAGTGACCAGTATGCAGACCACTGTGTGTGTGCACTGGGTTAGAAAGAAAAGGAACTGAAGTCTTGTTGAAGGCAAGTTTAATCCCCTTATCTCCCTTCCCCCAACATGAAAGGAACCTGAAGTAGCTTTTCTGTCCAACTTGAATAATAATTTAAATAAATGTAGAAATAATCAGAGGCCATGGATAGACCTTGACAATTTACTACAAATGACAGTGTTAATGAAGGTAATTTATATATTTAGTTCTGTGCAAATCAAGCTGCATACACACACACACACACACATATATTTATGTATACATATACACACACATATATATATACACATATGTATATGTATATATTTTGCACAATTTGGTAAAATAATGACATAAATAATTTAAAGGAACAAAAGATCTTGAATATAAAGTTAAAAATAAGAAAAGTTAAAATTGAGAATGAAGGGAGAATAGCACTAACATCATCAGTTACTCTACTTTGGGATTTCTTTGAACCTCTTCATCATTCCTTCCTTTCCCAGGAAACTCCTCACACTTGTTCCTCCCCATTTGCTCAGAGCTACACTGTTTTGGGACTTCTTTGGAACTCTCTATCCCATGCCAGTTACCTCCTCTTCCCCTATATCCCCTCAACAGCTTTTCAGCTTTCTTTTGTGTACTATCTATCCCTATTTGTTCCTTGAGGGTAGGGAATATGTTTGTTTTTATTTATTTTTATATCCTCAGTGCTTAATATGGTACCTGGAACATAGTAGGCACTCAATAAATTTTATTAATTAATTGAAAAAAGGTTTTTGCAACCAAATTCCCTAGAGCTATCAAATGTTTTATCAGTTGAAATTGAATTAAAGAGGAAGGCATTAGCATATGCTTTGCCACTACACCCTAAGGACCATGAGATTTTTATATCTGACGTGCAGTAAAAACTGTCCATTTATGTCATCTCCCCCATTGGAAATAAACTCCTTGAGAGTAGGGACTATCTTAATTTCCTATGGATATCCCAGTACTTTTCTCATACAAAGTGCTTACTAAATGTTTTATTCATTCATGCATTTATTTCCTTTCTAGATAAATTATATTGATAACAACTATCATCAAAAACATTTAGTTCTGGTTAAAAAATAGAAAAGTGAGCCAATGAATGGACTAGACTAGGTAGAATAAAATAACTGAATTCAATAATCTAGTATTCAATAAATCTTAAAACATAAATTACTTTAAAAAGTTCCTTATTTGACAATAATTAATAGGAAAATTTAAAAGCTAATTTGAAGGTGAAGTTTAGCCTAACATTTAACAACACAATAGATTAAAAATGGATGAAGAAACTGAATATTAATTATTATACCATAAAAAATGAGAAAGGTATAAGCATTTATATAGTGCCTTCAATATGCCAGGTACTGTGCTCAGTACTTTTGGTTTTTACAAATATTATCTCATTTGATCCTCAAAACTATTGTGTGAAGTAGACTTTGCTAGTACCCCTATTTTACAGTTGAAGAAACTGAGTCAAACAGAGGTTAATTGATTTGTCCAGTATCACACAGCTAGGTAAGTATCTGATGCCAAAGATAACTTGGATCTTTAATATTCTATTCATTGAAGGACTTTACTGTCTGAGAGGGAAAACTAACAAACAAAAAATCAAACAAAAAAGATAATCTACCTTTCAGAGATTAAGTTAGTGGTTGCTTTCTTAGCCAAAAAACGAGAAATGCAATTACAAAAAATGAATTGAGCAATTTCAATTGGGTGTAAATGAAAAGCTTTTTCATGTACAAAATCAGAACAACTAGGAGAAAAAAATGAATGCAGATGACTGAGAAAAAATGTTTTATCAATTTTCTTTGATAAATATGTAGATAATTAATCAAAACATATGCCACCAAAAGCCTTTTCCCAGTGCTAAATAATCCAAAGGATATGAACAGTTAACAATGGAAGAATCACAAACTTGTATGACTATATAAAAAGAATGGCTATATCAAAGTATGTCCCAAATTACTGATCATAATATAAATGAAATATTTTTGTCTTTATTTTTCTTGCATGTTTTTGCAATGTGGTTAATATGAAAATGTGTCTCACATGACTGCATATGTATAGTGGATATCATATGGCTTGCCTTCTCAATGGAGAGGATCTGGAAGGAGGAAGAGAATTTGGAATTTAAAATAAAAATAAAACAATAAGATAAACACAAATTAAAACAACTCTGATGTTTTATCTCATACCTAGAAAATTGATAAATTACCAAAGAAAATAGTAGTCTATTTGGGAGAACTTATGGGGGGAAAATATGTAAATAAATGTTTTCTTGGTCAGCTTGTGAATTGGTCCAATGATTCTGGGAACCAATTTGAAATTACATGAAGAGAATAGCTAAAACATCCATATTCTGGCTATTTATGGTAAAGATTAAAACCAATATCAAATTAAAAGAAATAATAAAACTATAAGATATAACATCTAAGAAAATTCTAAATTGAATTAAGCTAATGAGTTCTAGACACAGCAATTAGAATTTCCACTTAATCCAAAAAATATTAAGATATATAAAGGCTCTCAGTGGGGATGATTTACAGGATGTAATAGATAAGAATGAAATGCAGGTAAATTGTCACTTCCACACTTGGAGGAAGTAGATCATTAGTGAGATGATATATATTTATCTGTGAGATCAATATTTAAGTATTAATTTATTCACATATTAGGCTTAAAATGAGAAAAGATATAGTAGCATAACCTATCATAACAATAATAATTGGAGTTCAGTGCAATAAATAGTAATACTTAGGTCACATAATGAATACTCCACTGAGCCCAAAGTCAGGAAGCCCTGATTTCAAAAATGGTCTCAGAAACTTACTTAGCTATGTGACCCTGTGCAAGTCACTTAACCCCTGTTTACCTCAGTTTCCTCAACTTTAAAATGGGGATAACAGCACCTACCCTGTAAAGTTGTGAGAATCAAATGAGATGATATTTATAAAGTGGTTACTATGGTTCTTGGCACATAAATGCTAATTCCTTTTTTTTTTTGGTCGGGCAATGGGGGTTAAGTGACTTGCCCAGGGTCACACAGCTAGTAAGTGTCAAGTGTCTGAGTCCAGATTTGAACTCAGGTACTCCTGAATCCAGGACCAGTGCTTTATCCACTGCGCCATCTAGCTGCCCCCAATGCTAATTCCTTTTGACCCCCTTCTCCTAATGAAATAATTTGATACTAATATATCAACAAGTTCCCAATCAACAACGTGAGTGATGATGAAATACATACATAAGAAGGATTTCCACTCAAGGACTTGACATAAAACATATCTTGACTATTAGACAAAGTTTCCTGCATGTTCTAAATCCTCAGTAAAACCCAGGAAATATTAGGTAAAAGTCTTCAATGTAAGACAATGAATAATTTGGTCTATTTTTTTAAACATTAAATATCATATCAAGATATGGAATCACTTTATCAAACTATAATAAAATTTACATATAGTTTGGATAGGGCAGGTAGGTGGTCGAATGGATAAAGTGATAGGACTGGAGTGACAAAGATTCATCTTTCTAAATTCAAATCTAGCCTCAGACATTTGGAAGTTGTGTGACTCTAGGCAAGTTACTTATCCCTGTTTGCCTCAGTTTGTTCAATGTAAAATGACCTGGACAAGGAAATGGCAAACTATTCTAGTACTTTTGCCAAGAAAAACCCAAATGGGATCACAAAGAGTCAAACACAACTGAAAACTACTAAACAACAAATACTTTGGATATTTCTAAATTTAAGATTTTATATTAATTTAAAATGGAAATTTAGAGATGCAGATATTCTGTGGCATTTCATAAGAGAATGAAAGTTATTTTAATGAATAAACATTGCTAACAAAGTAATCAAACATGAAGAGAAGAAAGTTAAAGTGCAAAGAGGACTTGAATTACAATATATTTAAATTTATAGATAAATTCATTACATAGTAAAAGATTAATGTACACAAAGCTGTAGAGGATTATAGGGAGTACAAACCATGAAATTATATTCATTTATTTAATTAACATTTTCATGATAGATAATTATTGCCAGAAGAGTTTACAATTACCACCTTTCAACCACCTTGCAAAGTTTCTTTGACAAATATATAATAATAGTTCCCATGGGTATCAAAATGAGGTCCATCTTTGCATGATGCTGATTAGCATTTCTAATGAGAGTGTCTCCAGCATTGAAAAGTATTATAAATTGTGTTTGGGAATGCATTCAAGGGTTGAGTAGCTATTTGGAATCAGTATCCTCATGATTGATAATATGAAAGAGAAATCCATAAAATGATCAATCCTAGAATGGTAAGGGCATTAATGGTAATTTTGATCAAACACTACCTAATGCATAAATTCATTCTGCTCTACCATTGACAAGTGGTCATCTAGTCTTTGCTTGAAAAACTTCCCAGACATTGAACTATAGGATCTTTTTTATAGTGAACTGACATTTGCCACTTAGTAACTTCCCTTCAATAGTCTGATTTCTTTGTCTTGGAAAGCTACAAAATAAATTGAAGCTCTTTCGTACATGGCAGCTACTTAAATATTTGAAGAAAAGTAACACTATTTAACAAATTTGCCTCAAAACCTGAAATTTTCTCTTGACCTTACCTTAGAAACAGGTCTTCAATTTCTGACATCATCTTCTTTGTACCACCTATATTTATCAATATTTATATGACATTTCCAAATTGGGAAGGGGAGAGAAAACAGATACAATTCCCTGAAATCAGAAAAAGAGATGTCCTACTCCCCCAAGTGTCTGTATGCAATCAAAGGGATATAGTAACAAAAACTGATGATCAATATGGGGCAAGTTTTCAAATAAGACAAATAGTATGCATGAAACAGATAGTTGTAAGAAAACTTTGTGAATCAAACTTCAGATCTGACTGGGTTTCTAGTTAGCATTAGCTAGGTCCTTAGTTAAGAATCTCTAGGCAGCAAGGAGAGGTAGTCCAGCTTTTCAACCACACAGAGCTAGTTTCAAACAAAGCAACAAAGTCCTTTCACAATCCCCACAACTGAGTACAGTTTTCTTACCGGGCAAAAATGAATAGACCCATAATTGAATAGAAAAGGAAATGAGCTAGATCCAGAATTGAGTCACAAGATGGAGTAAGTGTGATTTACCCAATCACCACTAAAATTTTCTATTCTAATCCCTTCAATTCATAGTACTAGTCATAATCATCATAGACCTAGTAGTAGTAATAGCAGTAGCAGTAGTAAATAGTAGTAGTATTTATTTGTTGTTGTTTGTAATACTAGAAATTCCACAGAATGTGTTGCATTAGAGTTTTCTAAATATTAGATAACAGTTTAATGTATTTTGCTAAAGTTTAGTTGTCTAAAATATATACAAAGAGAACAAGGTTTTGCCCCTGTAAGCAAAATTTCTGTAGTCATGGTTCCCAACCATAGTAGTACATAGACTCCTGTGGTTCATGTGATCCATAGACAACCCCACCCAAGGGGACATCTGGATAATAGAAGTCCATAAATTCATATGCACAACAAATATTGTAACCTTGATTCTTTTTTTTTTTTTTTTTGGCGGGGCAATGAGGATTAAGTGACTTTCTGAGGGTCACACAGCTAGTTAGTATCAAGTGTCTGAGGCCGGATTTGAAATCAGGTGCTCTTGAATCTGGGGCCAGTGCTTTATCCACTGTGCCACCTAGCTAACCCCCTCACTTTGATCTTAATACCAACAAAATCTAATTCAACAGAGTAAATAAGTGTCTTCTGTACAACGAATAAGTGATCATTCTCATAAATAGATCATTTAAATTTTGTTCCCTATATAGATGCTGTTCTTTTAAAAAAATGAAAATTCCTTTAACAGTTGCTATTGGGGGCAGCTAGGTGGCACAGTGGATAAAGTGCCTGCCCTGGATTCAGGAGGACCTGAGTTCAGATTTAGACCCAGACACTTGACATGTACTAGCTGTGTGACCTTCGGCAAGTCACTTAACCCTCATTGCCCCACCCCCAAAAAAAAGTTGCTATTGAATTCATTCACTTTTGAATAGCTTTTTTGATTATGTATTTTCACAATGGATGCTGATAGCGCAATTGCCACTGTATGAAAGGTTAAGATTTTTTAAATATTAAAAAGGAGTTTTATGCTTACAAAGATCAAAAAGTTAAATTGGAAACAAAAGCTGGATAGAAATTAAGAAGTTGCCTGCTGAGAAATGACTGAATAAGGCATGAATGAAATGGAGTACTATTAAGCTGTAAGGAAGGAGGGAACGTGATTTCAAAGAGACATGGAAAGATTTATATGAACTGACAAAAAGAAAAGTGAGCAGATCCAAAAGAGCAATTTATGCTATCACATCAACATTATAAAATGAACAAATTTGAGGACTTTTACAAATTAATAATAAAATAGATCAAAATAGAGGGAAAAAATATACAACAACATTGTAGAAACAAAAATCTTTGAATGCTGTTAAGAACCATGATCATTACAATGACTACTCATGATTCCAGAGGAGTAATGATGATTTCTTTATAAATAGAAGGTTGAGGAATGGTTCTATAGAAGAGAAATGGCCCATGCATTCTCATATGAAGTCACTATATTAATAGTTTTACTTTACTGTTTTACAGTTGCAAGAGAACCCTCATGAAGTAAGAGTAATACATAAATGTCAGTAATGTCAAAACAAAACAAATCAATACAATTTAAAAAAAAAAATTTTGCAGGAGCCGTAGAAAATGAAATAAGATCTAGCTCAAATTTTCGTGAGAAATGAGGGTTAAGAGATCTAAGTGAATCAGTCTCACTGGAGTCACAAAAAAGACCTGACGCAGAAAAGATGTTTCTGCTATACCTGCCAAAGGGACCAAGGTAATTCATGCAGTCTTTTGAGTGTGAATAGACAAGTTTTCCAACACAGGCTCTGATGTCAAGGAAGAGAAGCCACAGCTTAACTAGGCAAAATTAGTCTATGGAAAGGGGGGAAGGAAGTCTTAACCACAATAGTTTGGCAGAGATTCCCACCTGTAGGAAAAATAATGATATGTCAGGATTTAAACCAAGTAAATCTGAAGCAATTTTTCTGATGAAATGTATGTCCTCAAGACATTCTGCGTTGTTTTGTTACGTATTCTGGAAAGAAAACTAGTGGCATAAAAAATAACAAAATGTCATAGTTCTAATTGGTATACCTATGTAACTAAGATAAATCTATGTCTATCTGTGCCTCTCTGGTTTTTGTATCTATAGAACACCTATTTACATATGCATATAAAACTATCATTTATATTAATAACATATATATATGTAGCATTCTGTTTATGTACACAAACATATATATGTGTATATATATGCACGTATATGTCTGAATGTTTTAGTAGTTAGACATAAATGGTAATAACATCATTTCTGGGTGGCTTTTTAAGGTTATGACATCAAAACAAATGACTAGGTTCAACTAGATTGCTGAAAATCAATTAACCATGCCTTTATATAGCTTAGTTCATGCTTTCTACAAAAGTACCACTAATAGTTTGGTGGTAGCTACCTGAATATTCTCAAAAAGACCCAACCATCTTCAAAGGTAAGCCTGTTGATCCATTTGGATTTGTTGTAATGATGCAAATGTCACTACATGGAACAAAATTAATGCTATTGTGATGGAGGTGAAAATTTACTCAGAAACATTGAATAAATATAGTATCTGGTAAACATATTTTTCATGGTTTATTAAACTTCTATGTAAATGACTTGTCATAAGATGGCAGTGACACTGAGTATTTGAAGGCTATGAAAACAAATCACAACCACTATCTTTGTAATTGTGGACGTATTCAATATGGCCCCAATGAAGGGAATCAGCTTAGGTAAGTTAGCTTACCACTAGGTTATTTGGGACATATTTTAGGGGGGAGAGTGGAAGGGGGTACAATAATTTACAGAAAATCATCTATAAAATTTAGCAAAATAAATTTGCAATCAGCAGAACAAGGGTGTTTAACTTAGGGTCCATGTAAAGATTTCAGTGGCTTGATGAAGTTAAATAGGGGAAAATACATTTTTATTTTCACTGGAATCTAACCGAACTGTCATACCTTACTTAATATTAAAAAAAAAAAAACAACCCACAACATTGGGTGCAGCTAGGTGGTGCAGTGGATAGAGCACCGGCCTTGGATTCAGGAGGACCTGAGTTCAAATCTGGATTCAGACCCTTGACACTTACTAGCTGTGTGACCCTGGGCAAGTCACTTAACCCCAATTGCCTTACCAAAAAAAAAAAAAAAACAACAACCCACAACATTACTGTAAATAGTACATAAACATCAGATTGTCAAAGAGGTCTTCAACACACACAAAAATGTCAATAACCCCATTTATAGATGGAGTGCTTACACTAAGAATGCCCCAAATGATTTTTTAAACATATTTTTATTTTCTTAAATTTTTCTCAATTATAAGTAAAAAAAAATTACATTCATTAAAATAATAATAAATTCAATAAAAAAATAATTCCAAATTGTCTCCTCTATTCCAAATTGTCTCTTCTATCTTCTCCTTGAGAAGATGCACAATTTGATACTGACTATACACACACACACACACACACACACACACACACACATAGTCAGTCTCCTTTGCCAAGCTGTTGACCTGTTTTTCATTATTTTCTTGTATTGCTCTCATTCCTCTGCCCAATTTTTCCTCTTTTAAAAATCCTTTTTGAGGTCTTCCACATCCCAACACCAATTTATAATGGAGGCTTTGGAGTGATGGAGCTTTGACTTTATCTTCTTTTGAGTGCATGATTTGGTTTTCCTTGTCACCATAGTAACTTTCTGTGGTCAGAATGTTTTATGTTGTTTGTTCAAGTCATGCGAAGCATGTTTCCATCATCAGGATCTAAGATCACCCCTTTCTTTTTTAGACACCCTTATTATTGTACATATAGGTTGCTTTCTTTTTGACATATTTGGCATTTATATATATATATACACACATATATATATATATATGCATATGCATATGTATATATATGTATACATATATCTGTATATGTATATGCATATATATATGTATATGTATATAGATACTTTATCTTTTTTAGAATCAGACATAGTAGGGAATGGTTTTATATCCCTTTGGACATAGTTCCTAATTGCTCTAAAGAATCATTGAATTGGTTCATAACTCCATCAGCAAAACATTAATATCTCATTTTTCGCACGTCCTCTCCAACATTTGCCATTTTCCTTTTCTGTCCTATTAGCCAATCTAACAGGCAAGAGCTAGTACCTCAGAATTGTTTTAATTTGTATCTCTCCAATCAATAGTGAGTTAAAGCATTTTTTAATATGGCTTATAGATACCTTTGATTACTTTCTCTAAAAGCTGTTTGTTATCAGTTGGGGATTGGCTTTTATTTTTATAAATTTAATTCAGTGCTCCATGTTTGAGAAATGAGGCCCTTATCATAAAATAGTCTTCAACGTTTTTTTATAGTTACCAAGTTACCATTGCCATTTCCTTCCATCCTATTCCTCTCCCCTGTTTATTCTATTCTCTCTCCCTTTTACCGTGTCCCTCCTCAAAAGTGTTTTGCTTCTGACTATACCCTCCCCCAATCTGCTCTCCTTTCTATTAACCCACCTTGTCATATCCCCTTTCCCTCCTACTTTCATGTAGGACAAGATAGATTTCTATACCCAATTGAGTGTGTATGTTATTTCTTCTTTGAGCCAATATTGATGTTCTCTCTTCCCCTCCACTGTAAAAACTTTTTCTGTCTTCTTTTATGTGAGATAATTTACCCCATTCTAAATCTCCCTTTCCCTCTTCCCCAATCCATTCCCCTCTTTTACCTTAATATCATTTTTAGACAACATTCCTTCATATTCAATTCTAGTCCTTGTCCTTTGTCTATATATACCCTTTCTTAATGTTGTAATAATGAGACAGTTGTTATGAGTTACAAGTATCATCTTCCCATGTAGGAATGAAAATAGTTTAACCTTTCTAAATCCCTTATGATTTCCCTTTCCTGTTTATCTTTTTATGCTTCTCTTGAGTCTTGTATTTGATAGTCAAATTTTCTATTCAGCTCTGATCTTTTCATCAGTGAAAGTCCTTTCTTTCATGCAATGCTCATTTTCCTCCCTGAAGGCTTATATTCAGTTTGGGCTGGGTAGGTGATTCTTGTTTATAATCATAGTTCATTTAACCCCAAGACTACCATATTCCAAGTCCCCAGATCCTTTAATGTAGAAGCTGCCAAACCTTGTGTTATCCTGACTGTGGCTCCATGATACTAGAATTCTTTCTTTCTGGATGTTTGCATTATTTTCTCCTTGAGCTGGGAGCTCTGGAATTTGGTTATAATATTCCTGGGAGTTTTCATTTTCTGACCTCTTTCAGAAGGTGATTGGTAGTTTCTTTCAAATCCTATTTTATACTCTTGGACTTGACTATCGGGGCAGTTTTCCTTGGTAATTTCTTGAAAGATGATGATGTCAAGGCTCTTTTTTTGATCGTGGCTTTCAGGTAGTCCAATAATTTTTAAATTATCTCTCCTTGATGTATTGTACAGGTCAGTTGTTTTTGAAATGAGATATTTAACATTGCCTTCTATTTGTTTCATTCTTTTGGTTTTGTTTTATTATTTGTTGATTTCTCATAAAGTCATTAGTGTCTATTTGCTCGATTCTAATTTTTGAGGAATTATTTTCTTCAGTGAGTTTTTGAACCTCCTTTTCCATTTGACCAATTCAACTTTTTAAGGAGTTTTTTTTTTCTTCAGTGAATTTTTGTGCCTTTTTTCCATTTTTCTAGTCCTGCTTTTTAAGACATTATTCTCCTCATTGGCTTTTTGTATCTCTTTTATAACCTGACACTACTCTGTTTTATAAGGTGTTATTTTTTGTGTGTTTTTTAAGTCTCCTTTACCAAGCTGTTGACCCATTTTTCATTACTTTCTTGCATCACTCTCATTTCTCTTCCCAATTTTTCTGTTACCTCTTACTTGATTTTCAAAATCTTTTTTTAGCTCTTCCATGTCCTAAAAACCAATTCATAATGGATGATTTGGATGTAGGAGCTTTGACTTTATATTCTTTTGAGTGTGTCATTTGTTCTTCTGTGACACAATAGTAACTATTTTATGGTCAGAATTTTTATGTTTGTTCAAATGGATTTGAGGAAAATTAGTGTTTTTTTAATGTACCATAAGTTGACTGAGAGGTAGAAAAATAGGACAAAGGCTGGAATGAAATATTTTTGATGGAAGGAAGTATGAAACAACATAAGAGTAAATATAAAGAAGAAAATGCAGTAATAGGGAGCTTACTCTATATAAAGTAGATCAGAAAACAAAATTAGAGAGAAGTCATAACCATTAGTTGAATTGACTCAAAAGGAATTAGGGGAAAGGAGAAAGCTCATGGTCCTCAACCTGAAAATATTGCTTAAGAACTTAAAAAGATTTATTCTGGTCATATCTGTAAGTTATAACAACCAGCTCAGAGGTATTGGGGAGATGCCTGGTATTCCCTGGTTCTCTACATCTGGGTGACATATCATTTATTATATGATAGTTCTCTGGGAGAGGGAATAATAGGAATATTTGGGATAATTATGGCAATATATGAAACAGAAAATATCAATAAAATCTTACTTAAAAAGAAAGATGGAAGTGGATATGTTTTATCACACCATAGTATTCCCCCCGTTCCAATAACATGTTATAATTTTGAAAGTAAGGGCTACTTTATTTTCCTTTTTTTGCCCGAAAATTTAGCACTGTGCCTCATATATATATATATATCACTTAATAAACATTTTTAAATTTAATTAAATTAATCTAAACCCAGACATGCAGTACCAGAAAATGGGTTGTTATATTCAAATAAATCATTTCTTAAATGAACACAGATACACCAAAAATGATTGTCTGAAACATTAGCCATCTTTGAAATAAATGAACCCAATAGAATATTCTCAACTTCTGCCATTGTGGATAAGATGAAATGTTTTTTTTTTTCAAAATAAGTGCCATTTTGAAAATATGATGTAAGAAGCAAATAGCAATAATTATCCTGATTTTATTAAATTGACTATAATTACAACACACGTTTCTAGTACAATGAATAGATAAGGAAACCCAATGGTCTACAGGATAGATTCTTAAATTTTTGTCTGGCATACATCCCTTTAGTAATTGAAGTCTATTTGATAACAGTGATTTAAAATATATACAATAAAATACATAGAATCACAAAAAAACCCAAAGGTTATTGAAAATAAAGATATTTTTTTCTCATCCAGTTTGGTGGCTCCCCTGAAATTTACCCAAAAATTCCCTTCAGAGTCTGTGGACCTCAGGTTAAGAACACTGGATATAGAGCATAGACTGTCTTATGTCCATAAACTTCTCTTTATACAGTATACCATATGAAATATTATATGTCAATATGTGAAAAAAACTCATAAATTCAATTTTTATTAACTAGGAAAGTTTGTAATAATCTACATTGAGGAAATGACATTTCAGAGTTTCACTTCTCAGGACCTAAACTAATGCTTACCCAAAATGTGTAAACCCAAGATTCTCTTGGGATCACTACCACACTACCCCCATGGCAATTCCCTCTTTTCTTTTTGTTTTCTTTTTTTAAAAAATATGAATTAATGTCCATGGTCACACAGCTAGTAAGTAAAAAGTGTCTGAGGCCAGATTTGAACTCATGTCCTCCTGAATCCAGGGCTGGTGCTTTATCCACCGTGCTACCTAGCTGCCCCCTCTCTTTTCTTAATTAAGAAAGCAAGATCATAGCATGTTAATTAATATTTAAAAGCCCAGTTCTCTGCCCTTAGTTTATAAGAAGCCTGAATATGGTCTGAAATTATTGTAAGGCAGTTGACCTAATAAAAACATGAATATTTTATAAAAGAAAAGAGAAGAATTAATATTAGACATAAATGAAAATAGGATTATTCCAGTCTGATATTATAGGGCAAAAATAACACTAAATACTAAAAAAAATGTTGCTGCTCCACTCATACCATGTTCCTAAGGACTTTTAAGAAGATTGAAAAAATTACAAATTTCTGAAATTTGTCTTACATGGGACAGCAGAAATTAGCTGGTGACATGAAACAACTGCTTTGTTACCCTAACAGCTTATGTACTTGACCATGTCATGGATTCTATTAAAATTTCTGTATAAAAAACCTATATATAATTATCTGCAAATAGCAAAGGGATTTTTTTCAGATAATACTTTCACTGTTTTGCCATTCTAATTCTAACAATTATGAAAATAATAGGAAATAAAAGAATGTTTCTATGAACTATAAGAAAATCCATTTTTAAAGAATATAGATTATGATTAATTAACCTTTTTCAGTGCTTGTCAAATCATACAGTTTGTTTCTTTGACTCATGCCTTTGATCCCTTTTACAGGAGTGCATATGCTGAACACTACTGTTCACCTGATGGATAATTCTTAGTTTAATTCTGCTGAAAAGCTGAAATGAATGTTTTAATCAAGGTAATGACTTTCCATTCATAGGTTACTTGTTAAGATTATGACACCAGACTAATTTCCAGTAATTCTTAAATATGTTTAGGCTTCATACAGCTCTCTAGTAAATAGTATCCTTGCAAAATGCAAAAGAAAAGTGAATAATAATCATTGTTTTCTTTGAAAATTTCCCTTCTAGGGGATTTCTTTTGAACTGTAGTGTTATTGGGGTTTTTAAAGAATGTATAAATCAATATGATTTCTGATATTTGAGTATTATTTTTTAAAAGATGCTCCAGAAACTTAGGATAGTTGACTTTAAATTTTAAAAAAATATTTGTTTAGAGAAATAAGTGGAAAATGGTGAGAAAAACCCACTACACAACCTTTAGAGAGATTTTCCAAGGCTCTTGAAACAATTTTTAGTAACTCTGTAGTACTGTCATCAATTAATCAAGTGAGTATTTAAACTACATACTATGAATCTAACCAAATGCTAGGACCATGTATGTATGTATGTGTGTGTTCCTATGTATATATGTGGATGTATATATTTCATTTTTTAAAAACATAATAGCATTTGTAGGATGTTAATTGAACTGTGCTTATTTTGCCTGTGGTCTGGATATCAATAATAAGATGAACGAACAGTAGAACTTTGGGGTTACAACTGTAAGTATCAACAGAATAATATTTTGGGCATTTCTTTCTCCCTTTCCTTATCCATAGCCCTTGCCAAAGCATGGATAAATAAAAGAGAGACCAACAAGTTAATAAAGAAACATGTAGGTCATGTAATGGATAGACTGTTGGACTTCAAGCACTCCCATGATTTCTGCTTTTCCTCCACTTTAGCTACATAAAGCTATAGGCATTTCCTGTATTTCACTGTCAGTCTTATGAACATCATTCCCTTGGTTATGAACTTGAAAATACTTCTCTGGGGGCAGCTAGGTGGCGTAGTGGATAAAGTACCAGCTATGGATTCAGGAGGACCTGAGTTCAAATCTAGGCTCAGACACTTGACACACCAGCTGTATGACCCTGGGCAAGTCACTTAACCCTCATTGTCCTAAAAAAAAAAGGGAAAGAAAGAAAATATGTCTCTGATCTCCAATAGTTCCATCTATTTCTCTGCATCATAGTTCCTCAATCTATTCTATCTCCACACCATCAACTACACTCTCCCTTGTTCAATAGTCCATCATTTTTGTCTTCACATTTTTTAGTCTTAAAACTATATTTGGGGGCAGCTAGGTGGTGCAGTGGATAAAGCACTGGTCCTGGATTCAGGAGTACCTGAGTTCAAATCTGGCCTCAGACACTTGACACTTACTAGCTGTGTGACCGTGGGCAAGTCACTTAACCCTAATGTCCATGCAAAAACAAAAACAAAAGAAAAAGAAAAAAAATGACCAGTTCAATTATAAGATATTTAAAACCTGCCATTTCTTAACCCCAGATTACCCTGTACTCTGGCCACCATTCTTGCCCCCCAACCCCCACTCCCAACCTACCATAATTGGGAATTTGGACTTCAGATCTGAGATGCTGAGCTTTCACTGGCAAACTTTCTGTTTATCTTACCCAGAATCAGTTCTTAATGCTACTTCTCTACCATCTCTGCACCATGCCAACAGTATGCATGTACATCCCATCTTTTCTAGCTCCCTTTTATGAGTCATCTTTCCATATAAGAATATAAATTCCTTGAGGGCAGGGACTATGCAGTTTATTTGTATTCATAACCCATCCTTAGCATAGTGCCTAGAACATAGGAAGTATCAAGACTTGCTTCCTCCCTCCTTCCCTCCCTCCCTCCCTCCTATCTTCCCTTCCTCCTTTCCTTTCCCTCTCTCTGTCTCTCTGTCTCTCTGTCAATCTCTCTCTCACTCACACACACACACGCACACACACACACTCCCCTTCCTGTTTTTTTCTATCAAATCCAACAAAAATTATTTAATATTCCTTTCTATAAATGAATTGTATGCACTGTCCATAACTACTAAAGATAAGTTATGAATATTGTATTTTCAAAGCACATATTAGCATTCTTTAAATACAGAACAGAAATGGTACACAGTTTGACATATCATGTTATTTTGCACATATACTTCATTTTAGCTTTGCAGAGTACAGATTCTCTCTTTCTTGTTTCAGGTTTTCTAAAGTAGTGGCTTCTTTGCAGATTGCATCAAACTCTTCAATTTAAGAAGCATCCACTGCTGCTCTCCCACTTAAAATCTGTGCATATTTAGTCAACAGTAGATTAATCTTGCTCATATCACTTAAAACTTTCTCCAGGACTTTGGCTTTATAAAATGATGTCACAGCACTTTCAGAAAAGGTAGAATCTGATTTTGCAAGGGAAGAGAACAGTGCACTCACTAAAGTTTCATTCTCCATCTCTCTTGATTGCTTACAACTTTTATTGTATGCAGATTTCACTGGTTGACTTGCCCTAGTAGCCTATACACAAGTTATTTATTTTTATTTATTTATTTTTTTTACTTTTCAGCAAACATTTATTTTATTTTCCATTTACATGTAAGGGTAGTTTTCAACATTCATTTTCATAATATTTAGAGTTCCAAATTTTTCTCCCTCCCTCCCTCCCTTTCCTCCCCCCTCCACAAGATGGCAATCAGGTGTAATGATTGGAATGACGCCACCTACTGGAGACTTGCTGTGGAGAGCTCCACCATGAGGAAAATGCCTCAGAGGCATTGTGGCTTTTCCTTGGCGTCAGGAAATGACGTTTGCTCATGAGTGCTGTCTATCAAGTCTACCAGCCAATCACCCGGAGGAGCCTCCTATGGTCTGGGAGGAGACAGGAAGGAGGAAAGGGAGCCTGCACAGAGAGCGCTGGCTTTTTGGCTTCCGGGCTTGATGGTGGTGGCGGCAGAGGACTTCACAGGAAATTTGAGGAAAGATAGGAATGCCAGGCTGTTAGAATTCTGTTCTCAATCTTTTTCTTTCTATTTTCCAATAAACCCTTAAAAACCTAAACTCGTTTTATCAGTGATTTTTAGTCAGTTTCCCCCAAACTGGGGGAACAGATTAGAATCCACATTTAGAATCTTAAATTATACACAGGTTATATATGTATGATCCACAAGTGTTCTTTTTATCAGTTCTTTCTATAGCAGTGCATAGTATGCTTCCTCATTAGTTCCTTGGGATTGTCCGGGATCATTGTACTGCTGAGAGTAGCTAAGTCATTCACAATTGCTCATTGAACAATACTGCTGTCAGTACACATAATGTCCTCTCAGCTCTGATCATTTCACTATACATCAATGTTCATTACTCTTTCAAGGTTTTTCAGGGATCATCCCGTTTGTAATTTCCTGTAGCACAAGACCATCCACTACAATCATATAACACAGCTTTTTCCATCATTCCTCAATTGATGGACATTCCCTTGATTCTCAATTCTTAGCCTCCACCAAGAATTGCTATAAATATTTTTGTACAATTTTCCCCCCTTTTCTCTTTTTCATTATTGCTATTGTTAACTGTTTCCCTTCCATTCTATTCCCTTCCCCATGATATTTATTCTATTATCCATCTTCTTTCATCCTATCACTCTTCAAAAGGGATTTGCTTCTGTCTGTCCCCTCAACCACTCTGCCCTTCCTTCTTTTGCCCCTCTCTCTTTATCCCCTTCCCCTCCTATTTTCCTGCAGGTTTATAGAGATTACTCTACCCAATTGAGTATGTACATTATTCCCTCCTTGAGCCAATTCTAATGAGACTGAGGTCTTTGAGCCAATTTTGATGAATGTTAGGCTCATTTACTGCCCAGATTAAATAGATTACTCCACCCAGTTGGGTGTGTCTATTAGACCCTCCTTGAGGCAGCTGTGATGAGTTTAAGATCTTTGAGCCTTTTCTGATGAGTGTAAAATTCATTTACTGCCTTGCTCCTCTCCCATCTCTTCCCCCACTCCATAAGCCTTTTCCTGTTACTTTCATGTAGTATTTTGCTTCTGCCCTTCCCCCTCCCTCAATGAATTCCCTTCACCCCTCAATTTAACTCTAAAGATGTTATATCATCTAGCTAAGTGACACAGTGGACAAATCATCACCCTTGGACCCAGGGGGATGCCAGCCAAAACCTGGCCTCAGATACAAGACATTCGCCCACTCTATGACCCCAGGTATGTCCCCCAGCTCCATTTTTTTTTTTTTATGGTTCTCTAGGGTCTTGGACTTGAAAGTCAAATTTGCCATTCAGTTCAGGTCTTTTCATCACAAATATCTAAAAGTCTTCTTTTTCATTAAAGTCCCATTTTTTTCCACTGAAAGATAGCACTGAGTTTTGCTGGGTAGGTGTTTCTTGGTTGTAATCCCATTTCCTTTGCCCTTTGGAATATGATATTCCATTCCCTCCGGTCCTTTAATGTAGAAGCTGCTAGATCTTGTGCTATCCTGACTGGGGCTCCACAGTACTTGAATTCTTTCTTTTTGGCAGCTTGTAATATTTTCTCCTTGACCTGAGAGCTCTGGAATTTGGCTATAATATTCCTAGGAGTTTTCTTTTGGGGATCTCTTTCTGGAGGTGATCAGTGGATTCTTTCAATTTCTATTTTAGCTGCTTCTTCTAGAATTTCAGTGCAATTTTCCCTGAGAATATCTTGGAAGATGGTGTCTAAGCTCTTTCCTTGATCATGGTTTTCAGGTAGACCAATAATTTTCAAATTATGTCTCCTGGACCTATTTTCCAGGTTGGCAGTTTTTCCCAGAAGATATTTCACATTGCCCTCTATTTTTTTATTCATTTGGATTTGCTTTATTGTGTCTTGGTTTCTCATAAAGTCACTGGCTTCCATTTGTTCATTCCTAATTCTTAGGCAATTATTTTCATCAGAGAGCTTTTTTACCTCCTTTTCCATTTGACTTTTCAAGCTGTTGACTCTTTTCTCATGTCTTTCCTGCATCACCCTCATTTCTCCTTCCATTTTTTCCTCTACCTCTCTAATTTTATCTTCAAAGTCCTTTTTTGAGCACCTTTATGGCCTGAGACCAATTTCTGTTTTTCTTGGAAGCTTTAGATATAGGGGCCCTGATGTTGACATCTTCTTCTGAGGGTGCCCCTTGGTCTTCCTTGTTACTGAAGAAACTTTCTATTATCCTCACCTTTCTCTGTTGGCTCATCTTGCCTTTCTTTTAATAGACTTTTAGCTCCTTAAAGTGGGACACTGTTTCCAGGCTGCAGTATCCCAAACTTAAGAAGTCCCAGGTGGTATGATTTAAGGAGGATCAGGTTCTTCCCTCACCAGGCCTGTTTCCTGGTCCTAGATGACCCCAGACCAACTTGCCAATCAACCAGATTTGTGTGTTGTGGTTGTTAGCTCTAATGAGCCTGTGTCCCTCCCCCACCTGGGCCACTTCTACTTGTGCCTACCACCTGATTCTCAGTAGGGGTGTAGAATCCAAGTTCTGCCTTAGCACTAGAATAGACCCCTGTAATCTTCCCCCTGCCCAGAGCTCAGCCCACTCACCAGACTGTGAGCTTAGTTCCAGATGACACTGGTGCTTCAGTTGATTCAGAGGCTCTGGGGGTCTCCTTCTCTGGTGAGGACTTCCTGAGACTGGATCTATGTCAGGGTGACTGTGGGGTTGGGCCCGACTCCTGTATCAGCACAGCAGCTCCCTCCTTCTGACCTTCCAAGCTGTTCTTCATTAGAAGATTTCAGCACATACTTCTGTGAATTTTGCTGTTCCGAGCATTTTCCTATGACCTTATTTGGATGTTTTTTGGAACGATTGTGTCATGAGTTTGGGAGCTCACTGACTTTCTTCCGCCATCTTGGCTCTGCCCTGGAACACAACTTTTTTTTTTTTTTTTTAAGGATGAAAAAATATAGGAAAATAGATCCCAAGGTTTGCAGAACTTTAGGCTGGTCGGAAGGGAAAACACACACAAAGCAATTTTGTTGATGTGGTTTGTGGATTCTTTTGAGTCTCCCTTGGAGACTGGAGCAGTTTTCCCCCTTGTTTTATATGCCTAATTGCCTGCCTCAGGCACTGGTCTCAGTATGACATTGCTGTCTTCATCTCAGTGCCAGCACGAGTCACAGGGCCCTGGCACATGGCAGGGAGAGCTGAGGAGGGACCACCAGTTATGCTTTTAGTCTTGAGCACTGAACATGCTGGAGGAGGATCACAGAACTTCACTAAATAGATCCATCAAAAAGCAGTGTTATTGAGGCAGCTAGGTGGCACAGTGAATAAAGCACCAGCCCTGGATTCAGGCGGACTTGAGTTCAAATTCAGTCTCAGACACTTGACACTTAGTAGTTGTGTGACCCTGGGAAAATCACTTAACCCTCATTGCCCTTAAAAAAAAAAAAAAATGAGTGTTATCCCTTTAACCCAGCGATACCACTCCTAGGTCTGTATCCCAAAAAGATGATCAAAAAGGGAAAAGGACCCACATACACAAAAATATTTATAGCTGTTCTTTTTGTGTTAGCAAAGAATTGGAAATTGAGGGGATGTCCATAAATTGAGGAATGGTTAAGTAATGTGGTATATGAATGTAATGAAATACTATTGTGCTGTAAGAAATGATAAACAGATGGATTTCAGAAAAACCTCTTAAGACTTACATGAATTGATGCTGAGTGAAATGAGCAGAACCAAGAGAACATTGTAACCAGTATCAACAACACATGTGATGATCAACTGTGATAGACTTAACTCTTCTCAGCAATACAATGATCTAAGACAATGCCAAAAGATTTATGGAGGAAAATGCTCTCCACATTCAGAGAAAAGAACTATGGAGTCTGAATGCAGAAGGAAGCATACTATTTTCACAATCATTGTTGCTTTTTTGTTATAGTTCTTGTTTATTCTTTCTTGCATTTTTCCCTTTTGTTCTGATTAATGTGGAAAAATGTTTAACATGATTGTAATGTATAACCTATATCAAATTGCTTCCTGTCCTCAGGAGGGGGCAAGGAAGGGAGAGTGGGAGAAAAATTCGGAACTCAGAAAATATCTTTACATGTAATTGAGAAAAATTAAAAATAAAAATAAAATGGGGGGGGAGTAGTATTACCTACTCTCAAATGGGTCCTCCCTGATGCATAACAAAATATTTGTCTCTCCTTGATTGTTCTTTCCAAGGTTTCCATTAAAAATATTGAATGACTTAAAAAAAATTAAAATAAAAAAAAAGGGGGGCAGCTAGGTGGCATAGTGGATAGAGCACTGGCCCTGGAGTCAGGAGTACCTGAGTTCAAATCCAGCCTCAAACACTTAACACTTACTAGCTGTGTGACCCTGGGAAAGTCACTTAACCCCAATTGCCTCACTAAAAAAATAAAAAATAAAAAAAAATATTAAATGAAATTTCCTTTTCTTGATCTTTGTTCTTTTTGATATCTCTACAAGAATAAAATATAAATTTCTCAGCTTCACTTTTAAAGAAATTAATAAACTTGATCCTACCTATTTTTCTTCTTTTTTTTCCTTTTTCTTTTTTCTTTTTCAATCCCCCCTCTTTTTACCCTTTCCCCATCCATTGAGAAGGCAAGAAATGATACCTATTATACACAGGAATTCATGTAAAACATATTTTCATGTTAGCCATATTGCAATAAAGCAAGAAAAATAAAGCCTACCCACCTTATTTCATACTACTCTTTACAAATAATATTTTTCATAAACAAAACATAGCAAAACACTGAGCTTACTTTCTCAAGTATGTTGAATTCAACATACTATCTTATTACTCATTTCATTTATCCAGGCTGTATCTCATGCCTTTTATACACACTTTCTTCATTGCCACCTCTCAGAGTCCATTGATCTTCAAGGTTCAAGAAAAGTGCTTTCTTTTCTGTTAGCCTCTTTTGATTCTCCCAGGTATTTGTGCTCATCTATAATTTTATTGAAACATTCTCCTTCATTTAGACCTCACAATTGCTGCATAACTAACAAAACATATTTACTTGTATGTGGAGTCTGCAAACAAGGACATATACTATATAAAGGCAACAGAAGTAAACTTTTTAAGCAATAGAACAATTTTACTCTTTGCTACTATCTATTTTAACAGGGCTTTTTAACTTGAGGCCCAGGCGGCCCTGGTTAGATTTTAGGGAGTCAATGAACTTGAATGGGGAAAAAAAATACATGTTCATTTTAATTGACCTCTCACTGGAAATTAAAATTTCTTTCAATTTTGTAAAAACTTTATTCTGACAAGAGTGAATAAGTTTACCCAGAGTGCCAGATGTGTCTGTGACATAAAACATTTAATAATCCTATATTTGAGCAATACCTAGTTTTAGCCATTGCTTGTTACTATTTCTGTGCCATTTATCTGCCTCAGATTACTAGTCCTGAATCTAAATGATACTTGCAATGTGATTTTCTGATAGAACCTATTTCTTGTAGTTTCATGTGACCCAGAGGTTGTATCTTTGTTGTATAAGGTTCATATTCTTTGCCCAGAGTCAAGACCTTTGGCCCCTCATTCAGGGTACCTTTGAAGTTCTTTGGAGAGTAGGGTTCTATGGTGAGGCCCTGATAGCCTACTTATACTGGCAAGGTTCAGGGCTCTTGGGTGAAAGAAATAAAAGTGGTGGTATCCTGTTAGTGAAACATATGGAAGTTTAAAATTCAGTAATAACAGATGGCTCACAGAATTCTGTCTGAGGCAGAACAATCCAATTTATGATTTTTAGTGGAGAATATGAGAGAGTTGAATCAGGGAAATCACTTGTGTAATTTAAGATTCTAAATGTGGATTCTAATGTGTTCCCCCAGTTTGGGGGAAACTGACTAAAAATCACTGATAAAACGAGTTTAGGTTTTTAAGGGTTTATTGGAAAATAGAAAGAAAAAGATTGAGAACAGAATTCTAACAGTCTGGCATTCCTATCTTTCCTCAAATCTCCTGTGTAGTCCTCTGCCGCCACCACCATCAAGTCCGGAAGCCAAAAGGGCCCGCGCTCTCTGTGCAGGCTCCCTTTCCTCCTTCCTGTCTCCTCCCAGACCATAGGAGGCTCCTCCAGTTGATTGGCTGGTAGACTTGATAGACAGCACCCATGAGCAAGCGTCATTTCCTGACGCCAAGGAAAAGCCACAATGCCTCTGAGGCATTTTCCTCATGGTGGAGCTCTCCACAGCAAGTCTCCAGTAGGTGGCGTCATTCCAATCATTACACACTTAATGTGATAAATATTGTATGTCTTATTATAGAGACATCTGAAGTCATAAGTATTATTCCTCACTAGAAAATTGTTTCTATTTGACCAAATACTACCCCATTAGTGTAGGGAATTTCTAATATGGAAATGCTTTTCAAAGGTCAAAGAAATAAAATATCAGCAAATCTATACCTGTAGCTTCATCTCTATCTATATATGTACATTTATATCACCTCTTCCTCCCACCCTTATCTCTGTTCCTACCCTGGCCTCTCTCATTTCAGTGTTTCCTCTGGGCTGAGGTATGCTCACAGAAAGTAAATAAGAAAACCGAGGCAGCAGTTTTAAGAATATCTATAGGTTGGGATATATTTTAATCATATAATATGATTGACTGGAATTATTTTAAAAATTGGATACTGTTAGTAACTTCTCTTTCTGTGTAGTTGACCTCTGAAGCTTGAAAATAGTTAGCTAAAATTGATTTTAAAATAAGTCCAATATTGATATTTCATGCTATAGAAAAAGAAGTGACCTTTAACAATATGATTTAATCAGAAGAAATATCCTGGGGTCTTCTGCAGAGTACACTAAGCTATAGCAAGTCACAGAAGCTACCCAAAAGGTCATAAATCTGACTTCCACACCAAGTGAACTTTTTTTAATACCAAATTTAAATGTTGCACAGGAACATTTCCAAAAGATCCATGATTGCATCACAGAGTAAAAGAATGCAGGATCTTTGGTTTATTCACCTGAAGGCTTACCCATATAGAATTCTTTCCTTTTTGTTTAAATAAATAGAGCAGTTAGAATTACACTAGTAAACCATGGTTAATTTTCATTCATAACTATCTATGTATCTATTTATATGCACACATATATGCATGTATGTATATTTAGAAATTCAAGTCAATAATAAGATTTTCTGAACTTTTACATATAAATCAACTTTAAGCTTGGATATCTAAGATGGTGATTTTCTCAAATTTAAGAGGAGATAATGTTTATCTAATTAATGATATTTAATAAAGATAATTGCACAATGCTATATGGCTTGTAAATATTAAGTGGCAAAAGATATGTATGAATTATTTTATTACATTCATCTCAAAGGCAAAACCTGAATAGTGCTGAAATTGTTTGATTGTATATTTGATATATTTACATACTTCAATACATTTCTTAATTTTATAGCATTAGCCTACCAATGGGGGGAAAACACAAGCTAATAAATAAAAAGGTTATTCAAGTGTATTTTATAAAAAGTGTCAAGAGGCTCCCAAATGCATCTCCAATAAAGGAGTTAGTGTATGTAGAGCACTTTAGAAATCTTAAGTTGTTAATTGTTCATTGTTCAGTTGAGTCCTACTCTTTGTGACTCCTTTTTGGGTTTTCTTGGTAAAGATCCTGGAGTGGTTTGTCATTTCCTTCTCCAGATCATTTTCTATATGAGGACAAACATTTTCTATATGAGACAAACAGGGTTAAGTGACTTGCCCAGAGTCACATAGTTAATAAGTGTCTGAAGCTGGATTTGAACTCAGGTCTTCCTTACTCCAGACCCAGGCTCTATCTACTATACCACCTAGCTGTCCATTTAAGTTGTTAAATAAATGGCAGCAATTTCTATTGCTTTATTAGACATTCCAGTTTAAAGAGGGCCTCTAGATTAAGGCTGCTCTATGAATATAGAACTTACTAGTTATGTAACCTGGACCACTCATTCAACCTCTATGGAGCCCAGTAACTTCATAAGATCTATCTAGTTAAGTCATAGAGGAGCTGCCAACTGTATTGGTAGAAATAATTTCTACATAAGGATTCCATTGAAATTTTTAAAAAGCCAGAAAATTGCAGATTTTCTAAATAGTTAAGTACCTTATTAAGAAATATTTGATGGGGGCAGCTAGATGGCGCAGTGGATAGAGCACCGGCCCTGGATTCAGGAGTACCTAAGTACCTAAGTCGAATCCGGCCTCAGACACTTAACACTTACTAGCTGTGTGACCCTGGGCAAGTCACTTAACCCCAATTGCCTCACAAAAAAAAAAAAATAAATAAAGAACTGAAGAAATATTTGAGCTTCAATAAGTTAATTCCCTACCTAGGCCTCAGTTTTCTATTCTTACAAAAAAAAAAGATGAAAGGATTAAAGTAAATGATTTTAACTTCCTTTCCAGGTGTAAAATTATTTGATCTATGATCATGAAACCTTCAAATGAGCAAAAATGCCAGTTTCCAGAGGGAGAAATAGGCATTCTTTGTACTATGAAATGTACTTTGAATGTACTATATAACCTGACAAATGTATTATGAAGTTGGTTCTATATAAAACTAAACATATGTTAATAGTGCTATGTGACCATATTGATATTTCTAGTTCTGTTTGTAAAAGGCTTCTGCCTGCCCCCCCCCCCCAGTTTCAAATTACCTTTCACAGCAATAGGCAAGGCAAGGAGAAAATTGCAGTTATATTTATTTAAAAGGTAGGCATGGAGGAAACAGGAATTAGAAGAAAAGAAAAAAATATTCCAGCTAAGATCAATACATTGATGCTCCCCCAGACCATAATCAATCAATCAACTTAATAATAAACATTTATTAAGTGCTTATTTATATACTAGACTAGGTGTTGGAGAAACAAAGACAAACTCATTCTTGAAATGAAGGAACTTCTATTCTTCAATGAAATACAATAGGTAATTTATATATACACACATATAGATGCCTAAATGGATATCTATTTACACACAGGTATATACCTTTATGTTTGTATAAATCAATATCTACATGCACATATGAGTATATAATTACATATATGTGCATATAATTTCATGTATTGCCTGTAATGTAATAATAAATGTAAATATATACCCATATGTGCATGTAGATAAATATCTATGTGTACACATATTAAATACATGTTTCTTGTATAAGAAATACAAGATAATTTGGTTAGAGGGAGGCATGAGGCCATGAGAAATAATGAAATAACACATGTAAAAAGTAATGATTGAACTGAGCCAAGAAAGAAACTAAAGGATCTATGAGCTGGTAGTATGTTGTCTGCAGTCTGAAAGATGGAAGGCAATGAGAAAGCATAGGGAATATCTAGGGCCAGAATGACAATAGGGGTGGGTTTGTGAATGTCCTGAAAGGAAGGCCTATAGAGGCTCCAAACTATAGGACTTTGTATAGTCTTTGAACTAATCTAGTGTCTCTTACTTCTTGTAGATACAGGATAATCATAAAATTTAAGGGGGCAGAGGGGGTGGGCTTGGTGGCACAGTGGATAAAGAACTAGCCCTGAATTTAGGAGGACCTGAGTTCAAATCCAGCTTCAGATACTTTACACTTACTAGCTGTGTGATCTTGGGCAAGTCACTTGACCCTCATTGCCCAACAATAAAATAAAATAATAGATAGAGAAATAAATGAATGAATAGAATAGAATAGAATAGAATAGAACAGAATAGAATAGAATGTATCCAGTTTGCTACCACTGGTTGTGTTACAGATTTATAAAACCAAGGTGGCCTTAGACACTTGACACTTATAAATAAATGAATGAATAGAATAGAATAGAACAGAATAGAATAGAATGTATCCAGTTTGCTACCACTGGTTGTGTTACAGATTTATAAAACCAAATCTGACCTTAGACACTTGACACTTACTAACTGTGTGACCTTGGCCAAGTCACTTAACCTTCATTGCCCCACCCCAAAAACAAACTACCAAAAGAGGGAAAAAGCATGAATGAAACAAGTATAATTGGTTACTATATTATATTGTCATTCATATTTCCACATCTATTTTTAAATCTTATTTATTATTTAATTTATCTAGTTATTTAATTTATTTTAATTATTAAAGAACTAGTTAATTTCCCCTCTCTTTTTTCCTCTCATTACTCAAGTAGATTCACCTTTTTCTAATTTCCTTCAATTTGTTTTGTTCACTTGTTTTTGAAATTTTATTTTCTTTACTTTTTCAAAAAAAGATTTCTCTCCTTCACTTTGTTTATCTTTCATTTCTGTCTAGTTGTCTTTTATTTTTATTTTATCTATCTATCTATTTATTTGTTTGTTTTTTGGTGGGGCAATGAGGATTAAGTGACTTGCCCAGGGTCACACAGCTAGTAAGTGTCAAATGTCTGAGGTCAGACTTGAACTCAGGTCCTCCTGAATCCAGGGCCAGTGCTTTATCCACTGCACCACCTAGCTTCCCCCTATTCCCTGTATTCTTTTTTTTTTTTTGCAGGCAATAGGGTGTTAAGTGACTTGCCCAGGGTCACACAGCTAGTAAGTGTCAAGTGTCTGAGGCTGGATTTGAACTCAGGTCCTCCTGAATCCAGGGCCGGTGCTTTAACCACTGCACCATCTAGCTGCCCCCTTTTAATTTTTTTTTTATTCCCTGTATTCTTAATGGAATTTAGACATAAATCTATATCAAGATATATGTATATACTTATTATACATAGATATATCTATGTATTCAGATGACAATACAAGATAGTAATAAAGTGTGAGTATATACATATAAGTATGCCTACTAAAAATGCAGTAGAGAAATGAATGATAATACTTGGATTAAATAGGGTAGTGAGGTGAAATTAAATTAGATAGGATGGAAAAAATAATATGTCAAAAATCCCTATGTGTACACTGGTATTTATGTAAGTGAATATGATTACAATTTCTGGTTGGTTTGTTTGTTTGTTTGTTTTACTTATTTGATGCATGATAATTTTTTTCTAGTCCCTCATTTTTACTCTGTGTATTATCTGGGTTTTATGTATTTCTTATAAGCCACAGATTATGGGAATTTGTTTTCTTATCTAAACTGTCACTCATTTTTTACTTTGGATTGTTTGTTAAATTCACATTTAAATTTATGAGTTAGGTTTATATTTTCCTCCACTTGTCTCCAATATTATTTTTTCTAAGTTATGATTTTTCTCTCTTCTGCTATAAATATAATTCCTTCTATCTTCAGTTATTTTAGTTTAATAGATAGATAGATAGATATGAGATATGATAGATATGTTTTTATAGGGTGATGAGTATTAAGTGACTTGCCCAGGGTCACACAGATAGTAAGGGTAAAGTGTCTGAGGCCAGATGTGAACTCAAGTCCTCCTGAATCCAGGGCTGGTGCTTTATCCACTGTGCCAACTAGCTGCCCCTTTAGTTTAATCTTTTTGAAGATAACTTTGATATACCAGCTCTCATCTTTTCAGCCCAATTCCTCCTCCTATTTTTACCCCTTTCACTGGTTTTAATGTTTTGCTTCTCAGTTCCTTTTCCTTTCTTGATTTTATTGGGTCATTTAATTACTCTTTTTCTTTTTTTTTCCCCTCAGTCAAGTAGTATCTCCTTCCTCTACTCTATTTCAATTTGTTTTTTCAATTAAAAAATATCTTCTGCACCTTTTTAAAGAAAGAATTTATTTTCCTTACTTTCATTACATATTTTTCCTTTCTGTTTAATCTAGTCTCTTATTCTTTAGTTTCTGTATTCTTAATGGAATTAAATGTTTGAGGTACCTATTTCAGGTTCTCCCTTCTAGTTTCTGTAATTGCCTTGTAGATTTCTCCCCCATCCTCCTTTTCTTTTGTATTTCATTCTGGAAAAAAAAAAATCCTGCAGGAGATAGATAGGATATTGTATCAGGATAGTATTCTTTATATGTCCTTTACTGTGTTATTCATTATTGCCCTTTGCCCTTCCCTTACTCATCTTTTGAATGTAAGTTTCCCTTAAGAGCTCTTATTCCCATTCCCCTAGGCAGGATAAGTGGTATCTCTAAGCATCAAATCCCTACAGATAATGATCTTTTGTAAAGTTCCCATTTTCCTTATCTAATCTCTCTCTTTAGCCACAGGAGTATTCATCTTTGGTACTTCCTCCTATCATGAAAAGTGGTTTCCTCCTTTATTTTTTCCCTTTTAAAATCACTTTTAGGCTTAATTCTTCCTCAGAGACTACCTGAGCTATTTTCCTGCCATTGTTAGCCTTTGATTTGAATAAAGTATATCGTATATTTCCCTCCATCTTCTTCCCTTCTTCTTCCTTTTTATGTATCATCCAATTTTGCAATTTTGTCCTACAAAACATCTAAAGTTTCATCTGTATGTAGAGTGTTATAACATTGGGTCCAATATTTTGTCCTATCTTGTTCTTTCTGTTCCATAGTTCTCTTACCCTGAGCCTGAGAAAATTTTTACCATATGGAGTTTAGATCTCTGTGGAACTGGGATGATTGGAGGGCATAATGAGGGTAGATCTATGCACTACTTACTATAAGCCTGTACATGTGTTCTGGCTAGTCTCTCTATTCCTCCATTTGAGCTATGTTCTCTGGCAGCACAGGATCATGCCATGGGACTACTCTAATTCCATTCCTTTGCCCAATGCCTTCAGTACAGTAGATATTTTGCCATGGTGCATTTAGGTGGCACAGTGAATAGACCACCAGCCTTGGTGTTAGGTTGGACCTGAGTTCAAATCTGGCCTCAGACACTTGACACGAATTGTGCCACCTGCAAGTCACTTAACCACAATTGCCTCACCAAAGTAATAATAATATGATAATGCTTTGCTGAATTGAATTGACTTGGAGAGTAAGAGTAGCATCAGTTAGGTCACCTGAATCATTGAAGTATCTTATGTGTTCATGTGTCAGCTCTACCAGCTAAAAGTGATCTTTGCCTCCCAAAATTTTCTTAAATTACTTTGTTTGAATTTTTCCTTTACCCTTATTGCATTCTACTTTATATAATGTTTATCTGTATGTCATATTCTTCCATTAGAGTGTAAGGTCCTTGAGGACAATTATTGTATCATTTTTCATATTTGCAACTCCAGTATCTTACATGGTCCTTTGCACACAGTTTGTTTTTAATAATATTTGGCATTATGGTACAGTGCAGTAATATTATTGCCTCTCAGTTTCTTAGTGTTTTTAACTCTTTGAGTAATGTGAGATTTAAAATTGGATATTAGATCATAAATCTCCCCTACTTAACCTTTCCCTTAATTTATCTCCCAAACTAGTAAATGGAAGCAGCTTTTGGTTTTCTAGATAGACCTTTTTATTTATAGTTATGATAGTCACAAGGTGATGTTGGTTAGAAGGATAGGAAAGTAGAAACACAATACAAATCGTCTTAAGTCTAAGCTTAGTCTATATTCCTTATAACAACTCACCAAACCGACAAGGCCACCTTTGGAGAGAGAATCTGTTCCGCGCCGTCAGGAGTCCCGCCAAGCAGGCAAAAAAAAGGCTTCTCCCCTTCTCTCCACCCCGGAAGTCCCAAAAAAAAACCCCCGCAGGCAGTCTGACATGCGCAGCAGGCGCACTGTACCTGGCAGGCAGTCTGACATGCGCAGCAGGCGGACTGTACCCGGCAGGCAGTCTGACATGCGCAGCAGGCAGACTGTTCATCTCCTCCCCAAAAGGGTGGTCCTTGAAAAACTGGCGTCTTTCAGTTATCCTAACCGACTGTTAAAAACTTTCATATTTTACCACATTTCCCCCCTTTGCTTCCTCAAGAAACGGAATGTTTCCTTGATGGAACAGTAAAAAGAACATAATAACTTTTGCTGACTAATAATATGCGAACAACAATACAGAAAAGGAAGAGAGGAAAGTTTTTGTCCAGAGGGGCGATTTTTTTTTTTTTTTCTCATGAACCGACGCTTTGACATTAGTCTTGCAAAGGGAGAGCCTCTGCAGAGAGTACATGTTACAGATAGTATATAACAGAAAGGAGATAGTAAAAGCTAATAAAGCAAAACAGTTCATATAAAGTCTCTGAGTTCTCTTGTCTTCTTGAAGTGGTAAGATGTCATCAGGAGGAAACTGGATTCTGGTCTGGAAAACTGGATTCTGGACTCTGGTCTGGATTCTGGATTCTGGTCTGGATTCTGGACTCTGGACTCTGGTCTGGAAAGCTGGATTATCTTCTTTAACTGTTTGAATTGCTGTATTTTTAAAACCTTAGCATAGCATTGTCAATGATCAAATTAATAAATTCCATTACATTCCCTCCTTTATATGGTTAGACTTGTAATAGAGGGTTGAGGTAGTTATGCAATGTGTAACACTTTTTACCACCATGTGTCTGGATCAAAGCCAAATTTAGTATGTGTTCATGACACCTGAAAATGTTATGGAAAGGTTATCATACCATATCTCATGGTTCTGAGACAGCCAGTGATGTGCTAGGCCACAGGTGAATTCAACTGAGATAAAAAGATAAATAAGTTCAGTTAAATTAGGTTAAATTAGGAGGGAGAGAGGATGAATACTGGACTGTGCCTAGTAATTGTGCTCTACATAGTCACCATCATAAGCAAACCATGGACTTACGTATACCTGTCTCTCCTTTTGTTGCACATATATTCTCTCCAGGGCCTGCATCAGAGTTCACAGCAAGTTAGTCTCTGAAATGATAAGTTTCCATATTTCTGAAATCTCATTAATTTCACCAAAGACAATATGATGGTAAAAATGTGTGCTATGCTGCATAACTGAGAATATATTAGTGATATATACAATAATTCCAAACCATACCCAGAGTATAATGACATATAAATAATAAACGAATGTAAATAGCTGATTATATTAGACATTGTTACATAATCTTCTTTTAGACATTATTACATAATCTTCTTTTAGCAAGTAGACCACATCATCTTATACATGAATTCTCTAGTATAACAGTAGCAGATACTTAAAGTGGTGATTAATTCATCAAAAAGAAATAAGACTTCAATTAGCAAGATTCAATATTCAATGTTTTCAGTGAGGTATCAAGCAATTTCTGGTACTTTTTAGTTAAACAGAACAACATACAAGAGAAAGGAGAAAAATAAATAAATAAAACAAAACTCATTAGAACTCATGGTTCTCTCAAAAAGAAAGAGTAAATAAAAAAAAAAGAATTCTGGTAGCTTCTGAGGCCCGATAGCCTCACCCACAGCATATACTTAAAATGTCTTTGAATAATCACTTAGTTTACAAAATTTAGTTTTAAAGAAAAGCAAAAGAAACAAAAGTAAAAAAAAAAACCAAAGCAAAACCAAAAATAAAAAATAAAAAGCAAAAGATTCGCTAAGCACCCTTTTGTGCTCTTAAAGAACTTAAAGGTGCGGTCAATTCCAGGTCTTTTCAGTGCCTTTCAAAAGTCAAAACAAAAACAAAAAAAAACCCAAAAATTAATAAAAAAAAAATAGTTGAGGTAGGCCAGAAAACTAGGCCATGTACTTCAGTGCTTTTGCCTGTAGAAGGAAATGCTTGTTAAATTATAAGGTATTTAAGCTGCTAGAGTTTGGGGTATGCCACATTGTTTTAACTGGTTCCCCAATTCTCTGCATGCCAAAGTGGCAGGGGTTTCTGAATTGTCATTGATCTTTCTAATGCTGTCATAATGTTCTTTATGGTAGAAAATGTGGAGTTCTCTAGCATCAGTTTTGTCTGTGCCACTGATTTTCAATAAAGGCTGATTTAATTGATGAACCACAACATTCAGCTGATGCTGCTTAGCAAATGCTACAATTGTATCATTTCCTCCCCACTTTCCAAATTTCTTTAATTCATCAACATATTCTTCAAAAGGGGAGTCATTTATTCTAAAAGACTCAAACTCTTGTCTATGGTTAATCATATAAGAAGCAGCTTCTTGTCTGTGTCTGAGATGATTTCTACAGTGACCTTCTAGCTGGTCTGCTAAAGCCCTAAAAAGGCAATTTCCGTCTCCTGATACTTTACGAAGACTGAGTCCCAAAGCATTTAACTGATCAGTGGGATTATCAAATGGGAACTGCCTGTTTCCTCTGAACTTTCTTTGCTCTTTAACAGTTGCTATCGTTAGGGTTTTTACCTCTTTAGCGTCTACCTCAGGTCTATCTGAAATCTCTTCACCTATGAATGGTGCAGGCTTTATATGAGAGCAATGAATCCATGAGTCTTTTTCACCAATTTTAATGGCAGTAGGAGTTGTCAATAATACCTGAAAAGGTCCTTCCCAGGCAGGTTGAGTTCCACTGGTTCTCTGAAAATTCTTTACATATATTTTATCTCCTGGGTTGAAGTTATGCAATGAAAAGTCTAATGGTCCTGCCTGGACCACAGCTCCTGCCTCATGGAGTTCACGTAGCCTGGTCTGTAATTCCTGTATATAGGAGGCAACAGAAGTATCACCTCCCACCAGTGATGTATAAACTGGGGAAAAAGTTTTAGCTTGGATAGGAGGGTGACCAAAAAGCATTTCATAAGGAGATATATGAAGTTCTCCTCTTGGTCTACTTCGTAGATAGAATAATGCCAATGGTAGAACATCAGGCCATTTCAAATGGGTTTCAGTACATAATTTGCCAATCATACTCTTAAGCTCTTTATTCATACGTTCGACTTGGCCTGAACTTTGTGGATGGTAGGGCGTGTGGAATTTTGGAGTCACTCCCAAGAAAGAGTAGATTTGGGATAAAATCGAATCAGTGAAATGTGTGCCTTTGTCAGAATCGATGCGGGCTGGTGGGCCAAAACGAGGTACTATCTCTTTAAGAAGAATTTTGGCAACAAAGGCAGCTGTGGCTCGGGGGCTGGGAAAGGCCTCCACCCACCGAGTGAGCTGATCAACTATAACAAGGCAAAATTTATAATGTCCTGCTTTTGGCATAGTAATATAATCAATTTGTAAGTGCTCAAAAGGTGTATATGCTAGAGGACGCCCTCCATAAGCTTTGGCCTTAAAAGCATACTGATTATAAGACTGACATGTGGAGCAGCCCGAGCAGATTCGAGATGCTGTATTAGTCACACCTGGTGCTATCCAGGTTCTCTTAATAGAGTCTACAATGCCTTGTGTACCAAAATGGCCTTTTCTGTGAACAGAGAGGCATACCTGGTGGTAGAATTTCCGGGGAAGAAATGGCTTACCTTCCGGAGACACCCAGATGCCATTGATCTGTTTCGCCTTAAATTTCTTTTTCCACTTTTCTACTTCAGAATCGTCATAGGTTAGGTTGGAAGGAATATCCTCAGAAGGTGAAAGGTTAAATACATGTTCAGGAGCTTCTAATGCAGCAAGCTTGGCTGCAGAATCGGCTCGTGCATTTCCCTTTGAAACAGGGTCACTATTCCCTGTGTGGGCATCTGTTAAGGGCTAAAATTCTAGCTAGTCTGTCTAAAATATCTAATGAGTGGTCGCCAATAAATTATAAGCTTTAGCAAGAGTTAGACTTTAAGCATTTATTAAGGAGAATAAGAATTTGGTAAAGAGAGAGAGAAAGGTCTAGATTCCTATCTATTAAAGGGAGAGCACATTTCTAGCTCCCTTCTCCGCCAGCGTCCTCAGGAAAGAGAGCGAGACTGAGCGCCAGTCTCTTCCTTCCTACTCTTCCTTCCTCCTCCCACTAGTCCGCGTCACTTCCTGATACCAAAGACAAGACTCCTGGTCTTGCCCTCAAAGACCTTCGCTTCATGGGCAGAACTCTTCTACAGTTAGTATCCAACAGGGGGGACTGTAACGATTGGAATAACGCCACCTGCTGGATACTAACTGTAGAAGAGTTCTGCCCATGAAGCGAAGGTCTTTGAGGGCAAGACCAGGAGTCTTGTCTTTGGTATCAGGAAGTGACGCGGACTAGTGGGAGGAGGAAGGAAGAGACTGGCGCTCAGTCTCGCTCTCTTTCCTGAGGACGCTGGCGGAGAAGGGAGCTAGAAATGTGCTCTCCCTTTAATAGATAGGAATCTAGACCTTTCTCTCTCTCTTTACCAAATTCTTATTCTCCTTAATAAATGCTTAAAGTCTAACTCTTGCTAAAGCTTATAATTTATTGGCGACCACTCATTAGATATTTTAGACAGACTAGCTAGAAGTTTAGCCCTTAACAGTAAACACAGTGGCAAACTAAATTTTGATTATTACATCGGTTTTAATGGAGATTTCACTGAAAATCCTATTGCCTCCTGATGACATCAACACAATGTTATCCTGGCAACAAAGATGGTATTTTATTAAAGCTGAATTGTCATAGACACCATGAATTCCCTTGGAAATACTTTGGTAAACAACTTATTTTGCCTACAACCCTACATACCACAGCATATTTCTACTAAAAAGAATTGTTCTTTTGTAGCCAACTTCATGGAATTCTTATAAACGATTGTCCTAATATCTCCAAACAAGTTAAAAGATCATACATTTTTTAAAAATTGTGATTCTGTCAATTGGAAATATAATATTCCATAACAAGATTTTTTAGTTCCCATGTCTTACAAAAGCATTGCCTTACCTTAGACATCCAGTTTAATTTTGTAATTAATGAATGCTCACTTTTCACAAATCTTCTTATTCATTATTCAAAGATTGACTATCCCAAAGATATTAAGGTTGTTTATCATATTTCTCAATATTGATAGTTGGAGAATTTCTTAAATTACTTGTTGTGGAATACATTTATGAAGACTTAATAATGAACACTTCCAATTGGGCTTCTTAATGGAATCACATTTAAAATTCCTAAAGGCCACATTATATCTTTAACCAGTAGGATAAATACTATGTGTCAAAGAAATTAAAGAGAGGCTTCTAAAATCAATATGATAAAATTACATACAGTCTGAAATCTCTTGCCAATGGAACCAGCAGTACAAAAATAACTGACCTTCCATGATATTTGCTTATAAAGAGAAGGATGCATGGGGATTCTACTGTTGGAAGAAGCACTTTTAAGAATTATGCCATTCAAAATCCATCAGAAAGAAGCCAAGGGAATATGAGTTGTCAAATGTCATGGCATCAAGACAGGTTGATTGTTCATATTCCGAATTGCATATTTGCTATGGGGAGTTTAAATTCATAGGAAGCTTAAAGAATAGTCAAGTGACATTGTCAAACTTGAGTTTTAAGAAGATCACTCTGGAAGCTTATTGTAGGATGGACTGGAGTAGAGAAAGACTTAATGCAGGGACACCAAACAGAAAGCTAATTCAATAATCCAGGGGTGAGGTGATTAGTGACTAAACAAGTACATGCCACAATTTGTTCAGTCATTCCCTACCTGAAAGACATCCCCTCAAATTCCAATTCTTTGCCACCAGAAAAGAGCTGCTTTAAAAAAAAATTCCTATATAGGTCCTTTTCCTTTTTAAAAAAAAATATGTATTTTTGGATACAGACCTGCTAGTGTGACATTGTTAGCTAAGAGGATTTCCATGATTTTAAAGGACTTTGGGCATATTTCTAAATTGATATAAAGAATGGTTAAATCAGTTCACTACTCCACCAATAGTGCACTAATGTCTCATTTTCCCCTCATTCCCTCTAATATTTGTCATTTTCTTTTTCTGTTTTATCAGCCAATCTAATAGATATGAGGTAGTACCTCAAAATGAACAGGCTATTTTCAAAGAAAGAAATAAAACTATCAACAAATATTAACAAATGCCCCAAATCACTAATAAGAGAAAAGCCAATTAAAGAACCCTGATCTTCTAAATGCCTAACAGATTGACAAAGTTAACAAAAAAAATGAAAAGAAAAATAATGCAGAGGGAAAATAGATCCTTTAATCCAATATCAAAGGAGCTGAGAATTGGTCCACTCATTCTGGAAAGCAATTTGAACTTAAAAGTCAACAAATACTGCATACCCATGGCAATATGCAACTGTAATTGATGTAACTTATGAGATACAATTATATGCAAATGTTTCTGGGTGTATAGAGATCAAAACTTGGAGTCAGGAAGACCTGAATTTGAATTCTACCTTAGATACTTTGAAGTCATGTGACATTAAGTAAATCACATAGTTTTCTCTGGGACTCAGTTTCCTCATCTATAAGATGGGGAGAATAATAGAACTAATTTCATTGGGTTGTGAGAAACAAATGAGTTAAAAATATGTAAAACACTTTCCAAACTAAAAGTTCAATATAAAGTATGAGAAAATAATGGTCTTATGGGCTTTGCCAACTCCCAAAGGCCTCAGCTGGGATTGATTTGGATTGATTGAATTGAGAGAGACATACTGACTCTGCTGATTAACTCACTTAAAGTTGACTTGATTGAAACCACACCTGTCTGACTCACAAGAGGAAGTGTTCTCAGAGGCTGTGGACTATGACCTCAACACTGGACCACCTTCAAGTCCAATGAACCAATGGATTTGGGTGATGCTAGCCAATTAGCTTGAAGCAGGGTGGAAGAACAGCCTCTCCTCCAGAAGCGAGGGACCTTGCTCTCTCAGTTCATGTCTCAAACAGCCTCATGGAGGAAGACTTGGGAGAAGAACCAGGCCAGCTTGAACTCTTATCTCTCCTCTGGGTAGATAGGTTTCTTAAGTTTCTGAACTTCACATGTTCTCTCTTTACTCTTTAATAAATGCTTAATGCCCTAATACTGGTACTAAAGCTTCCAATTTATAAGTAAACCCTAGCTGGTTTTCCCTACACTGTTGACAGGAATAAGGTGACCACACATTTAGTTTTACTCATCACAAAAGGCTACCTATTAGAATTGATGTTGTTACTATTGTATTAGTAGTAGTAGTAGTAGTAATGAAGAGATGGTTTCAAAGAAACCTTAGAAGACTAATTTGAATGGATAGGAAAGAAAGCAGAAGCAATGGCTTCTTGTTACCACCAATTGTAGATTTAGTTTGGAAGTAATCCCCAATTGAAAAAAAAAATATATATATATATATATTATATATAGGTATATGGTTTATAGCCACTTCTTGTTAATTCTTCTTTGACTATAAGATGGAAGAGAGTTGAGATTAACTATTCAATGTCTTACAATCCCCTGACTCATGATAAAGCATTTGACAAGGTCAGTGCTCCTGAGACAAGTAGATGAACTACTCATGAAATGAATTTACAGGGATCCTGAAATTAAAAAAAAAATTCTAAATAAATATTTCTTAAAGGTGATAGAAATTTATGGGGAAAAACTGATGTCTTTCCATTACTGGGCCCTCCCATTTCATCTTATTTTTGCTAGTCTATAGAATCTAAAGGACGGGGGGAGATCTGGTCCAATCCAACAAACATAGAGTTGCAGAACCGTGAAGGATCAACTATCCAATTCAATTAAATAAATTTATTAAGCATCTACCATGTGCCAGCACTTTGCTAAGTGCTATCTAGCACCAAAATAATATCTAGAATGTAGTAGACAGTTAATAAATGTTTGTTGATTTAATGACTTACATTGATTTAGGTCCTAATGATTTTGACAGTGCTTTCAAAATTTTTTGTGCTGAATAATATCTTATTTTTTCCTAATAGAGATAAATTCCTTGAAGAGGATTTTAATATATATATATTTAAAAATTCTATCTATATTACAAGTCTATATGAATGGACTACTGAATGGATTTGAGAACACTGAGGCAGCTATGTGGTGAAGTGGATAAAGCACTGACTTTGGATTCAAGAGGACCTCTGGCCTCAAACATTTGACACTTACTAGCTGTGTGACCCTGGGCAAGTCACTTAACCCCCATTGCCCAGCCAAACAAAACAAAACAAAACCCAAAAGATATAAGAACACTAGCATTTCTTCTGTTTGTAAATTTGTCTAGTATCTTCTTTTTCCCTAAACCAAGATTACCCTTTTTCTTCTCCACCTCTTTCCAAATCCTCCTTTTGCCTATTCACCCTTTCTCCTATAGACCCCAGTCTTCCATAGAGACTACAAGGATTATTTTTCTTTCCTCTTTAGTTTTGACTTGATAAGAGGATATCTATCTTCTTTTTCTCCCTTATCCCATTTTATGTACCTTCCCATTTAAAAAAATATTCTCACAGAAAAATATTCAGTCATTTATGGGAGGGCTGTTATGAGGTTTAGTCCATGATGTTTCAGGCCTGTAGCTTCTCTTTTTATCCAGGTCTCCTTTTGTACATATAAAAAGAAGTCTCTTATATGGTCTCTCTATTTTTATTTTGTTGTTATATTCTGTGGTTCTTGTGTTAGTTTACCCTTCTTTGATTCTTTTTGTCTGGGGTGTTCAAAAACAAAGAATTTCTACTTTTCTAAAAATGTTTCAAATGCCTCTTTATTATTGAACATCCGTGATTTTTGTTTGTTTGTTTTTATTTATGGTTAGACTCAGATTTGCAGGGTAGGTCACCCTGCCTCTTGAACTCCACTGCTTCTTAGGAATACAATATTACATTCCTACCTGCATTTTCTAAAGTATAGGAAAAAGTATTATTCAAATTTCCTTTCAATTACACTTAAGTTTTTCACCTGGTCCCCTGGTTCCTTGCATAATTTGTTGGTTGTCCTTAGCATTGTTAGATTTAACTACCATGTATCCTGAAAGGTGAAGCATAATTTTGTATTTCTGCATGTGCCTTCCTCTCTACCCACCAGTAGGTCTGCAGATTCTTTTGATTAATACTGTCTTTTCTGTATTCAGAAGTTCTGGGTAGTTTTCTTGTAATATTTCTTGCATTAAGGGATTTAGGGTTTTTGACAATATTCTGGGAGACCTATACTTTGAAAATTGTCTCTACACATCCTGTTTTTGAGATCAATATATTATAGTTGTATAAAGATCACATTTTCTTTCGACATTATTTCCTTTTCACTTCTTTACTTCCATTATTATCCTTCACTTCTATATATTTGCATTCCCAATAATATCTTTTCTTCTTTGTGTCTTTGGTGAGATTTAATTCTTCTTATTTTTCATTTAAACTATTCAGGGACATCTTGCTGCATTGTGGTTCTCAGGGTCCTCTGCCTTATAGATGTTTATTTTCCTTTGTCTTGATATTTATTCATAGATGACTGGACTTGATCTTGTTACCATATTTCCTTCTCTTATTGTTATCTTCCCTCTGTTACTAGCAATTTCAGTGTTTTTTTTTTCTTTTCTTGATATTCCCCTATTGCTCACTTTCTTACTCCTTCACCATTCAGGATGGTTTCTCTGGGCAGTCTGACCTCAAAGCCATCTCTGCAACCTCCCAGAATAAACAATTCATGTTTTACTGGCTTTAGTTTCTGCCCCAAGAAACATCTAGGGTAATAGAACTGACGCCAGTTAGGTGCCTTAGGTTTAGTGGAACACCCCAGATCCATATAAATATCCTTTCCTATTTCCCTCTGTTCTTGAATTTTTTGCCTGAGTTCCCTTGAAACACAAAGCATTGTCAAACTGCTGTCCCAGTAAGAGCAGGCTTTTGCCATTTGGTTTTCCATGTTACTGGGGTGTGGACGGGTGGAGTGGGCAAAGAATTTTGTCCTATTGTAAGCCATCGGATCAGCTCATGCAGCCCTTTCAGAATGTAGTGAGCAATAGAAAGAGAGGGTGATGAGAAAGTGATTTATAGGTTATGGAATTTGCTTTCTCTATTGTTTGTTGATCTGATTATTACTTCATTAGTGTTCTTGCTGTCCTAGTTTGTGCAGAAAACTGAAGTCACTTTATTTATTTATTTATTTTTTGCTCTTAATTCCTCTTTTGGAGAGTTTTGAGAGGTCTTAGGGAGGAAAATATCTGTTAGTCTTCCTTACTCATCTAAAATCTACAATTTTATGATTTTTCATTATTCCCATGAGATGTTATCTTATTGTTTTCTATTGATGCCCCTTTGGATCTTGATTCTATAATGTTATCGACATTTCTTAGCTTAGTGTATTTGCAAATGTGATAAGCATGCCATTTATGCATCTTTCTGTACTCAACCATTAAAGTGTTGAGCTGAACATTGCCCTGAATGAACAGAAAGTTGCCCTACATTTCTCCATTTCATTTCCTTACTTAATAATCTAATCATTTAAATATATGCTCTGATCATTCCTAGCTTTAATTTGGCAAATTCAGCTGCCAATTTCTGTTGCATCTATTTTACATTTGGCCATCTTTGACTAAGAGATACTTCTTTCTATGAAGCTGGGGCATGTCTTGCAACAAGAAAAATTATAAGAAAATCTGAAATTATGCTTGTTAAAAAATAATTTAGAAATTGGCATGAGCATGATAAAATAGAAACTTAAAATTACTTTAAATTGCCAATAAATTAAAATCAAATACTAGTTTTGCCTGACCACAGTTACATTCAAAGGATATCTTTATTAAAATAAAATTGTAATGCATAGTTCTTTAGTCTAGCTTTTGGGTATCAAATATAATTCTTACCATTGTCAAGTAGAAAACTTTATTGACATAGGAAAGAATATTTTAATATACTATTTTGCATGTTTAAATAATAAATGTACTCCCAAAATCATTCTTATAAAATTCCATATAAAATGTGCATAATCGTTAAATTTTCATATGTGTATTCCATAGGTATTCAAGTCACACTGGAGAAAAATAAAATGTGTTTAGATAATCTCTACTTATCACTTTCAACAAACATACACTCAAAAGGATAATGTTACTTTCCTAAATCTCAAATGGCTTTGAAAAGTATAAAGCATAGACTTTGTTTTGAAAAATCACAAAATATAAATCTCTTATTCTGATATTATACAATTTTTTCTTACAATAGAATCATTCTAAGACCCATTTTCATGAGAGGAAAACAATCTAGGATTTATCTAAAAGAGCAGACAAAAATATGGATAGTGTGAATATCTGAATATTTTTCATTTGTGTGGATGTATTCATTGTAAACATACTTCATTTTCCAGTATATACGTACTCTCAAAAATTAGGTTATATGTTTACAGAATCAGGTTTTGTTTTTTAATTGATTTTATCTATAAGTTCAGTGATGCTTTCTATTAATTTCTCTTAGCACTTCACTTGTCAATGGCTCCCAACACTATCTCTTGTAATGTATTTGTTTTCTTTTTTTTTAATTTTAATTAAAGTGTCTACTATGTGATACCAGACACTGTGCTATGCCATAGAGATACAAAAAAGGGCAAAAACAGTTCTCTTCAAGAAGCTCATAATCTAATGGGAGAGATAACAAATATGTACAAATAAAGTATATGTGGAATAAATAGGAAATAATCACAAGAGGGGTTGGAAAGACTTACGTGGAAGATGGTATTTTACTTGGTAGGTGAAGGAAGACAGGGAAGCTATTAGGTAGAAATAAGGAAGAAGAGTATTCCAGGCATAGGGGACAGCCAGGGAAAATGATCATAGCTGACAGATGGAGTACCCTGTCCATAGAACAGCAAGGAGGCCAGTGTCACTGGATCAAAGGGAGTGAGGTATAAGACGATTGGAAAGTTTAGGAGGTAGTACAGTAGATTATGAAGGCTTTGAATACCAAATAGATTTTTTTTATTATTCTGGCCATCATAGAGAATCACTGTAGTTTTTTGAGTAGTGGAGTGATATACTCAAATCTTCACTTTAGGAAAATGACTTTGGCAGCTAAATAGAGGACAGAATGGGGTAAGGGGAGACTTTCAGCTAGCATTCCCATTAACAAGCTATTAAAATAGCCCAGGTATGAGGTGATAAACATCTGCACAAATGTAGTTGCAATATCAGAGAAGAGAAGGGGATGTATTTGAGTAATAGTTCAAAAGTAAAATCAACAGGTCTTGGGAAAAGATTGGGTATGGATCATAAGAGATAGCAAGGAGGGGCAGCTAGGTGGTGCAGTGGATAAAGCACTGGCCCTGGAGTCAGGAGTACCTGAGTTCAAATCCAGCCTCAGACACTTAACACTTACTAGCTGTGTGACCCTGGGCAAGTCACTTAACCCCAATTGCCTCACCAAAAAAAAAAAAAAAAAAAGAGATAGCAAGGAGTTGATGATTACACTTAGGTTATGATCCTGGACAGAATGAATGATAGTGTCACTGACAGTAATTGGGAAGTCTGAAGGAAGACACAGTTTTGGGGGAAAAGATAATGAGTTCAGTTTTCAACATGCTGAGTTTAAGATGGCTACTGGACAATTGATTTGATATGTCCAAAAAAGCAGTTGGAGATATGAGATTGGAAGTCAATAGAGAATTTAGGGCAGAATGGGTAGATTTGAGAATAATCAACATAGAGGTGATAATTAATTCCATGGGAGCTGGTATCACCAAGTGAAAATGAAAATGAGAAGAGATTAGTGTATAGGACAGAGCCCTGTGGTACATCTATGGTTTGAGGGTAAAACCTAGAAAAGGATTCAAAGACAAAGAAAAAGAGACTTAGGAGTGGCCTAAGGTAGGAGAGAACAGTGTCCCAGAACTTAGAGAGAAGAGTCTCAAGAAGAGAATGATCATCAGGGTTAAAGGCAGTGGAGAGAGCAAATCATCTGTTTTCATGCCTCTCTCAAATGAGTGATTGACTGTTATTTGTTCCTCATTTTCATCACAAGCTCATGCCTTTACTTTTGCATGAATTGGGTTTAAGTGAGACACACTCTTCCAGAGTCATTGAAGTCTAGTGGCAAGGAAAAAGCCAAGATGACTAGTGATGGCCCAGTATGCAGTAGATAACCTTAGTGTGTTTGATGTCTGACCAAGCTCTAAGAACTCCACAGTGCCTTCATCTTCCTTCATGGCCATTGAAACACATCGTTCTCCTCCTCATATGCTTGGGGTAGACACTCCCCTAACTCAGCAATTGGTTTGATGCCTGTTGGTTGCCCTCAACCTGGTTTAGCTGGTCTGCTGAGATGGTTTTACTGGTGGTGTATGCTGAGTACAGTATAGCTTCTTGGAGCCATAGGTGAGAGTTGAGCGCCAGTTGGACGACAAAGGTGGGTGAGAAACTCTGAAATGGCTTGAGAAGCCCTCACTCCAGAGGTGCTAGTCCTCCCTGAAGACCCTATAGCCCCAGAAATGATTGATAATCTGTAAGTAAATACATAGACACAATGGGCCCAAAGATCTCCTGAGTTGTGACTTTTGTAAATTATTTAAATTGTAAAATTAAAAAGTTGTAACATAATTTTAAAATAAATGTAAACAAACTCTTTACTAAACTTGTTTTTCTTTTAAAATGTGTGTGTGTTGTTTTTTTTTAACCTGTCTCCTTTGAAGCCTCTTTGTGACAGAGAGGTGTCTTTGGAATCGTAAGATTGTGACAAATTTAGTGAAATCTCTGCCAGATCCTAACTAGCCTAAAAGGGCTTCGGAAACATCTCCAGAGGTTAATCTATGTGTCTCTACCAAAAGAGGTCCCCCTTACTATTCCACCCAACTAACCTCCAAGATATGAATGTTTTTGGCCACAGCTATTCACGAAGATTGTCTTTTGAGGCAGACAGGGAATTGTACATTTTACCACTGGTAAAATTAACCACATTCACAAATCACAGGGGTCTAATGTATTGACCTTCCCTCCCATTGTAATTGATTATACATTCTCTCAGGTCTCTAAGCTTGTAGAGTGGGTGTCATCCTTGAATCCACACTACCTCTTAGCCTTGACATCCAATTTGTTGTCTGTGTGTTCATTTCACCTTTTCAATATCTCTTGAATAGGCCTCTTCTCTCTCCACTACCCTGATGCAGACCCTTATCACCTCATACCTGGACTATTATAATAGCCCGCTGATTGCTCTACCTGACATAACTATTGCTTCACTCCAGTTCATCCTCCATTCAGCATCCAAAGTGATTTTCCTAAAGTATCAGCAGACCATGTAACCTCCATACTCTATAAACTCCAGTGGCTTTTTATTACCTCTAGGATAAAAAATAAAAAATAAAAACATCCTGTTTGGCGTTCAGAGCCCTTCACAACCTACTTCTCTCCCTGCAAAATTCCCCCTTCCATAGATGTTTCTAGTCTTCTTATATGTTATTATATCATCATCACCCCACCACTTCACACACACCCCCATCTCCCACCATGTATGGTTTCATTCAGTGACATTGGTTTTCTTGCTGCTCTGTGACTATGACACTATCTTTTTGGCTCCATTTTCTCTGGTTGGTTCCTTTATTTTTATTGTTTTCCATCATCATCTCTTCCTCTTGCCTTCCCTGGGTTCTTTCAAGTCACACATAAAAACTGACCTATGTGAAGCCTTTCTCAAACCCTCTTCATCCTTGGGCTTTTCCTTTGTAAATTTATTCCTATTTATCCTAAAAATATTTTGTTTGGACATAGTTATTTGTTTATTGCTGTTTCCCTCATTAGGAAGTGAGCTCCTCAAAGGCATTTACTGTCTTTTGCCTTTTTTAAAAAATATATTCCTAATTCTTAACACAGTGACTTACACATAGTAGGTACTTGAAAAATTCTTATTAGCTGACTGAATTTGTATATAATTAAGCCAAATTAAGTTACTTGTAGACTATGAACTAAATTTATTTTGATTCCTTTTTTAAATTTTTATTTCTAATCAATATAAATCATTTCACCAGACATTTATAAAACACATGTTATGTATCGTAGACAGCGTCCTGGTCAGCTTTTCTAAGGCCTTGACAAGTTGTGTACATAAATATGATTCAAGGTAGAGGTCAGAGGCAGCATGGTATAGTAGGGGGACAAATGGCTTTGAAACTAAGAACCAATCAATTGATTATCATAGATTTATTAAGCACCTACTATGGGCCACAGCCACATCAGCTCTGGGGATATAAATACAAAGAATGAAATAGATCCTATTTATAAGAAGCTTATGGTTTAATGGGGAAAACAAGAAGTTTATATAAAAATATATATCATAAGTAAAAAGTGAATAAATATAGATATAAAAAGTTAAATACTAGGGGCAGCTAGGTGGCGCAGTGGATATAGCACTGGCCCTGGAGTCAGGAGGACCTGAGTTCAAATCCGGCCTCAGACACAACACTCACTAGCTGTGTGACCCTGGGCAAGTCACTTAACCCCAATTGCCTCACTAAAAAAAAAATAAAAAAGTTAAATACCATTTCGTTTTAGGAGGAACATCATTGGCAGTTAGGGGGATACAGCCTTCATACAGAATATGGTGCTTGAATGTGGAAGAGAAAGATTCTGTGAGGAAGAGGCATATTACAGCAATATGGATTGTCCACGCAGAGAGACACAGAGAGGAAGGCAGGAGACCAGAAGAAAGGCCTGTATGGCAATATCATAGATTACAGGAAATTCTTTTTCTGATAGTTATTGGATGTGTGATCTAAGGCAGGTCACTACAACTTTCAGTACTATAAGTAAATTTCTATGACTATAAAGTTCAAATGGTTAATCTGCATGTGTAGAAAGCATTTCAAGAGGTACTTTCTTATACCAATATAATGGCAGGTGAGTCCCAATCTCTACAATGAGAAAATAAAAAGAGCAAAGAAGAAATTTAAACAAAGTAAAAAAAAACAAAACTAAGAAAGAAAGGACCAGTATCAGCTGAGGGCTCAGGGAAAACTTCATAGAGGAAACAGAAAGCTAACCCCATTCAGAAACACTAAAAAGCACTTTACCACTTGTTTTTAAATCTTCAGGTCTCGTTACTTCTTCCAGAACATTCTCTTTTGTTTGGCCAATTCTACTGGGTGTTTAAAACTCTATCATTTGGATATTATATATATATAATACCTGCAAAGAATCTTTCATCATGGCTATCAAAATGCTGATTAACATTGCATAAGGCTTTGGGACACAAACATGGATAGTTTTTGAGTCAAAAGCAAGGTCCCAAGGGTGCTATTGTTATATAGATCACAACCTACCCTCTCCATACTCTTGTAATTAAGGCTCATTGTAGTGGGTAACTACAACTTTTCAGGGATCTGTAGCTGGATAAAATATTCCTCTCACTAAAATGTCTCTGTGTCACAAAGTCTATTCTCCTTCTAGCCACAGTCTCCCACTTACCTCCACTAATATCCTCTTTTTCCCACACATATTCAAAAACTGCTTTGTTTTCTAACACAAAGTGCTATGGACTTGGTCTTGTACTGACATGCCAAACAATTATCAACATCAGTAAGCATTTGGAAACTTTAAGTTTTATTCACCTTTCTATCATAGTTATCACAGATTCTAATAGGTTGCACTGCATCTGGACCTTGAGGGAAGAGAAAGATGTCAATAGGTTGAGATGAGGAATATGTGCTTCCAGGCGTGGTAGACTGAAAACTTGTATGAATGCAATCAGAAAGAAGCACATAAGAAAGAATTAGGGACAATATAGTAGGAAAATTTTATTCAAGGGAAGATTGTGTGAAGGATATGTGATAACATAAGAGTAGAAGGGTAAATTATACCCAGATTATGGGAGGATTTGAATGACAGAGTAAGGAGTTTGGATTTTATCCTATAAGAAACTGGGAGCCTGTGAATCCCAACTGCATTTTGGGTGGTCCTTATAAATTATATAGTTTCTTTGTTCACTGGGAAGAATGATATTTTTTCTCTTGTATTTAATAACTAATTATTGTATTAGGACCAAGATTTTTCCACTGTTCTATTTTATCATCCAGAAATCAACCAATGTAGGAAATCTTATGCAGAGTTTACCCAAATCAATATCTAATCAGACAGTGAAAGAAATTCTAAATTTGGGCTAATGGGTGCATTTCTGCTTATAATGCTTGCTCAGACAGGTCTGGGAAGTGTTTATTGTTCCTTTTATCAGACAGGTGATATGGACATTGATATGTCTCTTTGAAGAAGATTTAGGTGATCCAAATCACATACACTGAGACCTTCATTGTAATATCGTCCAACCCCTCATTGTAATATTCATTTTCTCATTGATTATTAACCAATCAAAGTTGATTAGTTCCTTCTAGAACACCCACTCTTTGAAGGACATATAAACTGTGAGCCCACCACCATGAGGGATCTTTGGTCTAAGAAAGATGGGCAATGACCATCCTTTTATTAAAATGTTGGCATTATTAATAAAATGACTAAATTACCCAGAAACTATGTTTCTTGAACCTTTTTTAACACCACATTACTAAAAAAATCCCATGTTTAAAGATCTTTTGAGACACAGATTGCCAAATCTTGAGAAACATTCACAAGACTCACTTGTAATCTTCTGTACAAAAATACTATTACCAAAATAGGAAGTTATACTGAGTAACAATTTCTATTTTATATATGACAGAAATAACTTCAAGAACAAACATTTATACAAGCAATAATTTATGAACTAGTTATATTTTATATCCACTAACTACTTATCTCTAAACTTGGTATTCTCCTCATGGCTGTTGTAGTGTTCTGCATGCAAATGAACCTTAAGAAATTATTTTGTTGCATTTTTTTTCGAATGATATTAGTCTAAATTTAGTACTGGTGTACTCCCAGTTTCCAGTTACAGCTGATAACTTCTGCAGTAATAATAATAGCTAGCATTCATATAGGACTTTAAAACTTGCAAAATACTTTTTATAGAGCATCTCATTCAATGTCTATAACACAACACTTCACAACAACCCCTGTGAGATAGGTGCCATTGTTATCCCCATTTTATGGATAAGGAAACTGAACCTCAATTATTTGTTCAGAGTTATACAGTTCATAAACATCTGAGGCAGAATTTGAACCATATCTTCCAGATGCTAACCCAAGCATCCTATCCACTATATCAAGCTACCTCCTCTGCTGGCAATGATGCAGGAGCAAAAGCAAACACTGATCGTCACCCAAAGCTCTGGGTCAAATGCTTGAATCTAAGGCAAGGTTGATCAGCTGTTCTGATTGAGGGAATTACAGGTATAATCAGGTGGCATATTATTTTTAGTAGCTAGGATGAGATTGGTCAAGTTGAAACTAGCACTGATTTATTTATTGAGATTCTATCTGACATTCACAACCTGGGAATCAACGGGGTTAGTTAGTCATCTATGACAATAACTCCTTCAGAGGTCAAAGTTCAATAAGAGATCCCCTTTTCTATTTAGTAACCTGCATTATTGAAACTATTTAATGAATCCCTGCCAGAGATTCAATTAGGTGAATTGAAATAATTGAGATCTCTGGAGTGAAGTTACTGACATCCTAAATATAGCAGTGCACCTATTATCCAACTCTGGGAACTGAAGATTCTCATGATCATTCTTCTCTGCATTTCCCACCAAAACTATAAACCTATAGGAAAGGAGTATAGTGAGCATTCAGGCCTCCTCAGTTCCTCTCTTTGGAGGACAGAAGTTGAGTTGCTGGCCAGTGAATTAGCTTAAAAGGTTGAAAAATTTTGTTGCGACAGGAATTGCTTATTGGATAGCCAGTTGCTCTGTTTTGAAGTTTATTTTTCTTCTCATTCTTTTTCACAATAATCTGTTTTCTCTCTCCTTTCCTTTCCTTTCCTTTCCTTTCCTTTCCTTTCCTTTCCTTTCCTTTCCTTTCCTTTCCTTTCCTTTCCTTTCCTTTCCTTTCCTTTCCTTTCCTTTCCTTTCCTTTCCTTTCCTTTCCTTTCCTTTCCTTTCCTTTCCTTTCCTTTCCTTTCCTTTCCTTTCCTTTCCTTTCCTTTCCTTTCCTTTCCTTTCCTTTCCTTCCTTCCTTTCCCCAGATACTTATGTGAGAATAACTATGGAAAAGATTATCTTGAAATAGACACAGTCATAAAGGTAACAGTCTAGGATCATTGACATAGCTTTACAAATTAAAAAAAACAAAAACAAAAACATGTCTATATCAGGGCTTTCCCAGATAGCTTTTGAAAGCATATCAGTCCCACCCCTTATCCCAACATTCCAGAGATCTTGGTGCTGGCTCAGTGTGTTATTTAAAATATATTGTGGGACTAGCTGTTTCTATCTAAATTATTTGGGATCTCTCCTGGGGTTTCTAACATATTGCTACTTATAAATTAATGGCTATTGCACCTATTTTTGGCAGTAAGCATTTATTAAAGCATATTAAATACTAGAAGAGTATTGACCATGTGATAGTTAAGCCAGGCTGAACACCACCCTGGCCCCCAGTGTCATATTTCAAAGAGAGAGGCACATGGCCTCAAACTCTACATTACCTAATGAGGAAAGTGCTCACCAACCCACCATGGATCCAGACCAAAAGTGAGTAGTGAGTCCAAGATGGCACTGGGCAGGAATCTCCTCTGCACTTGACTTTTATCCTCTTTTGATAGAGGCTTTTTGCTACACACTGATCAAAGCTTAATTGGTCAGCATCATTCAATTACACTAATTGACATGACTTGAGGGTGGTCCATATTAAAATGAGCTCTTCCTTGGTGACATCAGGTTCTAGTAGAAAGACAGGCCCCCCTGGGGGCAAAGGCACATTGAAATAGGTGTTATTTTAATCTCTTACTTCACTGAATTAGTCACAAAGAGCCTCATCTCTAATATACCTTTGGGCTGGCTCTGAAAGAAACCAGCCAGAGCTCCTAAACTAAACCTTTCAGTGGGGGTGAAGAGAAAGCAGACTAAGACTGGCTCCCTGTGTTCCACCCCACAAGAAATCCATTATTATTTTTTTTTTAGGGGCAATGAGGGTTAAGTGACTTGCCCAGGGACACACAGCTAGTAAGTGTCAAGTGTCTTAGGCTGGATTTGAACTCAGGTCCTCCTGAATCCAAGGCCAGTGCTTTATCCACTGTGCCACCTAGCTGCCCCAAAATCCATTATTAATAATTATGTTCTCACACTTAATATAGGGCTATTTTCCTATTTGTAATCATGCATCTTCATTACTATATACCTATAGGAGACCTCAGAATGAAACAAATTGATGTTCCTCATCAAGTCTTGTGGGAATAAAAGAGTATTAATTATTTTCCTTTGATTCTGTATATAATTTAATAAATTACAGTAGCCTCACAAAACAGCTCCCTCTCGAAGATAACACAAAATTGGGTGGGTTAGCTAACAAGCTAGATGATTGAGTCAGTATTCAGAAGGATCTTGACCTGATAGAACTTAGAGTTGAATGTAATAAGGTGAAAGCATAGAGGGATAAATGCAGAATCTTTTACTTGGGCGCGCGCACATGCGCGCGCGCGCACACACACACACACACACACACACACACACACACACACACACACAAAGGCTAGATATGTATCCTGAGAAAAAAGAAAAGTCTTGGTGTGGGGAGGATAGTAATCTTTAAATATGTGAGGGATACAATGAGAAAGAGAGATTAGGCTTGCTTAATTTGTCCCTCAAAGGAAAAATGGGTAGAAGTTGCAAAAGGTACAAGGTACAGATTCCATATAAATTTGGAATGGACAGCTTCAATAAGTAGTAAATTCCCCAGCACTTAAGATCTTCTAGGAGTTAAAATAAATCGCCATTCAGGCCTTCACCCTAATTAAAGAGACAAACTCAAGTTAAAAAGGAATTTAGCAGCAAAAACAGAAAAGTATTGGGAGTGTTGCCTTGATTTAAGCATTGACCTGCCTTTTTATAGACAGGTGTAAGCATCTTCTACATAAGGGTAAAGGTATTTTTATTGGATTAAGTAATCATAAGGGGGTGGGAATAGTGCCATTTAGCTCCTCCCTAAGTGTTTTGATTGGCTCACAATTCAAATGAAAAAATGGGGTTAGTGAGCATGGGTACTGCCATTATAGGTGACTATTGGTACTCAGTGTTTTGTTTTGTTTTGTTTATTTTTTAGGGGCAATGAGGGTTAAGTGATTTGCCCAGGGTCACACAGCTAATAACTGTCAAGTGTCTGAGGCTGAATTTTAACTCAGGTTCTCCTAAATCCAGGGCCAGTGCTCAGTGTGTTATCCCCTGCCACTTAGCTGCCCCAGGTACTCAGGGTTTTAAATGAGGTTTTAAAATGGACCCCCCCACACACACACACACACACAATGACTTAGCACAATAACTTTTTTACCACACAGGCAAGTCTGGACAGATTATGATGACTTGTCAGGGAGATTGTAGAGGAGGTTTGTGTTCAGGTAGAGGTTGAAGTGGATGATCTTTGAGGTATTTTCTAACTCTGACATTGTAAGAATTCCCCAAATACTGTTTATACATTTCTTTTTTTGAGAATACTACTGAAGATTATACCAACATACAGATAACCTCATAGCCAGCAGAGCTGATCCATACTTATTAATTTTTTTCCCTTTGTTCTTTCAGTGTATCCTAGTAGAAACATTACAGTGCCTGCTGGCTGGAAAATTAACCAAGTGAACCTCTTTCCATCTGCCTCTCAGTAGGCTAGAAAGTAGTAGTTCACAATTTATTTATCTCTGACTTTCATATATTTTCTCAGTATTGGTTGTGGCTTACTGACCTTTATAAAAATAACTTCTAGATAATCTTTATTAGCCAGAAGGACCATTTTATATTTTTTGTTTTGTTCAGCTCTGCTAAAAAAGATGAATTTTATCTGTGGCATCATTAGGTAGTTAAAATTTTATTTTCACTCAAATAATGAGATAAACCCTTTAACATTTCTTCCATTATTTTCTATTTGTTCTTTGTTATGCTATGAACAATTTCCAGAATATAACAGAAAAAGAAACTAGGGTGCTGGAAAGTCAGAGTTTCTCACTTTTGCATTCCATATTGTGAGACTTGAAATTTATGTTTAGACCATCTTAATTATATTTCCATTAAGACCTGTAATACACAATTTGCATTTGTACCAGCAGATGCCACACAAATGCTAGCAGTTAATCAGCCTTGTGTCTTTGCTAACTCTGCCAGGTCCTCTCATGCCCTTTAGGACTCTTAAAACTTTGGGAAAAAAATAAAATTTCAGCTCAAAGGACAAAAGAAAGAATGCATTTCCCAAATGTTATGTATAAAACATTATTGAAAAGGCTTAATATTTTAAACTTAGTGTTTGAAAGAAAAAAATATCAATCTCTAGAATTTCCTTTTGATTTCATTTGCATGCATGTCTCTTAAGGGAGGCTTATGTTGATTTGATGTCATAAAGAGTTTTATATACTGTATGTCTTTATAACCTTTCTCTTTGTTTATCTCCCCTCCCCCTCAGACCCCAGCTGACTATCTTTCATTCCTTGCTTTTATAAATTTTTCAAATAGGGTAGAAGGTCTGATTTGTGTTTGGGACCATCTAATTCCTAATTCCAATTAATCAGAAAAAGATCCTTAAAAGGTTTCAACAAGAAAAATGTCTTCTTTTGGCTCAAAGCAGGACAAAAAGAAAAGATCTTCAACAATTTTTTTTTTAATCACCTAAGTATGTTTTTATATGAGGGAGCTAGGTGGATAGAACAGTGGATAGAACACAAGTTCTGTAGTCAGTAGCTGAGTTCAATTCCAACCTCGGATATTTACAAGATGTGTGACCCCAGGCAAGTCACTTCACCCTGGTCACTTCATCCTCTTTGCCTCAGTTTCTCATCTGTAAAATGAACTAGAGAAGAAAATGGAAAACCACTTCAATATCTTTGCCAAGAAAAGCCCAAGGGAATCACTGAAAGTCTGAAACAATAGGACAACTGCTTCTATACAAAACAATAAAGAAAAAATATTTTCATTGTCACTGAAAATCTAGGCATAGACATCTTTCTCACATCTGCATAGAGTTCATCATTTTAAGAGCTCTTAGTCAACCTTAATAACATGGAATTTTTATAGTATTGAATCCTTTTAAGGTAAAAAAGGCTATAGGGCTTAAATATGTTTGATTATTGTGTTCCCAAGTGATACAAGTGCTCTTTAAGTTTTGCTGATCAATTTAAAATAAATTCTAGCACAATTTTCTTTCTTTTCTCAGATGCAAAGAAATTTAAGAACAATTTAATTTGTTACCAATATTTTAAAATATTTATATTTAACTATTTTATGTAAGTAGTTTAAAAACATATTTGCAGCTACTTATGATCCTTTATTAAGTGGCAAAAAAGTTAATTAGACAAAAAATGAGCAAATGTGTTTTTTCTCTGTCAGACTTCTTTAAAAAAAGTTTAATTCATAAGGAGAAAAAAAAGCCAAAATTAAAAGTAGCTATTAATTCAGTGGTTGAGTTAGGCGATTACAGAGATCCTATATTTTAAAAATATGATTATAATATAAAGAAATGTGTTTTTCTCTTCCCAGAAAATGATGGTAAAAGAATAAAATGAGTAGAACATAATCGGGCATTATTTGCCAAGTATGTTTCATAGATTTTCAAGAATGTGTATATTTTATCTCTTTTTTAAATTGCTGTTATGTTGTTAGTCCTCTATTCCATACTGACAGTATCAGCCACACAGCATCTGTAAACTTGATTTGAAATGATAAAGATGTTAGTAGCAAAAATGTAGCATTTCTTAAAGATGTTAAAAAGACAATTATGACATGAGTCTATCACTCATTCTCCCCTCCCCACACACACACCATTTTTTTTGATACACAAACTCTAAGCTTAAAATTATATTTCATTGCCAGAGGAAGTTAATCTTGTGATCCAGCTGTTAGAGTTAGCAGGATGCAGAACATCCATCTAAATCATCACAGTTATCTAACCCCTTTCATCTTAAAGTTTCTATTTGTTGGGGGGCTTTGGGTGGGGAACAGGGATGGCCCAGAAAAGGTAAGCCAAAGTGAAAAGAATTAAATTTTCTTTAGCAAACCCTACAACTATTTCAGTGAAGCCTGCCAGTGGGGTTATAATTACAAGTTTGAAAATAATGTTTTTTACTCCCACACTTATTCTCATGCTTTAACATGATACCATAGTACCTAAAACTCCTGTGGACTTTTTGTTATGTGCAAAAAAAATCTCCCCATAATCTGTAATTTCAAGATGAGTTTTTAATTTTTTTTTTAATTTTGTCTCATCTTATTTAATACTTCAGTTTTATTTATCTTTCAAAATATAATTCTTGGCTATATGGAGGTTATGCTTTCTTCCCAGAATTGGAAACCCACAGAATGTTGTTAGAATATGGGGTCTATTTAGCAACAATACATACAGAATAAAAATAATTCCTTCAGAAATCAAAATGCTTTTTTTGGTATGTGTTGAGAAATAATCTTTAGAAGTCTTTAGAAACAGCCTACAGTGGGAGTTGTCAGATAAAACAGGGACTGTAATTGCTGTCAAATGCCAGCTCTTGGTGCTTTACTCCTTCCCCAGAGTCTGGTGTCTAAATCAACAAAGACATTAGACAAGTATGTGCCTGAAAAGAAAAGGTGGTATTAAATTATGAGAAAAGACTAGTTTCCAGAAGAAATAGATAAAGACTCAGAAGAAAACACTGTTCTGTGACTAGGTAGTTTATTGGAACAGTTAAAACTAAAATACTTCAGTCAAATTATTATATGCAAGGCACCTTAAAGTTCTGTATTATAAAGAGAGAAGACAAATGCAGCCAGGTGCAACAGTGGATAGAGTGCTGGGCCTGGAGTTAGGAAGACATCTTCCCAAGTTCAAATCTGGTCTCAGACACTTACTGTGTGACCCCAGGCAAGTCACTTAATCCCATGTGTCTCAGTTTCTCATCTGCAAAATGAATGGGAGAAGGAAATAGCAAACCTCTCCAGTATCTTTGCCAAGAAAACCTCAAATGGGGTATCAAAGAGTCAGACATGACTGAAAAACAACTGAACAGAAATTTTAAAAAGGCAAAGGTCATATTCCTAGGACAATTAGGAGTTTGCATGATTCCTTTATAATTAATAATCTATTTTTCAACTTTTGAAATTTGAGAAAGAAACCAAAAGAGAAAAGTGTTCTACTGGAGACAAACCTGAAGTTTATCTGTTTAAATAGGTCAGCAGGAGAGATGGCTGGAAAGGATGAGGAAGAAAAGGGGTGAGACCAGAGGGAAGGCTCAGCTCAAAGCCTTCCCTAAGGACTCTAAGAGGCATTTTAGGAGAGATTCAGTCCCATCTTCTTTGTGTTGGGTAGAATGAAATTCCCCTTAGGAAAAGGAAACTCAAGCTACCCACAGCCACATGTTAGTCATATGAATTTGGAACACCTTGAAGTTACCGGATATAATGGTACCTCTTTAACTGAACAGAAAGACTGTGAAGATTGCTAAAGCAAATAGAACAACTGCTAAAGAAAAGTGTCCAATTTCCAAAGAATCTCACTTCCTTAAACCTAATTCTTTTTTTTCCTCCTCCCAAATTAGTGATTTTTCCAACACCCTGAAGAGCCTGAAAGAAAAAAAAAAGCAATTATTCTGCCACTTTAAGGATAAAGGAAAATAAATTTATTTCTATATAGCCATAGTTCATGGCCCAACTATCCTAAGATTATATTTATGTAAGTGGGATCAATGAAAGTAGTAAATAATTGCAAAATGTAATATTCTTTTTTTAAAGTCTTATTAAAACATTCCTAGAATGTTAAAAAAAGTTATATTATGTTAAATCATTCTTTTAATTCCCCCAACATATATTCATTCCAATATTGCTTTCATTATGCAAACCAAAATACAACTGAAATATAAGAGAGATATGCCTCTAGGAGCCAGGCCTGGTGCCTTCATTACATTTGCTGCTAGGATTCTTTTCAATGTAATAACAGCCCTGAGTGGTTTAAATTATTTCTCTCAGGATTAGCAGATTTAAAACTTCTTGTCCTTATATCCAACTTTATCCATTTCAAATGGCTACACCCTTCCTTTGTTAAGGGGGAAATTCTTTGTTCAGGCCTTTCTTCCTGATAAGAAAGGAAAAACTTAAGAAGAGAAAATTAAAAAAAAATTTTTTAAGAAAACTATAACAAAACAAATACCAAAACATACATGTCTTGGTTGGCTGTTTATGAGGGACCAGCCACTGGCAGAGTGGATAGAGTGCTAGTTCTGGAGTCAGCAAGACTCATCTTCTTCAGATCAAATCTGGCCTCAGGAAGGCAGCTAGGTAATTCAGTGGATAAAGCACCAGCCCTGGATTCAGGAGGACCTGAGTTCAAATGCGGGCTCAGACATATGACACTTACTAGCTGTGTGACCCTGGGCAAGTCACTTAGCCCTCATTACCCCTCAAAAAAAAAACATCCCCCAAAAAACCAAACCAAAACAAAAAAAGACACAGACACACAAAAATCTGGCCTCAGATATGTATTATCTGTTTGACCTTGGGCAAGTCATTTAACTGTTTACCTGGGTTCCTTATTTGTAAAATGAGCTAGAGAAGGAAATGAAAAACCACTCCAGTATCTTTGCCAAGAAAACCCCAAGTATGGTCACAAAGAGTTGGACCTAACTGAAATGAGTGAAAAACAATGACAACTTTTAAAGATAATCTTTCCTAATAAGTAAATCAATCCTGTTAGTTTCATGGCTCCAAAAGGGTATAGGCCATTTTTTCTTAACACCTCCCTAAGTTTTGTGATTGGCCCACATTTCAAATGTGGGTATGGGTTAGTTACCATTTGTGGGAGCTGCTGTCCTTCATTCTTGAAGAGAACCATGACATTGGGGTGATGTCATGACTTGCCCTGAAGTGGTTTTAAATGAAGGAGGGCTGTGTAAGGTCACCAACCTCACTCTCTCTTCCAGAGCTATCTGGATGCAGTGGCAAGATATATATTAGGATGACTGGAGATGGCCCTGGCTGTTTTTAAGGGAATTGGGGTTAAGTGACTTGCCCAGGGTCACATAACCAGTAAGTATCTGAGGCCAGATTTGAATTCAGGAAGACTCATCTTCCTGACTCCAGGCCCAGCACTCTATCCAGTGAGGCACCTAGATGACCCTTTTACACCAGGTAATCATTATGAGGAGGGGGGATTAGCGATAAGGACATGATTAGCATGCATGCTAACTGCCCTCTCCTACAGGACCTCCCTCTTACAAAATTATTTGGAAAATAACAAGTTAAGTCACTTGTTTGGGGTCACATAGTCCATATGTTGCAGAAGAACTACTTGAACTATTTTCTCTCTCACTATGAAGCCACCTCTATATTTTCTACACAATACTCCCTCTCAAACTTTCTCAAATACTATGAGTAAAAGATATTTTCATATATATATATATATACACACACATACATATTTATGATACATATGTACATACACATATATGTATGCATAAGTATATACCTATGCAGGCATATATAGATACACATAAATATATGTGGATATATATGTATATATATATATATGCATACACCACATATAAATGAAATTAGAAAATAATTCTTAATCATGCTGGAAGAGGTCTATCTCAACAAAGGATTTTTTTTGTTTTGTTTTGGTCTTTTGGGCAGGGCAAAGGGGGTTAAGTGACTTGCCCAGGGTCACACAGCTAGTGTCAAGTGTCTGAGGCCAGATTTGAACTCAGGTCCTCCTGAATTCAGGGCCGGTGCTTTATACACTGTGCCAACTAGCTGCCCCCACAACAAAGGATTTTTTAAAAAATTAAGTTATATTTATTTCATTTTCTGATTCTCTCTGGTACTTTAGGGGCCCTTAGAATGTTTGTAGCAGAGAAGAAGAAAGGAAGAAAATGGGAATTGGGCCTAAATTCTCTGCAGAAAAAAATGAACAAAAAAATCCTCCTTGAAATAGCAACTTGGAACTTAAAATGATATCCATTGTCTGATTCGTTGAATGTTAACTGTAAATTCGACATTCTTTACTTGAATAGTACAAGTGTATGGAATAATCAGGGCGGACTAGCACCTCTGGGGTGAGGAATTGCTGAACCCTTTTTCAGGGCTGCTCACTTACCTTTGCTGTCCACCTTCACTCAACTCTCAACTGTGGCTCCAAGTTACAGCTATAACATGCACACCCCAGTAAAACTGATTTAGCTGATGGACTAAACCAGGTTGAAGGTAATTCAGTAGGCCTCAAACCTCTCAGTGAGTTAGGGGGATGCCTATCCCAACCATGTGAAGACTTTCCCCAGCTGAACAGATGGATGAGAATAAGACCAAGAAGGCAGATGTAGCAGGCATTGTGGAATACTTATAGCTTGGTCTAAGGAGACAATATACTAAGGCAAAATCTGACCTCAAGTTACTTTCACTTTTTGGTTCTAATTTGACCCATGCAGAACAAGTCTATACAAACACAAACACACACAGAGTCAAAGTTCTCTAAAAATGGATTGGGATGCTTCAAGGATAGAGAGTTTTATATCATTGACCATATTCATATTAGGACTGGATAAATAGTTGTTGGAAATGAAGCAAAGCAAAGTTATAACTTGGGAAAGGTTTGGACAATTGACTTCTAAAGTCCTTTGCCATGGTGAGATTCTCTAAAGGCAGATGGTATGTTAATCACATTTTCAGATGATATAATGATATGAGAGAGGTAATACGTCAGATGACAGAATCAGCATCCTAAAAGATCTTGACAGGCTGGAAAAATGGCCTGAATCTAAGGAGATTAAATTTAATAGGGTTAACTGTAGCGATGCTTCAATTGTTTGAGTACCTGTGATTTCACTAGTGTAAGTACTCCCTCATGAAAAAATATCACAACCCTTCTAAAACCATCCTAGTACATGGTCTTGGAAGGCTGCTGTGTCCAAAAAAAAAAAAAAATGATTACTCTGTACCCAACCTCTTTGAACAAAGCTAAATTCGTCCTGGGACAAAGGATTAACAATCTAATTTGAGGTCTCTATTTAAAGCCATTTTAGTTTCATAGTTCCTGCCAGAGTTTGCATTCTGTTGTCATAGCCTCTGATGACCCAGCATAACTTCCACATAACCATGAGATATTAGTATGGGTTATTAGTGGTGCTTTATAAACTTAGGTTCACAAAATCATAAATACAACTATGCAATGATGTACAACATAGGGAATAGTAGCTAATTTGAAACATATATGAGAGTTTCCACACAAAAACTTGATGATAATTTGTTGCATATATTCATGTTTAGATATTGGTTGAAATAGATCATATCTCAAGTACTGTGCTGTTTCACTCATGGGCTTACCTAAGATTCAAATTTTATAGCCAGCATGCATACAGCCTTTAAGGTTTGTGCAATACTTAGATGTGTGATCTCTTTTGATTTTCACAACAAACCTGGGGGGAGGTGTTATTATTATACCCATTTTGAAGAGGTGAAGAAACTGAGGCAAAGTGAGTTTAAGTAACTTCCCCTTATAGAATGTATCCCAAGAGTCTTAGTGCAGTTTTAAGCTTTAATACAGTGTTGAACTCTGGACTGCTCTGGCTTGATCCATTTTAGTTGTTGGAAAGAAAAGGATATTTCCCTTTTCTACCTAAGGACACAATGGGAAAAATAGTATATGTTTTTGAAAAAAATAATTATTAAAGCCTACATTTGTACTAACAATTTTGGAACACCCTGTATGAGATTAAGAATTGATTATCTACTTAAAGATTCTTGCTTTTTGTTTTTTCTTGATTTTATGGTTTTGTAATGGTAACTAAATTGAATTTGGATTATGGTATTTAATAAAATATTTGCTCTTTCTGTTGAGAATAATTTAATATGAAAATCAAGCCAAATAATTCAGAACAATGAGATAACCATAACATACTTTGTTAAGCAAGTCTAGACTTTTAGATACAAAACAAATAAAAGCCCTCATATAAATTTATTTATTCATTGTTGAGAGGACAACTGCCAGATTCAAGGTTATTTCGAACTGTATGCTTTATTTGCCTTCATTACTGAAAAAGTATTCTTCAACCAATAAATAAAGAATTTAATAACCCTGGAGAGCAAAGATTAAAGGGTCTCAAGGTATCTTTTAGGGGTACAGTGTTTAAATCCAGAGTCAGATGTAGAGCTAGGAGGTGAAGGAAGGTGTACCAGACTGGGCCAAGGGATGCCCCTGAAAAAAAAGAAAAGGGGGACAGTGTGCCACATAGATAGTTTTGTTTTGGTTTGGTTTTTTTGAGGCAATAGAAGTTAAATGACTTGTCCAGGGTCACATAGCTAGTAAATGTTTGAGGCCATATTTGAACTCGGGTCCTCCTGAGTCTTCTGTGCCACCTAGTTGCCCCTCAGGAAGATTTCCCATGGTGAGAATGTCACAGTGACTAATAGATCTTTCTGGGTAAGATGGCCTAAGGATCATGATGTTGAAGGGCAGAAAGACAGAAGTAGAACCACGAGAGAACATGCTAAGTAAAAATAGAAGGCTGACAATGACATTCAGTACTCTGTTCAAAAATTAACAATAAACAAACAAAAAACTAGTATTTTGTTGTTGAATCTTTTCAGTTATGTCTGACTCTCTGTGATCCCGTTTGGGGTTTATTAAGCAAAGATAGTGGAGTGGTTTTGACCCTTCCTTCTCCAGTTCATTTAACATATGATGAACTGAGGCAGACTGGAGTAAATCATTTGCCTAGGGTCACACAGCTAGCAAGTGTCTGAGGCTGGATTTGAACTCAGGTCTTCCTGACTTGAGGTCTGGTGCTTTCTGTACTATTGCCACCTAGCTGCCCCATATAGCTATTCGGTACTAAAATGTTAGAATGTAAAGACAAAGATGAAGTTAACTGCTAAGGTATTTTGGTTAGAGGAAAACATATTTTCTGGAAAATTTGGTAGTAGTGTGGTTTATGTTACTCCCAAAGTGGGCTGTCTAGATAACTGATGCGATAACATAGGAAAAAAATACTTTCCACTCTTTCCTTAATACAGTCAGGTTTCCACTTACAGATTTTCATATAATGGTAAAATCATGGAAAAGCATACAGAAAAATATTTCTGACATTTTAACTGAACAAAAAAAAATTTTGAAAATGTAGAAAACTTATTTTATTTTCCCAATAAGTAAAAATCTCAATTCTTTATATTTTGAATAAAAAGCCCTTAATGAAAGAAAGCATCATTATATCTCGATATAATGAAAGCTATCAGTGCAGCTAAGCAAAATATTGATGACCAATCGATAGTTTTGATTGGGTATTGAATAATTGGAACAGGTTTGTAACATCATGTAGTTTTTTAACTTTTGATTTTTTTTACTTAAAAACTGAAATATACTTCATGGAAATAAATGACTGATAACATTGAGTGGAACAGGAATATTTTAGTATCTGCTAATCATCATTGCATTGTCTACAAAAGTCAAGTAAGGAAAAAATAGTATAAAGGAAAAATTGGGATTTTGATCCAGAATAACATGTTGAAGAGAATAAAGCAGGCATGGGCATAAGCACATACATGAATGAAATAAATTGCATATATTAATAAAAAGCCTTAATTACTAACAATGTTATGGAAATTAGCAATAATTGATAGATTCATAGAGGATCTTAGAGCTGCAAGATATCTGATTTTTCAACTTATCCAAATTATTGTACAGATAACAAATCTGGGGTACAAAGGTGAAGAGCTTTGCTGAGTTTTCACTCAACTTTGCACCCTTACACCATTCATTAAAAATATTAATTCTGGATTGTCAGAATGATGAAAGATAAATAGAAGATGGGGCAAAACAAACAAAAATAAGTTGTTCTACAGCTACAGATAACCAACAATAGAATAAGGTGACTATTAGATGTGAGCTTCCTGTCATTGGAGGGACTCGAGCAGAGGGTGTTTGTGACAAAACGTCGCTTGTATTTGGATGAAAGTTTAAATTGGGTTATTACTATCAGCGACCAGGAAAAAATCTTAATTTAGAAAGGCCAAGTTCACACCCTTGATCCTGGGCCATCATCATATTGACCTTTGTCTTGCAGGCAGATTCAGATGACTGGAGGAGAGAGTGAGGTTGTTAACTTTGCACAGTTATGCCTCACTTAAATCTAATTCATGTGCAAGTCAAGACATCACCCTCATGATGTAATTGGTCCTCTTCGTGAATGAAGGACAAACAACAACAACAAGCTTCATTACCACTCTAATTATCTATAATTAGGTTTAATAAAAGCCTGAGAAGGCCTATTCTCTCCTTTACTGCACAGACTCCTCATTATAGAGGAAGACTAAACTAAACCTTTATTTCAATCTGGAAGAATTTATGCTACTTGGGGGCAAGGAATGTTTTGCATTTTTGTTTTTGTATATTCATTTTATCTTTGTGTGCCTTTCATATAGGTCATTTAGAACCATAGGAACCCCTGTTCCTCCTTTTAAAAATCAATTACATAACATTATTTCCATGTTCTTATGTAAAGTCCTTGGTCCCACACTCAGCTGTGGATAATCAAAATGCCAAAAAGAGATTGTCCTGGACTGTATTTTTTCTTTTTTTTTTTTTTTTTTACTTCATTCTTATTGAAAGCCTTACCATTTTTTAAGAGGAGAGGTTGGATCAGCTCAGAAAGGATTCTTCATTGAAACCGATTAGATTAATTATCAGTCCATGAGCAAGAATACTCTTTGATCATTAGCTCTTTTCTCTCCACCATTGACCAAATTGAAAGGGTTTAGGGAAATGATACTTTAGGGTTCACTGAAAGTTGTTACTCTTATTCTGTTTGAATAAAGGCCATTACCTGAAGTTTATCATAGTTTAATCTTGACCATCAAATTTTGTCTTTCTTCTTAAAATCTAAAAAAAAAAAAATATCAAGTAGAAAAAGCTTGGTTCAGAGAAATTTTCAAAAGCAAGATGAATCTTTGTTCCTTTGAATCTCTCTCTTAGTATACCCATTAAGAATTTATTTAACAAATTTGATTCTAACTTCCCTGGGATCTGATATTTTTAAATTTGTGATATCCAGATTATGCCTAAAAATGAAGTGGAAGTGACCAGTCATTGGATTTTATCATTGAAAATAATTTATCCTCTGGCCTTTAAATGTTCAATCAAATGATTCAAGGTATTGTGAACTACTTCTTTAATATCATCTACTAAATGAGCCACAAAGTCATCTTTAGAGCGTCAGAAATATCTGTGTCCTAGCTATATAGTCCACAAACAAATAGATGACCACTGGCACATATCTATGAAGACATATATAAACATATACTAATGGCCTTCCTAGGTTAAGACATATTGGTTGTACTCTTCCTCCTTAGTTGGTTGGTTGGTTAGTTGGTTAGTTGTTGTCCTTTCTTCTCAAAGAGGATCAAAATGACATCACTATGTTAGAATCAAGTTCTTCCTCCCTGGTGTGGAAAACATAATAGCTAAGACTTTTACTCCAAACCAGTCTCTGGGAAGATTGTCAATATCTTTAGTGAGATCTAAGATATTAAACAGTGTTTCTTTGAATTTTCTGAATTCATCAGCGACTCTCCATGTGTTGCTGATTTTCTATAAAGCTCAAACAAGTAATTTGAAGGGACATATTGTTGACTTCACCAACCTTTCATCTAACAGGTTCTTAATATTCTGAGTCATTTCTTTCTTGGCTCCTCTAATTCTATATCCTGAAATTATCAATGATATATCAGGGTGAGGAGATTCATTGTCATTAATATTCTCATTGACTAATTTTATGGTTTCAAATATTGATTTTTATCAATTTAAAAGACCCATAATCAAATTTACTATGTGTTTAGTTCTAATTGTAAGAAAAAACTGATGGCTTAGGAGGTAACTATCCTATTTGTATATTCACAATAGGATTTTTCATGCTTCATCTTGCCAAAAAGATCATTGTTCTACTCTTCTTTTTTCTCCTGGGAATGTGAAGGATTTGCCATGTATAATCATTATGTGTGATACTGTCACATAGTACAAAATTTGTGTGTTTTTTTGTGTGTGTACGCATTCTTGTAGTTTCTGTCTCAATGAATAATAATGATAACATAAAGTCTGTCATTGGAAAATTTATGTATGGCTAAATTGTTAGTTAGATTCTCCTTGTTCTTAAATTGTTCTTTTGTTTGTCCCAGGGGTTTGCAACACTCCTATCAAGATTTTTAGGATATTTATCTCAAGTATTTGACATTTCTATTGGAGGAATCAAAATGAAGGAAATGGTTGGCTCTAGTGATGTTGAATCATAAGTGATAGAAAAAGATTCTCTTGAAGTCCTCTTAGTTTTTTTTTTATGTTGCTTAGGAGAAACTCTTTAATCTTTCCAAGCTTTGTATCATCCTTCCATATCCTTCTGGTTTTGTCTATTACTTTTATTGTTCTTATTTCTCTGATGGTCATTTTCTTGGTTCTGAATGTTTTCCTAATTGCCTCTGATATTGCCAGGCCATTTCTAGTAATTATTCCCCTTCAAATTTGGATTATGTGTTTTTTTCTCTCTATTCTGATTGTTTTAGAATTTTTGTGCGTAGCCAAAATTGCTTAGTAGTTTTAAATAGAAAGTAGCACCAGCAAAGAATTTTAGGGGCACCTAGGCCCTAGATTAATGTATGTGTTCCGGAGTGCCTCAAAAAAAGTTTGTCATTTTCTTGAGTTATGTGATCTTATGGGTGGCTTTCCAACTGCTAAATATTATTTCTTTCATTATGTGCTCATTCAGTAATACTTAATTATTTTAATGATTCTTTGGCTTTACAGAGTTCAAAAGGTTCCACCCAAGAAAGGCTGAAGAATGGTAGCTGGTGACCCAGATGGAGATAGTTGGTTCTTAGCAGTCAAGGGGGAGGGGTTCTCCTACATCAGTTTTATCATCCACCCCCCCACCCCCATTTCCCCCAGCTCTGTTCAGAGTGTAAGCAGAAGAAAGTGGTGGGCTGCAGGGGGACCAATCAGAGAGCTCGCCAACTCAGGGTGGAGGATTTCCCTGCCTTCCTACCACCTTCCCCAGGTGAAGGGCAGGGGAGGAGGGCCACCCCCTCCTTTCCAGTAAGGCTGAATTCGAGCAGGGCACTGAGCCTTGGTTTAGTATGTGAGTTAGGACAAAGAAATCCTAATGGCGGAGGAGCAGGAGAATTCTAAATGGGAGCCTACCAGGTTAAATAATAATAATAATAAAATAATTATAATAATAATAATACCTTTAATGAATCAGAAAAATTGTCTAAGTAGGGTGGAGCTCTGGGCTGAGTCCAGATCCTGGCTGCTGCTAGTCTCAACTCAGAGTGTGACTTTGGACAAACCATGCCTCCTCTGGTGGGCCAGCACTCAGCTTACTCCCCTGCAACCCGCCTAACACAGACAGGTGTTGGGAGGTTCGAGTCTGCATTTCACCAAACCTTTATTGAGGGAAAGCACTAGATCTGGGAGAGACCGAGTTAAGAAGGTTCCCCCTCTACTGACCACATGGATAAGTGTGACTGGGTTCTGAGTAGCCTTGAGTGTTGGGTGCAGGCGGAGTGTTCTTATTGCTCTAACTCACCACTAAGACGGTATTCAATTATGTCCACAGCCATGTCCCTCAAGATCTGGAAAGGAAACCCAAAGGTAGAAGTGGTCAGTCAGGGCAGGGAACTGGGCTTTGTCAGCCCTTGCTTCTGAGCTATGGTCCCCAGAGAGTGGCCAAACCTACCTTTAAGATACATCATAGGTCTGGAGCTCCCCCAACAAATGTGCAGAAAAACAAGAACATCTCACAGGGAGTGTCCAGCCAGAAAGATGTCCCCTTCCTAAGAAGTTTCACCTCACTTTCCCAGGCCACCATGGGCATTCCCTCCCTACCCTCTCCCATGGCCTGCCTGGCTCCATCCCACTTTGGGCACTCAGCATAGACCTCCTTCCACAACATATATCTGAAGACTCAACCCCCATTGATTATGTTAAGTCCCACTATGTCCAGGAATGTGCTAGGCTTTGGGGGAGAGACAAACTTGCATAAGACAGGTCCCATCCGCATGGTGCTCGTCCTTTAGGAGAGTGATATGGCAAGTAACTAAGACAAAGGGAGGCAGGAGAAGAGCATTAGGGAAGAACCACTTCAGTTCTTGCCATGGAGCTGCTTCCAGGCCAGAACCTCAACTCTCAACTAGACTGAGCAAGGGACCTTGAGGAAGAAGTGCCTGTCTTCCTGTCCTTCCCCATCCCCAAGGAATGCAGCAGACACTGAGCAGTAAGACCCTGGGCCCAGCCCTAGCAGCTGAGGGCCCTAGTCCTCTAAAACAGCCCTGCTTCTAAAACTGAAAGTCAGAGACCTGGAGCTAAGTCCCACTGTGTGACCCTAAGCAGGTTACTGAAAGTCTTTGAGCATATTTTCTATCTAGAAGGGAGCTTCAGACTTGTACATCCTCTCTCATAAGAAGAAAAACATTTTGGAAACATTAAGTTATATTCATGTGCCTTATAATTGTTGTTAGTCATCATCATGTTATTGTTGTCGTTGTGATCATCATAGAACTGTTTTATCTGTTTTTTGTTTTTGTTTTTTGCAGGACAATGAGGGTTAAGTGACTCGCCCAGGGTCACACAGCTAGTAAGTGTCAACTGTCTGAGGTCACACTTGAACTCAGGTCCTCCTAAATCCAAGGCCAGTGCTTTATCCACTGTGCCACCTAGCTGCCCCCTGTTTAATCTGTTTTGAAAGAGAAGGATTTTCAATGGTGCTTGGCTGCTACCAGGGCCCTAAGCAAAACAGCAAAGTAAGACTTCTCTTTCCTTTTTGTTCTGCTCATTTATTATATTCTCATAACCTTGGTCACCATTAACCAAATAAGCATCCAATAAAAAAAAAAAACAACATAAATGTAATTAGGCAGAAACATATAAGCACCAATCACACATTTGTTTCCAAAATGTGTGTTAACCAAAAAAAGAAAAAAATAAATTATCCAGCCTACTCAAAAAGAAAACCTTTGGCTTTATCTACTTTTTCAAAATCCTTATAAATTGGGGCAGATAGGTGGTGCAGTGGATAGAGCACCGGCCCTGGAGTCAGGAGTACCTGAGTTCAAATCCGGCCTCAGACACTTAACACTTACTAGCTGTGTGACCCTGGGCAAGTCACTTAACCCCAATTGCCTCCCTAAAAAAAAAAATCCTTATAAATTGTGATTGGGTGGGGGCAGCTAGGTGGAGCAGTGGATAAGGCATCTGCCCTGGATTCAGAAGGGCCTGAGTTCAAATCCGACCTCAGACGCTTGACACTTAATAGCTGTGTGACCTTGGACAAGTCACTTAACCCTCATTGCCCCAAAAATCAATGAATCATTAAATGAATAAATAAATAAATGAATATATAGATGAATAAATAAATGAATGAATGGATAGATAGATAGATAGATAGATAGATAGATAGATAGATAGATAGATAGATAGATAGATAGATAAATAGATAAATTGTGGTTGGGGAAAATGTGGAGCCTCTGTTTTTTCACACCAAAAAGACTCAAGGTAGGAAGTCTTTCCATTTGTTACTTCTTTAAAAGCAGCCCCAGATTTTAAAATCTTTGATTAATGGAGTCATTATTACATATATTTCATATGTACCTCATTTCTTATTCTCCTAATATAATTGTATTTTCATTTTGCTGATATATAAATTTTAATAGCCATTGTGGGAATATCTCATTCCCCATTCACCTAAAATCTTTAGTTATTGGCTGGAACTCAATTCATGTATAGGACTACCCTCCATCTTGATTCTAAATTTTCCCTTATCCAAACTTAACAGATTTATAGGTCTTCTTGGATCTGAAGTCAAAAGAAAAGAAAAGAAAAGAGAAAAAAGAAAAAAAAAACTTTACTCATCATCTCCAGGAAATTCTAGCTCTGGTTCACTTCAAACAGTGAGGCTTGTATCAGTTTCATCATCTAATGAATTAAACCTGATCCTTAATTTATTTAGGTTAATGTTGTTCAATTCTAAAATCAATTTCTTCAAACAAGTTATACTTCTTACTCAATAATTTCTTTACCCATACTCTTCTAACGGCCTCCAGTAAGACCTAGAAAATATAACCTTATTTCTTCCATTTTCTCAGTTCATAAAATACATCTCTGGAGATTAAATGAATATATATACTTTCTTAGAATATATTGTATCCAACAAATTCCAATGGTTCCCTATCACCTTCGAATAGAAAACATTGTTTTACATTCAAAGTTCCTCATAATTTTGCCCGTTCCCACTTTCCTAGTTTTCTGACACCTCCTCTCCTCCATCCCTCCCATATTCTGCGATCCAGTGACACTGACCTCTTTGCTGTTCCTCACTCAATACCCTCTATCTCCATATTCTGGGCATCTTCATTGCCTATCCCACGCATCTTGAATATTCTCCCTCCTCCTTATTTCTGGCTCCTGGCATCCCTGGATTCCTTCAAGTCACAGCTAAAATCCCATATTCTATGAAAAGCCTTCTTTGAATCCTCTTAAATATTTCTTTCCCTGTAGTGATTATGTCTATTTCTTTTCTGTGTGTGTGTGTTTTTACCCACACATATACCTATACATACATACATACATACACACATATGTATATGCATGTACACAGGTTAGTTTTTTAATTGTCTCCTCCATTAGACTGTGAGATCCTTGAGAGTAACGGCTCTTTCTTGCTTTTCTTTGTATCTCCAGCACTTAGCACAGTGCTTGACATATAGTAGGTACTTAATAATTGTTTATTGACTTTATTACTTCCTTGCCTCGTTTCATTGACTTAACTACAGCTGGCCTCCAAGTATCAATCACTCTTTACTGGCAGGTTGAGGGGGTGAGGGGATTATACCAACATGATTATCATTGCAGATGTTAGACCATGTTTCATGCTCCATTCTGTTTACCTGAATATTGTCCATCTCAATTTTAAGTAATATTGAGTATGTTCCCTTTGAAATTGACACCTGGTCTTGTGCCAATAGATTTAAAAGTGATATAGAGGTCTGGGTGACTATTCATTCCAATTACTTTCCATTTTTTCTATCATGTAAGAGATTTAAATATCAAAATGTTGAGATTCCCAGATCTCCAAGTTTAAGAGATAAATAAATCATCTAGAGACTCTTGAAACTCAGTGCTTAAACTGAGAAGCAAAGCAATCCACCAAAACCACTTGAACCAAAATCCTGCTATGACAATTATACTAGGTTTTATTTTTAATGATTCCATTTGTGTGTGTGATTACATTATTGACAATACTTAAGTTCTCACTAGCTAATAATAATAATAATAATAACAATAATAATAATGATAATAAGGTTGTTGTTGATGATGATGGATTATAAAAAAGCAAGCATACAGCCTGATTGTAATGATAAAGGAAGAGTTTGGATGTGGCTGGTACAGGCTTAGGAGGCGGTCTCAAGGGTCAATAGATTCAGAAGTCAGACATCTGTCAGTGTCAGGAGAATGAAAGTATCAAAGCATCAGGTAGAAGATTTTGGCTAGAATACATCAAAGGAGTGGGGCCAGCTGGCATCTTCAGTCTTTATTATTTTTTTCCATCTAGTTTATTTTCATGGCAATGGAGCAAAATAAGCACTCATCTTAGAGATAAATATGTTTTACAAAGCAGTCACACTAAAGTTATACATATTACTTTCCAAATCATGCTGCTTTTATACATAAACTTTAGAACATTCTGGATCCAAACATGTTTATACACTTATGATAAGCAGGGATTTAATGGAAGCACTGGTAAAGTTAAATACTGCCCCTCTACCAATGTTGATGAGGACCTGCACTATAATATATTGCATTTCTCTTATTATTAATTACTTGGAACATTCTTTTGTATAGATTTGAATACTATGCCATTCTTTTGAGAACTGTTTGTTCATTTCCTTTGATCACTTATCTATTAAAAATGAATTTTGTTATGATTTTATAAATGACAAATTGGTTGCTATAGCATTAAAATTATGAATTAACTTCGGTAGTATTGTCATTTTTATGATATTGCCAGGTCAAAACCATGAACACTTATTATTCCTCCAGCTATTTCAGCTTATCTTTGTTTCTTTAAGGAACACTTGAAAAGTGATTCTAAGCAAATCTTTTGTGTACTTTGTTAGATCTATACCTAGATATTTTATGCATGTTGTTGTGATTTGGAGTTAAATTTCCATTTTTATAATTGCTTTTTGTAAATTATTATTGTTATTAAAAATGAAATTAATTTTAACGGTTTATTTTGTAGCCTGCAACTTTGCTGAAGCTATCCTTTCCATTAGTATCTTTTCCAGTTCCCTAGGATTGTCCTAGTATACTATCATATTGCCAAATAGGGAAAGTTTCATCTTCTCCCTACCAGTATTTATGCACTGAATTTTTTCTTTAGGCACATTTGCTTAAATCTCATATTTATTGCAATAGTTTCTAATGTATCCTCATTTTATATGATGCTTATTTTTGGTTTTAAGTAGATATTTTTATGATATTTTTAAAAGTCTCTCTATGCTTGTATCTTGTAGGATTTTTAGCAGAAATGTGTTGTGTTTTGTCAAAAAATTTGCTTTCTTTTTCTGTATCTTTTTAGATAATCATTTGGTTTTCTATTTTTTTGTTGTTTTGTTTTGTTTTGTTTTTTGGTGAGGCAATTGGGGTTAAGTGACTTGCCCAGGGTTACACAGCTAGAAAGTGTTAAGTGTCTGAGGCCGGATTTGAACTCAGGTCCTCCTAAATCCAGGGCTGGTACTCTATCTACTATGCCATCTAGCTGCCCCCTATGTTTTGTTTTTTTTTAATATGATTCTGTTGAATCATCTTTGATTCACTGGCATAAATCTAACTTGGTCATAATTATTAATTTCTTGGATAAGTCTCTCTAGTCTGTTTGACAAGTGTTTTTTTTTTTTTTTATTTTGTTGTTTGGCTTGATATTCATTAGTGATATTGGCATATAGTTTTTCTTCTGTGGCCCATACTTTCCTAGTTTAGGTATTAGGACTATATTTGTCCCATAAAAGGATTCTGGTAAGGGACTCTCTAAATTTTTGAGAATAATTTTTGGATTGCTCTTTCAAATTTTAAGAGAATTTTCCAGTGAATAATCAGGACCAGGATGTCTCCACCACACACACAGCACTTTTTTTTTTTTTTTTGGTAATTCCCTATATAACTAATCTATTTCTTTTTCTGTGGTGTGATTATTTAAGATCCCTCTCTGTTCTCCTTGCAGTCTGGGTATTTTACATTTTTGAAGATTTTCCTCTATTTCTTTTGTGAACACAAAAGAATTTTGTTAGTATACAATGGTGCATGGTATGTTCTGATTATTCTTTTTTACTTTTTCTGATTATTTTTGTAATTTCACTTCATTCCTTTGCTATTTTATTGATTTTCTGCCCTCTACCTTTTAATAATTAGCTAAAGGATAATGAATTTTATTAGTCTTTTCAAATAACTAGTTTTTACTTTTATTTATCATTTCTACTATTTATTTTGGCTTCTGGAAGTTTTATTCCCCTGATATATAGTATTTTTTCTATTTCTTCAATTTTATTCTGTTTTTAAAATGTATTTCTTATAAACAAGATTGTGGAGTTTTGTTTTCTTATCTACTTGTCATTCTTTTTCATTTCATTTTATTTTGATTAATCCATTAATACTTAAAAGTAGGAAAGTTAGTTTTATATTTTCCTCAATTTGGTTTTGACATTTTTCCAAGTTGTCATGTTTCCGTCTTCTACTATAAAAACTGTTTTCTGTCTCTTCAATCACTTTAGATTAATCATTTTATTTAATATGGCTCCCTTTCCACTGGCTTTCTTCCTTTCATTCCTCTATTCGCTTTCATTTATTACCCTTTTCCCTTTTGGACTTTTGCTTATTACTTCCTTTTTTTTTTTGCTTGCTTTCATTTGGTTATTTAATTATTCCACTTGGTCAAGTATTTTAAATTAGTCTTATTTATTATTTTTTTTAAAAATAAACCCTTTTCCATAAAGTAGATGTTGAAGATTTAGCTATGCCTGGATATTAATAAATGTATGAAAGATCAACACCCATTATTTGAGGCTAATGGTTTTTGAAACCTATAGAGTCATGACATAAGCACCATTGAATGTCTCCTTTCCACTGGAATGTTGTTTTGATACTTCATAGGATTTCAAAGTAGGTCTTCCCTTCACTCATGTAGACCACAACCTCTTCATACCTTCCTACTTTGTGTAACTTCTTTTTTTTTTTTTTGTAGGACAATGGTGGTTAAATGACTTGCCCAAGGTCAAACAGCTAGTAAATGTCAAGTATCTGAGGCTTGATTTGAACTCAGGTCCTCCTGAATCAAGAGCCAGTGCTTTATCCACTGAACCACCTAGCTACCTCCTGTGTAACTCCTTTTCATGTGCTTCTATAAATACTCCTTAAGAGAGTTCACTCATTATAAATTCAGTGCAATGTTAAAAAATCAAATTTATATTTAGAGTACACTATCAAGTTGTGGGTTTAAGACGCAAAAGAGTTCTTCATTGCTGGTGTCATTGTGGCCTGGGCAGAGGAAGGGGGAGTGAAAGGAAGAGAATCAGGGTATGGGGTAGAGCTTTCTTATAAACCTGTGTCCTGACCCGTTTCCTCTTTTTCTCTGATCTCCTGCAGAACTCTTTTGTCTTACAGAATGATGCCATGGAACTGGTTATTGAGGCCTCAGAAAATTTTGATACTTTGCATCTTGGAGCTCCATGACACTTAAAAGAAGAGGGTAGGGGGGCGGAGCCAAGATGGCGGAGAGGAAGCAGCAAGCTGCCTGAGCTCTCCTTCTGTTCCCTCAAAACGAACATTAAATCAAACCTCTGGACGGATTCTGAAACTACAGAACCTGCAAAGAGACAGAGAGACACAGTCCTCCAACCAGAGATAATTTAGAAGACTTCAGGAAAAGGTCGGTCTGACTCGGGCAAAAGGGAGGCCCAGCGCAAGGCAGCAACCCAGCGCTGAGGGGGTCGGGGCAAGTCAGCAGGAGCTGCGGGCCACAGCCGAACAACTGAGGCTCCCGGAGCCTGGTTCAAAAATCTGGTGGCCAAGAAGGACAGTGGAAAAACTTACCTGCACCGGCCGAGAGGGCCACGAACGGCGGGATCAGACGCCGGGGTCTGGCGCCTGGCTGGCCGAGCACAATCAGACAGGAAGTGCAGGGCAGGGCATCTCCACACACCATAAAGGCCTCAGAGTAAAAGCCCGGTCACACAGCACCTATACACCTGCACAAGAAGCCCAAAACAGGGACCCTGGTGCCCCCAGAGCAGACCTCAACTTAAAGAATAAATAAATAAGCTGCAATAATGAGTAAGAAGCAAAAAAGAGCCCTCTCCATTGAGAGCTTCGGGAATCAATAGGGAAGAAGCCAACACAAACTCAGATGAGGACAATAGCCTCAAATTGGCTACATCTGAAGCCTCACAAGGGAAGGTGAATTGGTCTCAAGAACAAAAAGCCTTCCTGGAAGAGCTCAAAAAGGATTTTAAAAATCAATTGCAAGAGGTAGAAGAAAAAATGGGGAGAGAAATGAAAGCAAAACAAAAAAACTATGAAAAAAGAATCAGCAGCTTGGAAAAGGAAGCTGAAGAAAACAAAGCCTTAAAAAACTCATTTGGCCAAATGGAAAAAAAGCTGCATAATCTCACTGAAGAAAACAATACCTTAAAAAATTCACTTAGCCAAATGGAAAAAAAGGTGCATAATCTCACTGAAGAAAACAGTACCTTAAAAAATTCACTTAGCCAAATGGAAAAAAAGGTGCATAATCTCACTGAAGAAAACAATGCCTTAAAAATTAAAGTGGGACAGTTGGAAGATAAGGAATCCATGAGACACCAAGAATCAGTCAAGCAGAATAAAAAAAATGAAAAAATAGAAGAAAATGTGAAATACCTCATTGGAAAGACAACTGATCTGGAAAACAGATCGAGGAGAGACAATTTGAGAATCATTGGACTGCCTGAAAGCCATGACCAGAAAAAGAATCTAGATACCATATTCCAGGAAATTATTAAGGAGAACTGCCCTGATATCATAGAATCAGAGGATAAAATCATCATTGAAAGAATCCATCGATCACCTCCTGAAAGAGACCCCAAAAGGAAAACTCCAAGGAATATTGTAGCCAAATTCCAGAATTATCAGGTGAAGGAGAAAATACTCCAAGCAGCCAGAAAGAAGCAATTTAAATATCATGGAGCCACAGTCAGGATTGCTCAGGAACTGGCAGCTTCAACATTAAAGGACCGCAAGGCTTGGAATATGATATTCCGGAAGGCAAAGGAGCTTGGATTGCAGCCGAGAATCTATTACCCAGCAAAAATGTGCATTTTCTTTCAGGGGAAAAGATGGACATTTAATGACATTGGGGACTTTCAATCTTTCCTGGTGAAAAGACCAGAACTGAATAGAAAATTTGATCTCAACATACAAGACTCAAGAGAAGTTTAAAAAGGTAAACAGAGGGGAAAAAAAAAAGCTACCCTATTACGTTAAACTGTTTATATCCCTACACAGGAAGATAATACTCATAACTCTTAAGAACTGTAAATGTATTTGGGCAGAGAGAAGGACTTTATGTAGAGGGTATAAATATAAATTGTCTTTGATGTGATGATACAAAAGAATTAAGAGGATAAAAAGGGAGTCTATGGGGAGGAGAGGAAAGGGGAGGTGGAATGGGATGAATTATATCATATGAAGAGGTAGAAAAAAACCTATTATAATAGAGGGAAAGAAAGGAGGGGGGAACATGGTTTCAACCCTATTCTCATTAGATTTGACTCAAAGAGGGAATAACATATACGTTCATTGGGATAAAGAAACTTAACTCATTCTTTAGGGAAACAAAAGGGGAAGGGAAAGGGAAAGGGGGGGACTGATAGAAGGGAGGACAAAAGCAAGGGAGAAAAGGGTAAAGAAAAGAGAGGGGGGTGACAAAAAGGGAGAGCAGATCGGGGGAGGCAGGGGTAAGAAGTAAAACGTTGGTGAGGAGGAATAGGGTGAAAGAAGGGGGGAAAAGTACAAAGGGGGTAAATAGAATGGAGGGGAATAGACAGTCAGTAATAATAACTGTGAATGTGAATGGGATGAACTCTGCTATAAAACGGAAGCGAATTGCAGAGTGGATTAAAAACCAGAACCCTACAATATGCTGTTTACAAGAAACACATTTGAAGCAGAGAGATATACACAGAGTAAAGGTAAAAGGCTGGAGCAGAATATATTATGCCTCAGCTAAAGTAAAAAAGGCAGGGGTAGCAATCCTTATCTCAGACAAAGTGCAGGCAAAAATAGATCTCATTAAAAGAGATAAGGAAGGAAATTACATCTTACTTAAAGGTACTATAGATAATGAAGTAATATCAATATTGAATATGTATGCGCCAAGTGGTATAGCATCCAAGTTCTTAGAGGAGAAGTTAAATGAGTTACAAGAGGAATTAGATAGTAATACTATACTAGTGGGGGATCTGAACCTCCCCCTCTCAGAATTAGATAAATCTAGCCAAAAAATAAATAAGAAAGAAGTGAAAGAGGTGAATAGATTACTAGAAAAGTTAGACATGATAGATGTCTGGAGAAAATTGAATGGGGCTAGAAAGGAATATACCTTTTTCTCAGCAGTATATGGCACATTTTCAAAAATTGACCATGTATTGTAACGATTGGAATGACGCCACCTGCTGGATACTTACTGTAGAAGAGTTCTGCCCCTGAAGGGAAGGTCTTTGAGGGCAAGACCAGGAGTCAGGAAGTGACGCGGGCTAGTGGGAGGAGGAAGGAAGAGACTGGCGCTGACTCTGGGGCTCTTTCCGGAGGACGCTGGCGGAGAAGGGAGCTAGAAATGTGCTCTCCCTTTAATAGATAGGAATCTAGGCCTTTCTCTCTCTCTTTACCAAATTCTTATTCTCCTTAATAAATGCTTAAAAGTCTAACTCTTGCTAACGCTTATAATTTATTGGCGACCACTCATTAGATATTTTAGACAGTTTAGCTAGAATTTTAGCCCTTAACAGATGGCTGACCACGAAGAGGAAAGCTAAACCTCAGTCTTCTGATCTTCTGGTTGGGTAAGAAATTTCCCCTCCCTCTCCCTTTAACTGCTAAGTACTGGTGTACTGGCTGTGTTTTCCTTTAAATTTTTTCGAATGGACCTTTTAAACTCCCTAATTACCCTATTTTTGATTTTAGTCTGTTTAACCAGACAAATGGGAGATAAGATCATGTTAATGCTTTGTTTTTGTGGATTTTCTATTTTTCTTTTTATTTTTGTTAAAAGAGCCAGCAACTTACTCACACAAGGAAATATCACTCCCTCTCCCAACCATGCTTTTTCAGAGAAACCTGAAGAGATTCCTGCAGCTTTTCCCAATTCTAACACTAATTGTTGCTCTAATTTTGCATGCCTGGAGGCAATGACCCACCCTCTAGAAGCTTTTAATCCCCTAGCACCTGGAGGCAAAGTGGGGGAAGAGGAATCCAGGCCTGAGTTCAAAATCAAGTCTGATTCAAATTGCTCTGGTCCCTCCCCTCCTCTCCAGACCCCACCCTCTACTCCTCCTATGGCCAAGCCCATAGCTTCCCCTGCCTGGGAAGTCCAGAGATCTGATACGCATGCTCAACTTTTTCTACCTGCATTTGCAGCTTCAGGCTCAGCCCTTCCCTGGCCTGGCTGTGCTTTTGAGACAATCTTAGAAAACTCTTTAAATTCCAGATATGCTCGTTTTGTTCATAATTTTGCTAACCTGCTTTTGTCTTTAATTAGTAATCTTATAAAGCATTTGTATGGTGAAAAGCCCGACAGACAATATAGAGGGGTTAAAGAAGAAAAACTTAAGCTGAATAAGAATGACAGTCAACATAGTTCAAGACTCTGCTTCTTTTGCCATGGAAGAGTATTTATTTTACAGAAATGTAGAAGTAAGCAGCAAGGTATTGATATGAGTATTGGGGATTTTAGATATCGGAATCAAGAGTGTTCTGAATTCACTCAGATTATTAATGTCAGTTCAGAGGTTACATAGGATTTCTATGCTATTACATATACATTTTGGAATTAATGGTATAGGTTTATTTTCATAGAGATTTTAATGCTTTTGAGATTGTGTCTTATACTTAGTTTCTAAAACAAGGAGAATATTTGTAAAAGTTTTTTATAGTCATGTGATCAAGTTTATATTTCATAATACTCATTAATATTAAGTTCATGCTCATTTAGATTTCCTTAGTTTGAATTTCACTGTCTTTTATTGTTCCATATGTATTTTCTTCTATACATTTATCTAATTTTAAAAAATTGCAAGATGGTTTTGATTTCATAATACAATGTTAATTCTAGGAGTATTGTGCTCCCATATTCTGAGTTGTTTGTTTCTGTTATTTTTTTCTCAACTGATTATTTGATCAAACTCTTTAAAGCATTTCCTTGGCAAACTGGTTGCCATGGCAAGTGTAAATTGATTCTAGAAGTATTATTTTTGATAAGCATATTCCAAAAAAAAAAAAAAAAGAGGGGAACATTTGTAAAAGTTTTCTTTTTTCAAAAAAAAAAGTTTTCTTTGAGATTCTGTTGTGCTTTAACTTGTATTTGAATATGTTCTGATTTTTCACAAAAGTAATTGTATACTAAGTAAAAAAAACGGGTATTATTTGAAATTGTTGCATAATTATATATTGTGTTCTGAGTCAAGATGTATTCACATTTTTTGCAATCATTTATTATCCTCAATTTTTAAATCCATATGAGACTTGGATTATGGGAACTTATCATTTAAGACATTAATTGCCTTTATTCTGAGTTATCAGATGCCAGTTGGCCAAGATGCCATCCAATCACAAGAGGAATACATGCAAGAGCAGACACTGAACTGTCACATGATGGGAGACATGCATGAAGTCAAGGTATGGCCGAGGGAACGGCTTTTGACAAATGTTGAGGTTGGATACTCTTGGTTTAATATTTTATTTTATTTTTCCCCACAATATTGTACAGATGGCTGGAAGTATTCATCCCACCCATCTCACTTCTACACCTGGCTTCTATGCTCCCTCCTATATGCCTGATGCCATGGACATCTCAATCCCATGCATCTGATTAAGTCTGACTCAGTTTCCTCCAATATGTTCGGTGGCATGGACATATATTCCATCCACCTATTTTAAGCCTGGCATACTGCATGGACAGTACATATTGCTCAAGTGTGGGAATGCTCATATCCCATCATTTCTCTGTTCTTTTATGGTAACCCCCATAATTATCTCAGGTGTCATGATAAATAACAGTGTTGAATTTGGCCTTGACATCTGTTACTAATTATATTATATTTTAAATTTCTCATAATGGCATGAGGATAATTAGGCAGATGATGCAAAAAGTGATAAAACAAAGATAAAAATTATTTTTATTAATTAATATTGCAGCAATTGTCTTCTCAATTACCCTCCATAAGGGGGGACTATAGTAATATTATAATTTTAAAGAATGTTTCAATTTTTGTTTTATTATATGTTTCATGTGTAACAACTAAGATTCTGAATTCCCTTAGACATGTTTTTGAGAAATTTCATTGTTTGATTTGATTATTGACAAAGCTATTTTAAAGTTGTGTTAAGCTCAATTTTGTAGGAAATTTTCCTGGCTGATTACCAGCATCCACACATCAACCCCTGAAAAGACTTCCATTCCACGACTACACCTAGAGGACATCTGAGAAAAGACTTTCAGAGACTTTAAATGAACAGTTTTGATTTGTTGTTTTTGTTGTTTTTTTTTTTCTCTTTCTGTTATAATATACACCATCTGTAACATGTATTCTCTGCAGAGGCCCTCCCTTTGCAAGACTAATGTCAAAGCGTCGGTTCATGAGGACAAAAAATCGCCCCTCTGGACAAAACTTTCCTCTCTTCCTTTTCTATATTGTTGTTCACATATTATTAGTTAGCAATAGTTATTATATTGTTTTTACTGTTCCGTCAAGGAAACATTTTGTTTCTTGAGGAACAACAGGGGGGACTGTAACGATTGGAATGACGCCACCTGCTGGATACTTACTGTAGAAGAGTTCTGCCCATGAAGGGAAGGTCTTTGAGGGCAAGACCAGGAGTCAGGAAGTGACGCCGGCTAGTGGGAGGATGAAGGAAGAGACTGGCGCTGACTCTGGGGCTCTTTCCGGAGGACGCTGGCGGAGAAGGGAGCTAGAAATGTGCTCTCCCTTTAATAGATAGGAATCTAGGCCTTTCTTTCTCTCTTTACCAAATTCTTATTCTCCTTAATAAATGCTTAAAAGTCTAACTCTTGCTAAAGCTTATAATTTATTGGCGACCACTCATTAGATATTTTAGACAGTTTAGCTAGAATTTTAGCCCTTAACAGTATTAGGGCACAAAAACATCATAGTCAAATGTAGAAAGGCAGAAATAGTAAATGCATCCTTCTCAGATCATGATGCAATAAAAATTACATGTAAGAAAGAGCCAGGGAAAAGTAGAATGAAAATCAATTGGAAACTAAATAATTTCATTCTAAAGAATGAATGGGCCAAACAAGAAATCATAGAAACAATCAATAACTTTATCCAAGAGAATGACAATAATGAGACAACATACCAAAATCTATGGGATGCAGCCAAAGCAGTGCTTAGGGGAAAATTTATAGCTCTAAATGCTTACATGAATAAGAAAGAGAAAGAGGAGATTAATGAATTGGGCATGCAACTTAAAAAGCTAGAAAAAGAACAAATTAGAAATCCCCAATTAGACACTAAATTAGAGATCCTGAAAATTAAAGGAGAAATCAATAAGATTGAAAGCAAAAAAACTATAGAATTAATCAATAAAACTAAGAGCTGGTTTTATGAAAAAACCAATAAAATAGATAAAATATTGGTTAATTTGATTAAAAAAAAGAAAGAAGAAAACCAAATTACCAGTATCAAAAATGAAAAGGGTGATGTTACCACCAATGAAGTGGAAATTAAAGCAATATTTAGGAAATATTTTGCCCAACTGTATGCCAATAAATTTGACAATCTAAATGAAATGGATGAATATTTACAAAAATACAAACTGCCCAGGTTAACTGAAGAGGAAATAAAATCCTTAAATAAACCCATATTAGAAAAAGAAATTGAACAAGCTATTAATGAACTCCCTAAGAAAAAATCCCCAGGGCCAGATGGGTTTACGGGTGAATTTTACCAAACATTTAAAGAACAATTAATTCCAATATTATACAAATTATTTGGAAAAATAGGGGAAGAAGGAGTTCTACCAAATTCGTTTTATGACACAAATATGGTGGTGATACCAAAACCAGGCAAAGCAAAAACAGAGAAAGAAAATTATAGACCAATTTCCCTATTGAATATGGATGCTAAAATCCTAAATAAGATATTAGCAAGGAGATTACAGCAAGTGATCACCAGGATAATACACTATGACCAGGTGGGATTTATACCAGGAATGCAGGGCTGGTTCAACATTAGGAAAACTATTAACATAATCAACCACATCAATAAGAAAACCAACCAAAATCATATGATTATCTCAATAGATGCAGAGAAAGCTTTTGACAAAGTACAGCACCCATTCCTAATAAAAACACTAGAGAGTTTAGGAATAGGGGGAGCTTTCCTTAGAATAATAAACAGTATCTACCTAAAGCCATCAGCAAGTATCATATGCAATGGAGATAAATTAGAGGCCTTCCCAATAAGATCAGGGGTGAAACAGGGATGTCCATTATCACCCCTATTATTTAATATTGTTCTAGAAATGTTAGCTTTAGCAATCAGAGAAGAGAAGGGAATTAAAGGAATTAGAATAGACAAGGAGGAAACAAAACTATCACTCTTTGCAGATGATATGATGGTATACTTAAGGAATTCTCGAGAATCAAGTCAAAAATTACTTGAAACAATTAACAACTTTAGCAAAGTAGCAGGATATAAAATAAATCCACATAAATCATCAGCATTTCTATACATGACCAACAAAGTCCAGCAGCAAGAGATAGAAAGAGAAATTCCATTTAAAGTAACGGTAGGTAATATAAAATACTTGGGAGTCTACTTGCCAAGACAAACCCAGGAACTCTATGAACACAACTATCAAACACTCTTCACACAAATCAAATCAGATCTAAATAATTGGAAAGATATCAATTGCTCATGGATAGGCAGAGCTAATATAATAAAAATGACAATACTGCCTAAATTAATTTACTTATTCAGTGCCATACCAATCAGGCTACCTAAAAATTATTTTATACAGCTAGAAAAAATAATAACAAAATTCATCTGGAAAAACAAAAAATCAAGAATATCCAGGGAAATAATGAAAAAAAATTCACAGGAAGGTGGGTTAGCGGTACCAAACCTGGAGCTTTACTATAAAGCGGCAGTCATCAAAACTATCTGGTACTGGCTAAAAAATAGAGTGGTAGATCAATGGAATAGGCTAGGCTCAGGAAATGCAGTAGTAAATGACACTAGTAATGTAGTGTTTGATAAACCCAAAGACTCCAGCTTCTGGGATAGGAACTCAGTATTTGACAAAAACTGCTGGGAAAACTGGAAGATAGTATGGCAGAAATTAGGCTTAGACCAACATCTTACACCTTATACTAAAATAAGGTCAAAATGGATACATGATTTAGACATAAGAGGTGATACCATAGGTAAATTAGGAGAGAAAGGAATAGTGTACCTATCAGATCTTTGGAAAGGAGAACAGTTTTTGACCAAACATGAGATAGAGTATATTATAAAATGCAAAGTGGATGATTTTGATTATATTAAATTAAAAAATTTTTGTACAAACAGAAGCAATGCATCCAAAATTGGAAGGGAGGCAGAAAGCTGGGAAACAATTTTTGAGGCCAGTGCTTCTGATAAAGGCCTCATCTCTAAAATATATAGGGAATTAAATCAAATTTATAAGAATCCAAGTCATTCCCCAATTGAGAAATGGTCAAAGGATATGAACAGGCAGTTTTCTGATGAAGAAACCAAAGCTATCTATTCCCATATGAAAAAATGCTCTAAATCTCTAATGATTAGAGAGATGCAAATTAAAACAACTCTGAGGTACCACCTGACATCTATCAGATTGGCTAAAATGACAAAAAAGGAAGATAATAAATGTTGGAGAGGCTGTGGGAAAATTGGAACACTAATGCATTATTGGTGGAGCTGTGAGCTGATCCAACCATTCTGGAGAGCAATTTGGAATTATGCCCAAAGGGCGATAAAGCTGTGCATACCCTTTGACCCAGCAATCCCACTTTTAGGTCTTTTGCCCAAAGAAATCATGGAGGGGGGAAAGGGACCCACATGTACAAAAATATTTATAGCTGCTCTTTACGTGGTAGCAAGGAATTGGAAGTTGAGGGGGTGCCCATAAATTGGGGAATGGCTGGACAAGTTGTGGTATATGAATACAATGGAATACTATTGTGCTGTAAGAAATGATGAGCAGGAAGAGTTCAGAGAAACCTGGAGGGTCTTACGTGAGCTGATGATGAGTGAGATGAGCAGAACCAGAAGAACATTGTACACAGTATCATCAACATTGAGTGTTGACCTACTGTGATGGACTATATTCTTCTCACCAATGCAATGGTACAGAAGAGTTCCAGGGAACTCATGATAGAAGAGGATCTCCAAATCCAAGAAAAAAAAAGAAAGAAAGAACTGTGGAGTATAGATGCTGATTGAACCATATTATTTCTTTTGTTTTGGGTGCTGTTGTTTTTTTTTCTATTTTGAGGTTTTGCATCACTGCTCTGATTCTTTCTCTTGTAATAGGATTAATGCAGAAATAGGATTAATGTTATTATGTGTATATATATGTGTGTGTATATATATATATGTATATGTATATGTATAGAGATATATAGATATAACCTATATCAGATTACCTGCTGTCTAGGGGAGGGGGGGGAGGGAGGGGAGGGAGGGAGAAAAATCTGAAATTGTAAAGCATGTATAAACAAAAGTTGAGAACTATCTTTACATGTAACGGAAAAAATAAAATATCTCATAATAAAAAAAAAAAGAAGAGGGTAGGTGGTTGGGGCATGGGGGTATAAGGTCATGTCTCAAGTGACAAATGCATCCTTGCTTCTGGAAGCATGATGAGTGGTGGGGCACAGGGTGCTTAATGAGTCTGAAGTAGTCATTACTTCATTAAGTTTTTGCCTTCTTTGAAGTTCTTGGTGTCCTAGACCAGAAGTGTCAAACATGCAGACTGAGTGCTGCATGCTGCCTACAACACTCTTGGGTGGACCTGAAATAGTAAAAATGTAATTAGGAAATATTTAATGAAATAAAATATAATTAAAAACATAAGTAATATTACATTTTAAAATAAAAGTCAATATACGACTTGCAGAGATCCTTATATATACTTTGCTATCCCTCATTTCTACCTGAGTTTGACACCACTGTCCTAGACCATGGAGACAGCTGAATTTTCTTTATATTTGGCACATGTTTTGAAGAGGTTTAAGAGGTTGTTAAGATCAGAGAAAATGTCTAATTATCCATCTTGTTGGTCGCATCTAAATAATTCTTAGTAGTATGATACAGGTCAGTTGGTTCAGTGAAATCCTGGTGGCAAACTATGGCTAATTAAATAGAAGTGAGAGTGATTAATTTCTGAAAAGAATTTCTTCAATGGACAAATTGAATATATTCATATTCCTAAGCTCACATCAAAAGTATTTTTATGTAATAAGCAGTGACTATTTATCAGAGACCCATTTATTTTTAACCTTCTTTATACAAATTAATATGATGAGAAGTTGTAAAGGAAAAAGAAAGGAAAAAATCACAAAAAAAACATGCAATCTCAGGTTTATAGATGTGTGGTAGTCAGGTAGGGAGTGGATACAGTGCTGGGTTTGGAGTCAGAAATTCTTGAGTTCAAATCTGACCTCAAAATCTTAGCTTGGGAACACTGATCAAGTTATTTAAGTGCTTTCTGCCTCAGTTTCCTCATTTGTAAAATGGGATTAATAATAGGAACTACTCCCTTAGGTTTTTGTTAGAATCAAATGAGATAATGCTTTTGAAGTGCTCTTTAAATGGTAGATATTATTGTCATCATTATTAATACAGGTAGTGGTTGTAGTAACAGCAATAGCAGCAGCAACTATGCCCTTATCATATGCAATACAGTAAAATATGAGGTATTTTAGCGTCATCTATTTTCATTTTTTTCCTTCTATTCCTAGTTGCCCTGGTCTCTATAGCAGCCATGGTCTTCAACAAAAATATAAGGTATAGACGATTTCCTCTAATTTTCTTTTCTTTTACCTGTTAGAAAGAATAATTTTCAATTCTTTATTTTCCTAAAGTCTATTGTTGTGGCACCTGATACCTCATCATCTAACTACCACATTGATCTTTAACTTTCATATAAACTATTGAATGCCCCTAATTATCTCAGTTGCTTTTCTGTGAACATATTTATCTTTAACCCACAACTTGATAGTGTACTCTAAATATGAATTTAATTTTCTAACATTAGTCTGGATTATTTATGATGGTTGTCCTCTCTTAAGAAGTATTTATGGGAAGACCTGAATGGAAGTTACATAGGCATGGAGAGGTTGTGATCAACATGGGTGAAGGGAGGAATGACCTTAATGAGATCATGGGAACTGTGAAGTGTCAAATTAACATTCCAGTGGAAGGAGGCATTCAATAATGGCTATATCATGACAATATAGTGTTCAAAAAACATTAGAATCAAAAAAGTGAGTGTTGATCTTCCACACATTTATTAGTAAGTACCTAGACATAGATAATAAAGATCATGTCATTAACTATTAGGAAGAGCAGAGACAACTGGACCTTTGCCCCAGGGCAAGATGAGCCAAGGACTTTTTTTTTTTTTTTTTTTGCCACAGGTTGCTAAATTTATAGGGCTGTGATAACAGCACTTTAGCAGCAAGAAAAACATCAGATTTCAGCATCTACTTAACAAGAATCTTCAGTTCAACCTACTAGATAATAGGGGAATTTAATGTCCTTTCCTGTTCCTCCTCCTTCCCAACAGATCAGTCTCCTCAGCAGGCTTCATAAGTATGCTTCAAGGGTTTATCCTTTCAAAGTAAAAGCAACAGTGCAAATACACAGATTAATGTCTTATTCATCCTCCCTCCTTTGTCCCATGTTGGTTTTGTGGGATTTGTCCTGGGTACCAATATTCCTAGATAAGGTACTGAAATGATAGTCTTATTGTTCTATCCAAATACTAAATCCCTGATCCAAAGCAAGATGTGCCAAAATTTTCTCCTCTCCCTATTTACCTTTTCCTTTCCTTTTTTCAATCTCCCTTTTTTGATCTCACTCTCCCTCTCCCTCTGGGGCAGCTAGGTTATGCAGTGGATAGAGCATTTGCCCTGAAGTTATAAGGACCTGAATTCAAATCTTACCTCTGACACTTACTAGCTGTGTGATCCTGGGCAAGATATTTAACCCCAAATTGCGTTTAACATCTAGGTCCATCTCCAGTCCTGTGATATATCATGCCAATTGGCACAAATGGTTCTGGAGGAAAGAGTAAGGTTGGTGACAATGCACAACCCTCCTTCACTTAAATCCTATTCACTGCAAGTCATGACATCACCCCAATAGCATGGTTCTCTTCTTCAAGGATGAAAGGACAAAAACAATTCTCTCTTTCATATGTACATTTGCATGTATGTAGTTTGTTCATTGTGTTTGTATGTTTGTATATATGTACATAGCTCTTTCATTAGTTCGTCGTTGGTACAGATTTTATGTCAACCTTTGTATAAGCTCAACATCTGATTTTAATTTGACCTAACACAATAAATCCACTGAATTCACTGTGATTTCTCTCAGGTCTAGGTGCAATATAAAGAACCAATTTTTATGTATATTTTTGCTAATCCAGAATCTGGTGAAGGAGTCAGAAAATCAAATCTCCTATGACTATTGACAGTAAGCATGTAGGAAATAGTTAACTATGTGCAAAATGGTTTGCAATCCTGTTGTCTATCATGTTTTATTCTGCACTGGCTTCCCACAATTACCATTACATTGGGGATAGTATCTTTCTCTCTTGGAGCAATAGGACTCCAAAGTTATTACCCAGGAGAAGTTAACAAAATTTCTAGTCAGGTCACAAAACCAGGGGAAAAATATAGGTTAGGTATATTTGTGGGGATGAAAATTTAAATTGTTTTCAAGAAGTTCCTACTGTGGAATTGAAAGTAATAATAGAAACATGGACCCCGAGTGCTAATCTCCAGAAAACAACTTGCATAATCCTTGGTAATAATTTTATATTGCTGATGTATTTAAAATCTGTAGCAAATCACATTTTAAAAATTATGAATCTAATTTTTCATGCATTGGTTTCAAAGAATGAGGGAATGGAAATAACATGTTTGGGTAACAGGTTTTATATGCATGTAGAAAAGTAAAGTAAATATTCATGCAGAATAATTTTGAAACAATTTACTGTACTGCAGAATGAATCTAACTTATAGCAATGAAAGGTCTTATATTATAATGTCATATGTTGTGCCCAAAGGTCATGTCATAAATTATAGCCAGAATTAGTCCAGCAGTGTCCCATTATCTTTCTCAGCTAGAAACCTTAATAATATGACTTAATAATATGACCTTGTTTAGCTATTGTTCCAAGATACCTCATTAATATTCTTTCTTGTTGGTTTCTTTTTTTTTTAGGGCCACTCTGACATCTACTTCTCCCTCCCCAATTTGTCCCAAATAATGTTTTAGCTCCAGCTGCACCTTATTCAGTTTACCATCTGTTGAACATTTGGATTCAGCCGTAAAAGCTGGCATACTTACTCTACTGGGATGTTTTGCCAAATGACCAGTCTTTCTTTCTATAGTCTCTCTCTAAGATTGGATTCTTGTGTGGATGGTCTCACTTTAGAGAGTGTGTTTTTACTTTATTTTGGTGAAACAATGCTTTCTATAAACAAATGATTTTGGAAATGGAAGACTGATGAAAGGTTGCCATCCAGATAAATGTGTCAAAATTAATGCTGCTGAAAAATTTTCACAAGTCAACGCTTGCACAAATCAAAATCACAGAAGTTTCAAAGGAATATATAGTGTCCATTTCAAACATGGGTGTATTGGCAGCACAGTCGATTTTAAAGAGTTGTTCACACATAAACACTTGTAACCTTCCTTTTCTGTTCTCAGAAATTTACATTATCTTTTCCCCCTTATTTATAAGGTCATAGGAATAATGACATCCAATTTAGTATTTAAAAGAAAATATGTAGCTTTTCATTAAGGGATTAAGTCAAAATACTATGGCATAATAAGTCTACAATTATATTCCCTATGTTTTGTTTTAATTCATTTACCAGGAGAAAAATAGTTCCATTCCCAATCTATTTCTGGGAAAAAAGTTTAATAAATTAGTATTTGAGGAAAACAGTGTTTCATGATTAGAACATGGGTACTTGTCAAAGCTTCTCTGATGCCTTTCTGACCTTGGAGAACATCTAGTGCTGGTCAAAGCAATACAATAATAATGTGATTTTGCCAGAGGGTGACATCATCCAGAGGGTAAGCACAAAGGATTGTTGTTATGCTAAACCTGGGGCACAGTTTGCTTCCTGGGTCTTAATCCTGGAAAACAGGGTATCTCCAAATATCTTAACAACAATCAGAATTGATTTTTGCCTGTTAGGAACACCCACTCTTCCAAGGGTATTAAAAGTCTCAGAGACCTCCAAAGTTCTTCTTTGGTTCCCAGAGTACCACTGACCACATTTTTCTAATTATTTACTAGCCATATGTTTTCTCTCTTTGTTTTAATTACCTTTAATGAAATTCTTTATACCTTCTATGACTCATTCTTTGGTACACTAATTTTGAGGACTAATTTATTTAGTGTCTTTTGATATTTAATTCCCTCTCCCAGTGACTCTTTAATATGTTTGTGTTATGATACCTAAAGAATATGACTAATATTTCTCCCTTTCTCCCTCTTTAAGGTTATTTTATGTATAAATATATACTATTCACAACTAAGAAAGAGCAATATTTCTTGCAATTCCCATTCAACAATCACTAGAAGCCTTTAATATCTAACTTTTCTAAAATTCTATCCAAGTTCTTAATCTCTTTACTGTTTATATACTTATTTTTAGTTAGACTTAACTAGGTATAAAAAGGTGGATTAATGGAGGTCTCCAAATATAATTTGACTATTATTGTTTATAATCCATTCAGCCAATCCTGGATCACTGCCTTGTTGTGGTAGAGAGACTTAGTTAGCTTAATGACATTATGAGTTTGCTGTGTAAGGTTAACTCAAGATGGACAAATCATAGTAGAGTTCTTACAAAGGTGATCTACAGGATGAGGAAATGGCAAACTACTTCAGTATTCCTGTAATGAAAACCCCATGGACAATATAAAAATGATAAAAGATCTGACACTGGATGATGAGCTCCTCAAATTGGAAGGTGTCCAACATGCCACTGGGGAAGAGGGGAGTCCAACTACAAGTAACTTCAGTACTAATGAAGTGGCTGGGACAAAACAAAAGGAAGCTCAGCTATATATGAGGCTGGTGACAAAAGGAAAGTCCAATGCTATAAAGATTAATATAGCATAGAAACATGGAATGCAATATCTATAAACTAAGGTAAGCTGGATGTGGTCAAGCAAGAGATGAAAAGAGTAAATATCAACATATTGGGTGTCAGTGAACTCAAATGAGTGAATTTAATTCCGGTATTCATTACATTACTGCGGGTCAGAAATCCTTAGAAGAAATGGAGTAGTTCTCTTAGTCAATAAAAGGGTAAGAAAAACAATACTAGGCCATGACCTCAAAAATGACAAAACCATATCAGTTTGAATCCAAGGCAAACCTTTCAACATCACAATTCTATGTTCCAACCACTGATGCCAAAGAGGGTAAAGTTGGTCAGGTCTATGAAGACCTACAACATCTTCCAGAAGTAACACCAAGAAAAGATGTCACATTCATCCATGGGGACTGGAATACGAAAATGTGAAATCAAAAGATAATTGGAATAACAGACAAGTTTGGCTTTGAAGTACAAAAGGAAGCAGGTCAGAGACTAAAAGAGTTTTGTCAAGATAACTCACTAGTCATAGTAATCACTCTTTTTTCAACAAGCCAAGAGGTGACTTTACTCACAGACATCACTAGATGATCAATATCATAATCAGAATGATTATATACTTTGCTGTCAAAGATGGAGAAGCTTTATATGGTCAGTTAAAAGAAGACCTGGAACTGATAGTGGTTCAGATCATGAACTTCTTATTACAAAATTCAGACTTAAATTGAAGAAAATAGGAAGTATGTAAATATGAACTAAATAATATACTTTATAAAGATGAAGTGAAAGTGATAAATAGATTTAAGGGATTAGATCTGGTAGCTAGAATGCCTAAAGAACTATGGACATAAGTTCACAGTATTGTGCAGGAGGCAGCAACAAAAATATTCCAAAGAAAAAGAAGAGCAAGAAATCAAAATGGTTGCCTGGAGGGGTTTTACAAATAGCTAAGGAAAGAAGGAAAGCAAAAGATAAAGGAGAAAGGGAAAGATATATCCATCTGAAAGCAGAATCCCAGAGAATATCAAGGAGAGATAAGGTTTTCTTAAATGTGCAATGCAAAGAAATAGAAGAAAACAACAGAATAAGAAAGACAATTTTGAACATAGAATTTTTATTGATTTTTTTGTTTGTTTTTATAGACCTTGAAGGACTAGCTTCTTTCAGGGCTCAATTTAAGAGCTATTTCATGCAAGAGGACATTCATAATCACAACAGGAGCTAGTTCCTTTCTCCTCTGTCCAGAATTATGTTGTATTTATGTAAAATACGGACTGGCCAATGACAGTTAAGTTCTCATGAGCATCTATAGGATCCTCTATTTGATGCAATTCCCCACATGGCTTTTGAATCACACCAGGCATTCTGTGATTTGACTACCAGCTTACTGAGTAGCAAAGAGGTACATATATATATAAGGTTGTTTATTAACACAGATCTTGGTATATATACAAAAGGCACTGACTGGCCAAATTAATCCCTTTTCCTGGCTGACTGCATTTGATTGAGGAGAATGCCTATGGGACATTAGATACGGAAAGGCCTTCTATGCTCTCTCAACCAGAGTTGCAGTGAAGAGTGTGAGTTCATGGTCTCCTAGGATGGCCTCTGTCTGGGTTGGTTGTCATTCTTATGGAAACTTTTTCTTTTTAAGGGGTAGGGCTGGAGGGCAGCAAAGTCTAATTCCAACCAAATGCAACTCAATACTGAGTATTTTAAACTTTGAGATGACAAAGATACCTTCCTTATTAGCTACAAAGGCTAAGAAGTACAAACGTGACAGGCAGATACTTCATTTCTTTCTTCCTTTTTACCTCTAAATCGAGGAAATACTGAGAATCGTTTCACTGCTTTTTAAGGGCAAAGTAGCCTAGTCAATGAAGCACGGATCTTAGTAGATATTTCTCCTAGCATACAGGTCCAGGAAGATGAGGACTAAGAAACAGTCATTAGATTTTTTTTGGAGGCGGACAAATCAGTCCTTGGATTTTGCAATTGAGGTAATTTGTAACTTTGTAGAGAACAGTGTTAGTTGAGAAATAGTATTTGAAGTAAGACACTTAAGGCCTGAAAAGGGAGTGAAAGTAGAAGTTTAGCTGTGAAAAACATTGAGTATCTGATTAGATACAGCTAATTATTACTTGATGATACCTTGAGGGGAAAGTTGACTCAAGTCAGATTCTTTTAAAAGACGAGGAAAGGGGCAGCTAGGTGGCACAGTGGATAAAGCACTGGCCCTGGATTCAGGAGTACCTGAGTTCAAATCCGACCTCAGACACTTGAAACTTACTAGCCATGTGACCCTAGGTAAGTCACTTAACCCACCATTGCCCCGCAAAAAAAAAAAAAAGATGAGGAAATTGTGACTACCTTAGATCCATTGCTAAGCTGGATCAATGTGTTTATCCCTGAGCATGTCTATAGGCAGAATTGAAGAAACTAATATATAGGAAAAAGGAGGAAGGGTATGATAAAGGCTACTCTTTCATGAAACTTGATGCTCTATTTACGAAAGTTTCATCTATTTCTCTTTCATTCTCCTTTGAACTCCTTCTAAGTTAGCTCTGACAGGTTGCCTGAAGCCAGTTTACCATTCATATTGCAACAGAGGTATCAGACCTAAATGGTGAATTTGTGTCTGTGACTTATAGCCCAAGACTGACCTGTGGGTCATGTTCTTTCTAAAGTCTCTTCATACTAGGGACTTGAGCAAAACAGGTGAACTTAAAAGAAATTACAGACTCTTCCTACTCCCAAGGTAGTTTCATGCTGTTTAGTTATCATATCTCTAACATGGCCAGCAAAGTTTTCATCCAAATACATGACTGACAATTAAAAGTCTTACTACCATTTGGTTCTTTGCTTTGCCTCATAGATGGCTGACAAGAGCTCTAATAATACTGTTGATTTGTGAATTTGTTATAACCACTCATAAAACAGAGTTCTGAACATGTCAAAGTTTAAATATTAGTTTATTGGCCCCATATTTATTTGAACAATAAAATAACATCCTAGATTTTAGACATTTCTAGGTCTTATGCCTTAGCCTAATAAAGGGTTCAGAGGGGTTTTTTTTATTTTTATATCCCTTTGGAGAAAGCATGATTATTTCAACTTCCTTTTCTCTTCCCTTAACTTTATTTTTTTCAAAAACCTTTGTAGTGCTGTTTGGAAATTCTAAGTAGAAATACATATACAGAAACATTTTAATATATGGGCAAAAAAGTCAATTGCTATACTGAATTGTATGGTGGGAGAAAGTAAAATAAAATCATGCCATTTCACTGAAATATGTGTCTCCTTTGATCAGAAAGGTCAGATTTCCTCCTTAAGTGGGGGGGAGCTAATATGACCTATCTGACACTTAGAAGGGAGTTCAACTTCTAAAGATCAGAATATAAAGAAGTAGCCTTTAATCTCAAGATTTAAAACCCAAATGGACCTTAGAGATCATGTAGTACAACCTTATTATTTTAAAGATAGAAACATGAGGCTCACCAAAGTTAAGGTCACACTAATAGATAGCAAGGCCAGGATCCAAACTCACATCCATTCTATTCATCGAAACATTTTATGTAATATGAGTTCCTTATCTCTTTCCTGAACTCTATTCCCATAATTTTGGATACCTACTACACATCTGAACCTGGGTGCACCATAGGACTTTCAAGTTCAACATTTCCAAAAGAGAACTCTTATCTTTGCTCCCCCCGAAACTTGGCTGTCTTCCTAATTCCTCTAAATTTGTTGAGGGAACCAACATGCTTTTAGTCACTAATGTTCCCAATTTCTGAGTTCCTCTCCACTTTCCCTCCCCAAACGCATCTAATCAGTTGATAAATATTGTGTCTTCTACTTTCCATCTCTCATAAGTATTCCCTTCTCTGCTCACATAATCACCACTTTAGTTCAAGTCTTCATCACCTCTTCCTATGTCTATTGTATTAGCCTCCAAATTGGTCTCTCTGGTTCCATTCCCTCACCTTCCCAATCCATCTTCCACACAGATGCAAAAATAATCTTTCTAAGACACATGCCTGCCTATGTCACTTTTTGATTAAAAAATACTTGGTTGGATGGTTGGGGGGGCAGAGCCAAGATGGCAGAGGAAAGACATTAAGCTCACAGGGCTCCTGATACAATAACCCCAAAAATAGCAATAAAAGAACCCTTGGGGCAGAAAAACACGCAAAAATATGGGCTGAGAGTTTTCTCCAGCTATAGATAGATTTCAGGGGGCTGTGCTGGGCCATGAATAAAGCCTATCCACTCAATCGGGCCGACACACCAGACACCCACCAGAGGAATTTGCCCCAGTGCCTCTGAATCGGCTGCAGCACTGGCTTCTTCTGGAACCCAGCGCATGGTCGGACTGAACGGCTGGCCTAGGGGGCGGGGTAAGTGCAGGGGTGCCAGTGGATTGGGGGGAAGGATTCGACTGTCCCACCCCAGTGGGCAACCAGGAAGAAATCCTGAGCAGTGGGAGACCCATGTGGGGGAGGGGAGCAGGGGAGCAGTCTCATCAGAAGCTGAGAACCACACCACAGAAAGCTTTTCTGGTTGGTTTCTTAGTAAATAGGCCTGAGGTCATCTCCGGACCTGAGAACAGGCCTGGTGAGATTAAAGCCTCCCCCCACCCCCCTCAACCCAAAACACCTGGGACACTCTGAAGCTGAGAAAAGGAGTGGAGCCAAGAAGCAGCAACTCCACCCACACACACACACACACCCACCCCAGTGGAGAGTTTAAAATCAAATAAAAGCGAGGCCAGGCAGGCTGAGAAGAAGCCCAACCATCCCCCAGGCCACACTGTAGCTTGAACAGTGTGTCATGGAAGCAGTGCCACACTTAAAGAAGGAGTTAAAAGACAAGAAATAGTAAGCCAGGATGAGTAGGCAGAGAAAACAGAAGACCATTGAAAACTTCTTTGGGGGTAAGGTAGACCACAATACAACCTCAGAAGAAGAAGAAGAAGATAATAATAACAGGGTCAAAGCTCCAACATCCAAAGCTTCCAAGAAAAATATGAACTGGTCTCAGGCTATGGAAGCTCTCAAAAGGGACTTTGAAGAGAAAGTAGGAGAAATAGAAAGAAGATGTAGAGAAAAGGAGGAAAGAATGCAAAGGGAAATGAGAGCGATGCAGGAGGGTCATGAGAAAAAAGTCAACAGTTTGAAAAGCCAAATGGAAAAGGAGATTAAAAAACTGTCTGATGAAAATAATTGCCTAAGAATTAGGATTGAACAAATGGAAGCTAGTGACTTTATGAGAAACCAAGACACAGTAAAGCAAATCCAATTGAATGAAAAAAAGAGTGCAGTGTGAAATATCTCCTTGGAAAAACAGCTGACCTAGAAAATAAATCTAGAAGAGATGTTTTAAAAATCACTGGACTACCTGAAAACCATGACCAAAACAAAAGCTTAGACGCCATCCTCCAAGAGATTGTGAGGGAAAATTGCCCTGATATTCTAGAAGCAGAAGCTAAAATAGAAATTGAAAGAATCTACCAATCACCTCCTGAAAGAGATCCCAAAAGGAAAACCTCCAGGAATATTATAGCCAAATTCCAGAACTCCCAGGTCAAGGAGAAAAAACTGCAAGCAGCTAAAAAAAAAAAAATAATTCAAATACTGTGGAGCTCCAATAAGGATAAAGCAAGATCTAGCAGCTTCTACATTAAAGGACCGAAGGACATGGAATATGATATTCCAGAGGGCAAAGGAACTGGGACTTCAGTCAAAAATCATGTACCCAGCAAAACTGAGTATAATTTTTCAGAGGCAAAAATGGGATTTCAATGAGAAAGAGGTCTTTCAAGCATTTGTGATGAAAAGACCTGAACTGAATAGAAAATTTGACTTTCAAATACAAGATCCTGGAGAAGCATAAAAAGGTAAACAGGAAAAAGACTTCATGAGGGATATTAAAAGATCAAACTGTTTACATTTCTACATGGGAAGATAATATTTTAAAATCATAAGAACTATCTCAGTAAGAAATTCAGGGGCAGCTGGGTGGTGCAGTGGATGGAGCGCTGGCCTTGGACTCAGGAGAACCTGGGTTCAGGTGTGACCTCGGACACTTGACAATTCATGGCTGTGTGACCCTGGGCAAGTTGCTTGGCCCTGGTTGCCTCACCAAAAAACAAAACAAAACAAAACAAAAATTCTTCACAAGAAATTCACAGAAGATAGGGCTGAACTGAATATGAAAGGATGATATCTGTAATGCATTTATGTTTTGTTCTTTGTAGGGCAGACGGGGAGAGGTGTCTTATGTCTGGGGCTGGATTTGGGCTTGGGGGGTCTCCTGGGTCCAGGGCTGGTGCTTTGTTCACTGTGCCACCTAGCTAATCCATGATGACATCATTAAAATAGGGTTGAGGTGTAGGAGGAATAAACTGTGGGAGGGAGAAGGGGAGAGATGGTCTGGGGAGAGGTATTTCACATGAAGGAAACAAGAAGAAAGCTTATGGAGAAGAGTAGAAGAGAGGGAAGGAGTTGGGGAGTGAGTGAACCTTAATATCATCAGAATTTGTTCAAAGAAGGACTAACATACATACTCAAGTAGGTATAGTAATATACCTTTGCCCTGGGGGGGTGGGGAGGGAGAAAAGGCAGGGGTGGGGTGAGAAGGGAAGGAGGAAAGGGCAGATTGGGGGAGAGAGCATTAAAAAGCAAAACACTTTCAAGGAAGATGAAGATGTTCTGCATTACTGCTGCAGTATGACATATTGAATTGCTTGATCTCATAGGGAGGGTTGAGGAGGGAGAGAGGAAGAAAAATTTAGAACACAGAATTAGCTCAGGGACCCTGATCTCATTTGAGTGGGCTCATGGAGGGAATAGCTTTCATACCCAATTGGGAGGAGCAATCTATTTAACCTGGCAGGAAAATAGGAGAGGGAGAGGAGAAGGAAGGAAGGGTGAGAAAAAGGGAGTGCAGAGCGAGTGAGAGGATAGTCAGAAGTAAGGCACCTCTGAGGAGGAATGGGTAAAAAGAAGATAGAGTAAATGTCATGGAAAGGGAGTGGGATGGAGGGAAATGGTTATGATGATTGATTATAATGGCAAAATGTATGGTACCTACTTTGCTGGGCTTTTGTGAAGAAGATTCTCCGTCAAGCTTAAGGTACTATATAGTGGTGTGATGAACAGGATGCTATCAGGAAAACCTGGAGAGACCTACATGAGCTGAAGCAGAGTGAAATGTACTATATACAAAATAACAGCAGTAGTGGGGGATGATCTTCTGGGAAGCATGTGGTTGTTTTCAGCAAGGCAATGATCCAATGTAATCCTGAGGGACTTATGAAGACTGCAGCCCATCTGAAGAGAAAGAACTGATAGTATCTGAAAACAGATGGAAACACATTTAAAAAAAAATTTGTCATTTCCTCTTTGACAATTCCTTAATCTGAAGTTTTGTTTTTTTTGACTGGTTTCTCTCACAACTAGCTAATATGGGAATTTTTCCATGACTACTCATGTATAACTTATTTTGAATTGATTGAGCTCTTGTGGGTGGGGGGTGGGAATGGAGGGGGGAAGAGAAGTTGGAACACAAAGTTTTTAAAAAATTGATGTTAAAATTCTGTTTTACATATATTTTGGAAAATAAAATTCTATTAAAAAAATACTTGGTTGGTCCCTACCTTTAGAGTAAATAGATTCCTCAGTTATGCATTTAAAGTTCTCCATAATATTGCATCAATATTTCTTTCTATAAATATTTCAAGCCAAATTAGTTAATTAGCTGATGTCCAAACATGGAATTTTATCTCCAATCTCCATGGCTTCTGAAAGCTATCTCTCCCTGACAGACCATTGCACCCTACTACCTAGAATGCATTTCCATTTTTATTGCTGTTCTTTAGAATACTTTCCTCAAAGGGTCATCTCATGTGGTACCTTCTATACAAAATCCTTGAAAGGTTCCTCAGTTACTAATATTCTCTGCATCCTTGGATTATTTTTTACATTTTAATACAGGTATTATAGTTACCACCCCCACAATGTGATGGTTATGGTCCAGGGATGCTACATCATGGGTTATACTCACAATTGAACTCACTGAACAGGATTTGGCAAAATCCTGTTCCACCTCCGGGTTGGCTCAGTCATTCAAGCCTGCTTTCCCCAAGGTGATTCAATATACTTCCCCTGCATTCACACTAACACTTCAAAATCTTTAAAAAAATATATTATTTATTTAAAAATAAGGCAAAGCCAATAACATTACAAATATGTACCAAAGATATATATTTTTTTAAATCATAATTTCTACATAAACCTGGATCATATATTCCCAGCAATATATTAAATACCTGTTAGGGAGACTAGGCATTTTGTTAGGGAAGCATACAACAGAGAGAGAAGCAGGTAGATCAAATACATATTAATTACTTACTATGTGCCAGGCACTATGGTAAGTGCTAGAGTTAAAAGTATGAGAGAGAGAAAAAAATAGACAGGCTCTACTTTCAATGTCAGAAGACAGCAAATAATGGACAGGCTGAAAGACAGGGTCTGGAGGCAAAGTAAACCTAGTAGGGAAGAGGTGAAAATGTTTGGGGGGTGGTGGAGCTAGGATTGAAATAAACATGGCCCGAATTCCTCACAAATAGCTCTCTAAGCCAGAGATTTACCAATCAAAAGAGAAAGATATAGAGTGGATGCTGCTGGTGTGGAGATGGAAGGTGTGGAAGGTAAGGAGTGGTTCGAAGAGGGAAGTAATCATAGCCTGTACACCTCATAAAATGGCACGGGACAGAGATTGAACAATAATGAAGAAGAAAATTCCATGTTCTTGGGATGGCATACTTCTGGACTGTAGGCTTTGGTATTATTGCTCCTTTCAAGTACATCTGCACAAAAATGCCTTTTTGTTTAATATTTGTTAATCTTCAGTTGGGAAACTTCTCTGCTCTTCTCTATTCAAACACTGGATGTGCAAGAACTTTCAGCTAACCAATACCCTTAAAAAGGTTATTTAGAAAGTTTTACCTATTAATATGAATAGCAATTCTCTTTAAACTAAGCTCATCAGACAGTCTCTGTGTTGTACAAACTAGTCCAGCCAGTCACTCATTTATCTAGATTTGGTGATGTCCAATCAGAATAAAGGACACAATAACAAATCACAGGTTGATTCACCAGGATACCAAACAGCTGCAAAGTCTCCTCAGCTTCTTTTATGACACCAGAGCATGTGAGGAATTTGGGAGGGGGTGTAAATTCAAGATACACTGTCCCATCTATAGAATGAGAGGGTTGAACTCTATAATAACCCAAGTCCCTTAGCTTTAAATCTATGATGCTCTATAAAAGAGTTACAAAGCCATTATCTTTCTTTAAATTAAAAAAAATTACTTCATTAAAGATTCAAAGGCTCCTTTAGAAGGGACACTACACTTTCCTCAAATAAGCTGGAAATTGACATACACCCCACTGTTTTATTGCTTAAACTTATTGCTGGCTCATTGACTCCTCAATAATTGAGCCTGTCTTTATCAATAACTCAAATGACATAAATCATTAAGTCTAAAACTGCCCCTTTTCTCTAGACTTGTTCTAATCTTTTAGACTCCTGGTTATGAAATAGGAATTCAATGATTTCACTTATGAGATTTTTCATTATATGAAATTCAGTGTACTGGAAGACAAGGCTGCATTTTTCATGCTCTTCTATCCATATGGATGTATGCCTGAAATAAATTGGCTCAACTACTTTTACTATGTATTATACACACAGTACAAAAAAAGCCTTTTTCCCCTAAAGAAAGCAGCAAAGTCGTGTTACTATAGCAATGTTGCTCATGTTTCCTTCTTCACTAGGCTGACCACCAGTCCAACCCCATTGCAATTTTAAAATTTAAATCACCACAGTATCTTTTCCTCCATCGTTTTTTAAAAACATGTTCTAGTCTTAGTGGAAGGGGTGATACTTCTTGCAAAATACAAGCTCTCCAATTTGACCTTGATCCCACCATTTTTTTGCTTAGTTTTCAATTTCCCCATAGCCAACAGTCCCTTCCATATTGGTGACATACTTAATATTAAGGACATGCTGCTGGACCCTTTTCCACTAAAGGGTCCATTCCTGGTAGTTCCAAGTACAGGGTCTAGAGCACTTAAGATCCTGGCCTCTAATCAAGTGGGTGAGGAAAAGGAGTAGGTTCCATTTCCTGCTTATTACAATCCCTGCTTAGCTCCCTGGAGGAAAATTTACTTATAACTTAGGTTGTGTTTGACTTATATTTTGGGTCTTCCTAAGTGGAAAGGGGTAAAAATGTACTTAATGTATAGTATGGTATAGGTATTTATTTCCTTCCTACAAAATAACTTATAAAATACACATAGCAAATATTGATAGAACATCCGGGACCATCTTCAGCTGTCCTGATGTATATCTTGCCACTGGACCCAGATGGCTCTGGAGGAAAGAGTGAGGTTGGTGACCTTACCTTATACAGCCTTCCCTCACTTAAATCCCAATTCATTGCAAGTCATGACATCTGTCATGGTTCTCTTCAAGAATGAAGGACAAACAACAAGTGCAGCACTGTCTCCCTTAAAGTCCATGACCTATATAGTTAGTTAAGGTAGGGTTTGGACCCATCCAATTTTTTGTGGTTATCTTATGCAAGCAAAGTATAATTTCTGAGGGCTCCTCCTGGAAAAGCAGTAAGCTGTAACTCATGAATTTAGGACCTTTGAACATCTCAAACTTTCAAAATCACCTCTTAGCCTGGACACATTCACTTTATGATAAAATTAAGTGCCTACTCATTAAAGAAAAAAAACTGATCAGAAAAAGCAAATTGGAGAGGGGAAATGTCTAGGTGTAAACTCCTACAGTTGAGCCCTAAAACTAAAAAAAAAATTGAAACAAAAGAAAAAAAAAGAAAAGAAAAAACTCACTTGAGCTTGGCATCTCCTCAAACCATCTACTTCTATTTCCCCCCCATTTCATATTCAAACTCCAGGAAAAACAAAACAAAACAAAACAAAACAAAACAAAAAGTGCCTTAATCTTACTTCTACTTTCTCACATGCCACTTCCTTCTTAACTCCTTGAATTTTGGTTTCCATCTTCATCACTCACCTGAAATGGCTATTAGTTACATTACTCAGTTTATTATTCTCAGGATGATAATCTAATTGGTGAATCAATCAATCAAAAGGTATTTTAGTAAGTGACTATTAGGCAGTAGGAACTTTTCAAGGTGCTAGAAATAGAAGTACAAACAATGAAATAATTCCTAATCACAGGAAACTTACAATTTACTGAGGGAGAAAACAAGTACATTTATAAGTGTATACATCATGAACATAAAATAAATAAATAAAAATATATACAATGTAATTCAATATAAGGTAGTTTAGAAGGAAGGGAACTGACAGTGAAGGGCATCAGGAAAGGATTCATGGAAAAGATGGTACTTAATCTGCATCTTAAAGAAAGGAATTCTATGAGGTTGGGTTATGTAAGGAATGTATTCCAGGCATGTTGGATGGCCAGGGCAGCTAGGTGGTGTACTAGATAGAGTGCCAGGCCTGGAATCAGGAAGTAATCCTTTCCTCACTTCAAATCTGACTTCAGAAACTTACTAGCTGTATGACTCTGGACAAGTCACTTAATTTTCTTTGCTGGAGAAGGAAATGACAAACCATTCTAATAACTATGCCAAGAAAACCCGATATGAGGTCACAAAGACTCAGAAATTAAATGTGGGATAGCCAGATCAAAGGAAAGGAGATGAGAGATGCAAAGTTGTGAGGAGGGAACAGAGAGGAAGTTAAGTGAATCAGTTGTACAAGTGTGGGATCTTGAGCCAGGGACACTTGAGTTCAAATCTTACCTCAGACACATGCTTACTAAAAGCTTTGTGACATTGGGCAAGTCATTTAACTTCTTTCAGCCTCAGTTTCCTCATCTCTAAAATGGAAATGATAAAAAATAGCACCTATATTCTAGGGAGTTATGAGGATAAAATGAGATATTTAAAAAATTATTTGTAAACCTTAGAGCACTTTTAAAGTGTTATTATTATAATTATTATTGTATTACTAGACTGCTAATTTGACTAGCTTTTAGAGTACAGAAGGCGAATAATGACCAATGAGTCTAGAGGGCTAGATTGGGGCCAGAATATGAAGCAATTTTAAAGCGAAACAGTGGAGTTTATATTTTATCATATAGGCAATAGGAAACCACTGGAATTGATTAATGTGAAACTTATATGGGAAGGTCTGTGCCTAAGAAAAATTACTTCAGCAACAGTATGTAGGATCATATGGAATGGTAAGATACTTGAGGCAGCAAGATTGTTTAGGGAGTTACATTGAAATAATCTAAGATAATGGTTGTGAGGGTCTTAACTAATTTGGTATCTGTGGATTTGGAGAGAAGGGTTGTATTTAAATGATGTTGTTGAGGTTGAAACGGTAAATTTTATCAGCTGATTAGATTTATGGAGTGAGGGAAATTTACAACCCAGGTATAATGTTAAGATCATAAACCTAGAAGACTAGAGGCATTGTGGTGCTTTCTACAAAATTAACAATGTTTGGAAGAGGTGAGATTTTGGGGGAAAGTTGATGAGTTCAATTCTTGACATGTTTACTTTGAGTTAAGCCCAGAACAAAACATGGGGAACTCCTGCATTTAGGGAATATGAAAAAAAATGGAAAGGGAGCAGAGAGAGATAGGAGGAGAACTGGAAGTGTGGTATCATGAAAACCCAGACAGAAAAGAGCATCCAAAAGGAAAAAGTGGTTAACAGTATCATATGCAACTAGATGGAGAAAAAGAAGAAGAATTGAAAAGAAAAGTTAGATTTAGCAATTAAAATGTCATTGGTGATTTTGGTGAGAGGAGTTTCAATTAAGTGCCTTTCTACATCCTGTTCCTCATTCATGGAAAGTGTTGACTCCTCACCTCTGCTTCTTGGAAATCCTAATTTCCTTTAAGACTTAGGTCAAGACCTGATCCTCTGGTTGGTGCCATCCCACCAGAAATTATGAATAAATATTTTATGCTTAATTTCCCATATACATATCGTTTCTTCAAATGGAATGTCCTTGAGCTTAGGATCAACTTTAGTTTTGGTTTTGTAAACCCTATACCTATCATAGCACCTGTTTACTGTTAGTCTTTATTAAACACTTATTGAGTGAATAAATGAATGATTGGATGAATGGATGGATCATTGTATAAAAAGGATGGAAAGATGGATGAATGGGTGTAGCAAATCAAAGGCAGAAGAAAATGACTGAAAGTCAGGGTAACCACCTGAAGAAGTACTCAATTCATATTTTGCCTTAACTTTCCAAACTCTGATTTTACTGGGCAAATCCTTGAAGCAAAAATGGAAAGAAGTTTCTCTTATTGAACAATAACCAGGATTTTCAAACTTAAAATGAAAATAGAAAAGTATTCATAATGTGATACAATAATTATCCATGTAACCCTACCCCTATGATAAATGGATAACCCACACAATAAATAAATTGGTATTTTGGATCAATTAAATAATTGGTAACCGACACAATACCTTATCTAACAAAATAAGCATGAAGCAAATCACAATACCAATACCAATGGCATTTTCATAAATCAACATATACAATTACATAGACACATGTATACACACATGCATATGCATGACACACATGTGCACGTATATGTCTGTGTATAGTAGCTATATTGTAGATTCTTTACCTACTTACCAGAGTCTTGTGGTAGATCCTGGTGCTTTATAACAAATAAAGATGCTTTGGGAATCTTCTATCCTCCCATTTTCTAGAAATAGCAGATATGTAATTCGTCATATTTCTTAATAATAGTAATATTTATAAATTCCTTTGTTTTGAGAAGCATTTTATATTTTCCATTTCATTTGGTCTTTACAACAGTGCTGGGAAGCATGCCCCATTTTACAAATGAGGAAAGAGAAAGGTTGCTGAGGCAAAATTTGAACTCAAGTCCCCTCGGCTCTAAGTCCAACAATCTTCTGTGTCTCTAACATGAAGTAGAATTCAAGATCCTTGAGCACAGCTATTATTTTTCTCTTTGTTTTTGTATCCTCAAATATATGTATTGTATAAATAGGAGCTTAGAAATGTCTGTTGAATTGAGTTGATGAACAAAATAAAAGGTGGTTAATAGAACAATTAAACTAGGCATAAGATGGACAAAATAAAAAAGTTGTTTTGGTGAAAAGTTGCTAAAAGTAGCTATTAAAGACAGGCAAAACCTAATGTGCTCTAGCTATTAAATGCTGACAAACATCATTTAAAAGTTGGAAGCTAAAAGAGGATCTCTGAAAACTATTAAAATTGATGGCATTAGAGATTGGATTGATTTACAAGTAGAAAATAGTTTAAAAGATAAAACAGAACACCTGTGAATTTGGGAACAGTTAGTCAACAAATTAGATGATGCTCACTGAACTGGCTTTAGAATCTGCAGAATATTCATGTCCAAGTTCTGGACATGGATTTTTTTTTTAGGTTTTGAGGAAAGGAGTTTCATTTTCCCAAGATCACAAATTTCCCTTTCCATGTGTGCCCATAAATCTAACTTAGATCTAGAATTGTGTCTGGAACAAAATAAGGCCCTCTATCTTTGGCCAATAGGCATTAATACATGAGAATTCAACAGATATCCAATTTGGGGCAGGTGATTTTACATAGAAATTGGCAAATTTTCAGTACTTTAAGAGATCTGATCAAATACCATTCAACCAACATGAGATTATATTAATACCGGAGAAAGGTTAACGGCATCAGATTTTAAGGAATGTAAAACTATGACACAGTTTAGTAAAATAAAAATTAATAGATCCCATTCCACCTTGAGTATTCCACTAGGTGTTACAGGGAAAAAATGATTAGGGTATAAGGCTTCTACCTTCAAAACACTTCCTATCTAGTAGCAATATAAATATTCAAAAGGCAATACATGAAAAGTAACATAAAAATGAAGTTGCTGGAAATAGAAGACTTTTTCTTTTTCATTTTTTTGTGGGCCAATGGGGGTTAAGTGACTTGCCCAGGGTCACACAGCTGGTAAGTGTCAAGCGTCTGAGGCCAGTTTTGAACTCAGGTACTCCTGAATCCAGGGCCGGTGCTTTACCCACTGCGCCACCTAGCCACCCCCAATAGAAGACATATTTTGAGAGAGTAGGTTCAAAAAATGTAGAGGATTAATAAAAAACTGAAGGAAACCTAGATAGGGACTATGTGCACAAAAAGAACAGAGTGCAGAAGACCATGCTATATACAGAGAACATGATCAGCTTTTTTAAAGCTGACAAAGAGAACCCATGTTTGAAAGCAATAAAAGTGGAATATCAATGAAGATTAAGAATGGAAGGTATTTTCCAATTAAGGTAGAGAACACACGACAGTGAGAATAAAGTCTGGGAGTAATAGGTCTCCTTGTTTAGTCCATTTTGGGGGGGGGTGGTTTATAAAATAATGAACACAAAATTTTATTAACCAAATTGCAAAATTTGAATTTCATTACTCATATTTCTAAAAATTTTACTAGGCCATTCATATAATTTCTTTAGAATATACCACTTTTCTCTTCTGATTATACCATTTGTATTCACAGCTATTTTCCATTTATTCATTTATTGTCTATACATACAACCTTCACTGAATCTTTTTTTTCCTTTTTTTTGCAGGCCAATGAGGGTTAAGTGACTTGCCCAGGGTCATGCAGCTAGTAAGTGTCAAGTGTCTGAGGCCGGATTTGAACTCAGGTCCTCCCGAACCCAGGGCCAGTGCTTTATCCACTGTGCCACCTAGCTGCACCCCCCCCACACTGCATCTTTTAGTAACAAACAAACAAACAAACCCTCTCTCGGATTCTGAAATCTGGCTTACATTCTGAATCCCTCACAAAAAAAGTTTCTAAATTTAAAAATTGATCAAAATTAGAAAAAAAGATCAATGTTTTCTTAAGTCTTATCCTTCTGAATCTTTGCTGAACTTGTCATTGAGATCCATACACTATACCATTTATGTGTGTGTGAAAATATAAAATTATTAGGTATACAGTTTACCTACAAATTTTTCTTGCTATATGTTTTAGACTTATTTGGTGTTTTTTCCTTCTTTTTTCTTTCTTTCTTTCTTTTTTGGTGGGGCAATGAGGGTTAAGAGACTTGCCCATGGTCACTCAGCTAGTAAGTGTCAAGTTTCTGAGGCCAGATTTGAACTCAGGTTCTCCTGAATCCAGGGCCGGTGCTTTATCCACTGCACCACCTAGCTTCCCCCTTGATATAAGTTTTATTTTTGAATTCCATTTTTTATTTGCATGTACATTTTTCTTATTTTACAAAACATATTTCTTATTTATCCCCTTCATTGCATACACGCAAATACAATACTAACTAGGGTCCTTATTACCTGTTGTTTGGGCTATTACAATAACTTTCTAATTGGTCTTACTGACTCACATCTCTACTCTTTACAATTCCTTTACCACAAAAGTGCTAAATAAATATTCCCCCTAAATATCTTACCATTCTACTTCCCTTGTCAAAAAGCTGTAGTTGTTCCCTATTGTTTTTAAGCTAAAATGCACCCTTCTCTATTTCTCATTCAAAGCCCTTTACAACTTGCTCCAAGTTGTAACTGCTTGTCCAGATTTATCATTCCCCTTCTTGTACTCTATGATCTAACCATTCTGGTTCTCAACCTGCTGTTCCTTCCAAACAACATTCAATCTATTGTCTCCATAACAGTACAGGCTATTTCCCCATTGCTGGAATCATCTTCCTCCTTCTTTTTCTTGAATACCTATTTTTCTCTCAAAGTTCAGCTTAAGAACTTAAAGGTCTTTCTCTTTCCACCACTCTTTGCTATTATCTCATTGATATGAGTATACTTATTTCTACTGATAGAAAGTAATCTCTTTGAAGACAGGAGATATTTTGTGATCTGTCTTGGTATCTGCAATGACTGACACATAGTGTTTCATGGATGTGTGATTTATTGATTTGTTGACTGCTGTTCTGGACAAATTATAGTTGACTTGAAGACTGAAATTTTATCTTCAATTTCTTCACCAAAATGAGTCAGACTACCTCACAAAGTAAGGCTTATCTCATAAACTAACCATCTTGCCAGCTGTGAGACAGAGTATTCAGGTAGAAAAAGTCATTTATTTGGGAAGCTAGGTGTTGCAGTGGATAAAGTACGGGCCCTGTATTCAGGAAGACTCGAGTTCAAATATGGTCTCAAATACTTGACATTTACTAGCTGTGTGACCCTGGGCAAGTCACTTAACCCTCATTGCCCCACAAAAAAAGGCATTTATTCTTCTTCCATACCCTATTTCCTTCTGCCCAAGAATTATGAAGAATAGATCCTAGCCAACAAGGTGCTCGAATAGTATCCCAAGAGGTAACTTTATCTGATTCCACAATATATAATGTAGCCTTTCAACAAAATTAGCACTTTATAAATATTATTTGACCAGCAAACTGACTAGGCTATTAAAACTTGGGAGATTAAGTATAAACACACTATATTAAAACATTTTACCAAAGATAAAGCAGTTCATATTTCCAATAAAATGAAAACAACCAATATATTAATTCTTTGAAGGAGGATAAAAGTGAATTTTTGTTAAATAAACCATGTTAGCTAAGTTTCTAAGGTAACACATTTAGAATTACTTTCACAGAGAGCACTTTTTTCTGAAAGAACTTTAAATGATGGTATGTTCAGAAGTAGGTAGGTATGTCCATCATCATTATTTAAAAGAACAAAATGGCAAATTGTAACTTTAATGCCAAGATAATTTAGAATAGGAATATAAGGTATAATATAGCCAGTTCCATGGGCATTATGGGGTGAAAGTTACAAACAATTTTAAGTAGGAAATGACTTACTGTAGAATAAAAATTGGATATATTGCTAAACTTATGTTTTTGACTTTTAATAAGCAGAAAGAAGTTTTAGCAAGCAGCCTTGTCAGAGACATATTTAGTCTCTATATTTGACTAGGGATTTTCTTGATTTGAGATATAACTATTGGTTAGTTTCTTCTCATATACCCTTTACTTCTTCCAGGTTCTATCTTTCTTTCTTTCTTTTAGAACTTAAAGTATTTCAAGTATTACAAAAGGGATGAGAACATGTTTCACTAAGATTCATTCCATATGCATACATGCTACTTTTAAATTTATAAGTAAATCTGTTTTCTTATTACCCAAAGAATCATGGATTAGAGGCTTCAGTTTCATGTTGTTGCATTACAAAACTGATTTAATCCTATTAAAATGTTTTCTAATTTATCTTACAACCCCCTGGGAGGTAGGCACTAGAGGTAGTATGCCCCCCATTTTACAGGTAAACAAACTGAGCTTCAGAGAGACAGTGACTTGTTTGTGATCACATAACTAGTTCTCATAGCAAGAAAGAAATGGAAATAGGAAAAGGGGGAGTGACAGTTATATAGACTGTTGCTTGGAGGTGGGGGGGGGAGTCCTAGGGCAATTATTATAGCTGAGTTAATTAGGTTCTCCCAAATGTGGTCACTGAAGGTCCAGTTTGAAGGGTATAGCAGCAGCAGAAAGGAGAGCAATGATTAGGTAAAGAAGAATGAACCCATGATGGATGAAGGTGGGGAAGTTGGAGGTACATAAATTGTGGCATTTGACATAATACATTATTATTTGTGCTATAAGAGGTAGCAAATATAGAGAATTCAGACACCTGGAAAGTTTTTAATGAATTGATTCAGAATAAAGTAAGGAGAAATAGAAGAATAATTACATAAAGGAGAATATCACTAAGAAAAGATCAGGACAATCCCTGCATTTTACAGGTGTGGAAATGAAAACCCAACTAGTAACTTACCTAAGGTAAAACAATTAGAATGCAGTTGTAACAATTAGAATGATGCCACCTGCTGGAGAGCTACTGTAGGAAAGCTCCAAAATGAGGAGAAGGCGCCTGAGGGCAAGACTGGTGACTTTTCTTTGGCGTCAGGAAGTGACTTTTGCTTATGGGACAAAGAGGAGACAAGGCTGGCACTTTTGCTCTCTTTCACCAGGACTCTCATGGAGAATGGAGCAGGAGAACTGTAACTCCCCAAGATAGATAGCTGAATCTAGGCCTCTTTCTCTCTCTCTTCACCAAATTCTTATTCACCTTAATAAATGCTTAAAAGTTTAACTCTTGCTAAAGCTTATAATTTATTGGTGACCACTCATTAGATATTTTAGACAGACTAGCTAGAATTTTAGCACCTCACACAGTATAATCAAGTTTCCAAATCCAGAGCTTTGACTACCATACCATTTTGCTACCTCAGTCCTATCTCCCACTTATCAAATTACATCGTAATTTATTCTCTTCAAAGTTGGTTCATACTGGAGAAGAGGAAAGAAAAAGTAAAGAAGGGAGGATTCAAGGGAGGGAGAAAGACAGGGAGATGAAGGACCAATAAAATTGAGGAGATTCAGAGGAGAATATTATTCTTATAAACAGTTGTTTTTATCAACAATTTCCCAGGATTAGGAAAATAATTTTCAAACCCAAGGGAATAATTAACACTTTTCAAAATAATATCATCCAGGGAGTCAAATCATTTTAATCCTATACCTCTTTCTTTAATGAACATTAATATACCAGATTCATAACATTTTTAAACACCTCTTGAAAAATTATGCTTTCAGAGGAAGCCCGGTGGTACAGTTAATAAAGCACTTGCCCTGGATTCAGGAGGACCTGAGTTCCAATCCAGCCTTAGACACTTGACACTTACTAACTGTGTGACCCCAGGCAAGTCATTTATCCCTCATTGGCAAACCAAAAAAAGTAAAATAAAATAAAAAGAAATACTATGCTTTGAGTATTTGATAAAACATTTCTCTTTCTGTTTCTAGTCATGCTTTTATGTAATATTGTAGTCCAAGGATTACCCACTATACCTGATAGGTGGCTTATGCTTGAAGACTTCCTAGGAAGGGGGAACTCAACATTTCTACAAGAATCCCATTAAACAGCTCTAATTGTTAAGACGTTCTTCCTCATATCAAGCCTCAATTTGAATTTTGGAATCATCCATCCATTGCTCCTACTTCTTCCGTGTGTGGCCAAATAGAATAGAATACTGATGGTATCCTTAAAAAAATAACATCTCTCTAATAATATTTTTCAATTCTTGATGCTGGGTCATATAGAGGTATTTTTCTTGAAAAAATAAAAATAACCAAAGCCAATAAAGTTTTAAAACAAACATTTTACATATCCTATATTCAGATATTCTTGATAAACCTATCTATATTCCTTAAGGACTATCAGTACATGACCTTAGATATTTTTACAAAGAATGCATAAAATGAGATAATCGTATTAATTAAAAAATGCAAATATATGGGTGATTTTATGAGGTTTCATAATTGCCATCATTTTTATAGTAGGATAAAATTTCAAATACACTTTTATTTTCAGGATTAAAAGGTAGATCTATATTTATTTTTTCTTAATTGTCATTTAATGGAAACTTTCTGTCTCCCTCCCTGTCTATGTCTCTCTATCTCTGGCTCTGTCTCTGCCTTTCTTTATCTCTATATGTGTGTGTGTGTGTGTGTGTGTGTATATATATATATGTATGTATGTATGTATGTATATATATGTATGTATGTATGCATGCATGCATGTGTGTATATATGAGTATATATGTGTGTGTGTATATATGCATATACGTATGTATATATAGTGTACATATATACATGAATCTATATCTTCTATAAATCTATTACACATTATTTTTCCTGCACTTCAAAATTAATATAGTTAAGCAGGCTTTTAAAAAAAGCTGGCTTAAAGCTTCTTTGTGGGTATGAGGTTTACTAATCTGCAGTCAAATCCAATCCAGCAGGCATTTATTAAACTCTTGCAATGTGCAAAGCCCTTTGCCAGGATATGAAGATAAAATTAAAAGCAGCCCTTCCTCTTACAATCCATTCTAGAAGTACTTAATCAAAATGAAGCCAGACTCATCATTCTAAAAGGTCTTGGTTACTCAATGACATAAGGCTAGTGAGTTCTTGACTTAAGATAATAAGAGACAAATATTTATCATATCTTTGAAATATTTTTCTTCCCAAGTATATCTTTGCTAAATAAGAATAATCATCACATATCCATTTTATTACTTTACATTTTATTTAATTTCCTCACTTTTAAATTATATACATATATGTTGTTAATATATATATATATGTTTATACGCATGTGTGTTTCATGTGTACAAACAAGACAAACAACAAAAAACCCAAAACAACAACAATAACAACAAAAACAATGTAACACAACATGTGTATATGGCACAATGAATGAGGACTTTTTCCACATGAGATATGCATTTTTATACTTCTATTGTGCCCTATCCCCAGCATCTGCTACTTTTTCTTTGATCTCTCAGAAGACAAGTATTAAAGATGTGACCCTCAGAGAGTAAGAGTTGCCTACCATAGGTACTGCTGAAGGAAAATTTTAGAGGTCACCATAGTTAGGATTTTTCTCCACTTTTTTAGTCTTAAATGTCTGAGCTCCACCTTCTTCTCTGTGACTGACTTCCTTTCTTTTACCATTAACTTGATTCTGGAGTATCTACTCTGAGAGTTGGAGAAGAATGTTCCAGGAGAATGCTTAGGGGAAATTTTAAGATACCTTTGCAAACGGGCCCTTTCTATATCTTCATCTTTTTCCCACTCCTTCAGCTAGTTACCTATAATGTAGAAAATAAATAGGAGCAATTCTTGTGTTTGCTTTCAACCACAGGTTTTTTTTTTTCCCCCCTGTACTTCATTCTCCTCTATAGTCTCCTGTTTTCCTTCTTCTAGAACTGGGGGATGGATTTGATTCCCATAACTATCCCAACCTTGAAATGATGTGATATTCAGTATTCCCATATAACCAATTTCCCATTAATTATGCTAACTAGTGCAATAGAAACACTAATTAGACTTACATTTCTTAATGCATGCAATCAAACATCATTAATCAAAGCATAGAAACAATCATCTCTAAGAATAAAACATCAACCTGTGATCCTGGAGGTTCAAATAAGCCTCCTTCATCCTGGATTCTGCCCAGGTTCCCTTTCTGCCCAGACAGAGACCATGGGTCTCCCTTCCAGATGGTAGTCTTATAAGTCTCCTTCAGTCAGCACTACTCTCAAGCCAAAACAAGCTGCTTGAATCTCATTTGTGGGTAACTGACCTTAATCAAACTTTAGGAACAAACTGATGGCCCCAAGGCACTTTGGATTTTTTTTTGTTAAACTATGGGTATTTCTAAATTGTTGACTACATAATTTGATTTGTATTTTACTTCAAAATTACTGATAAAGTTGTTTGTAATATTTTCTATCAATGTTCTGTCTTATCAAACAGTTCACATGTTTATCAGTTGTTTAAGAATATATACATGCTGTTTAATGCATCATACCACAAAGGTGCTTATCTTATTAAAATAGCAACTTATAGGAAAATATTCAAAATAGCTTCGTAACAAAATGAAGGTTTAAAACTAAATGGAATCTGTTATGCTACATTGACAAAGTTATTCTTATTATATTAAGATATTATATTAATAAACTTATTCTCACTACAAGCAAAGATCCCCTATGAGACACTGTTATAGTGTTAATTCCAAATGTCATTCCAGATAGCACCTGCCCAGGGATATTTGCAGGGGTGGGATAAGAGAATGTGAACTGATTTTTTAGTTGTTGCTGTTTTTCTATAAATATTATTATATGACATTGCAATAATGGATTCATATGGGGGTATCACTTTTTCTCATTTATCTGCTATGATACATTTGGGGGAACTGCAACATATGTTTCTCTGCACCATTACAAGAATTCCCCATTATCTTTTAATTTTCAACTTTGTCTAAGTAGTCCATAACGTGACTATTCACACATAACTGATGTCACCTTGAAACAATTAATCATCTTTTCCCTCTATGTTTCAGAGAACATTCTAACCTGCATTGGTAAAGAGACTTCACTCACATGACAGTTCCTTATACTATTGAAACCACAGGTCTAAACCTCAATTCATTTACCTGTTCCTCTTAAGATTTAGTCAATTTCAATTTATGCATGTGAGATTATATTTGGTTCTTAACTCTCTTATTAAATAAAATATTCAAAGTATATGAACATGTAGCTTCTGATTAGTATATAAGTTGTTGGCCTTTTTGGGGGGGATGGCAGGTGGGGTCAAACATGAGGCTTATTTTCCCACATTTTTTTCATTGTTCTCTATGCATTGAGGTTAGAAGTATCAAGTACAGTATATGATTACTTGGTTTCTAGGCAGTTTCTTAAATTCTTATCACACTGTACTCCCTTTTCTCTCACCTAGTATTTGAGTACTTTTATTCATATATTTATCAGTTGCTGATGTCAACTTGCATACCATCAACCAAATCAAGTTACCATTAGGTAGAAATTATGGTTATGGTAATGAATGAGGACTTAGCCTACTATATGCTAACTTACCTGAAAGAAGGGCAACAGTCTGCAGTTTTTTGGACGTTAAAATGTCCTTCCTTAAATCTGGCATCCATAACTGAATGCAATTCTCCAGGTACAGTTTGACCAGAAAAGAATAAAGTATGATTATATTATTTTTTTTTTATTAGTGAGGCAATTGGGGTTAAGTGACTTGCCCAGGGTCACACAGCCAGTAAGTGTTAAGTGTCTGAGGCCGGATTTGAACTCAGGTCCTCCTGACTCCAGGGCTGGTGCTCTATCCACTGTGCCATCTAGCTGCCCCGTGTGATGATATTATAACCTTTATTGTTCCAAACATTACTCTTATCAATGCTGGTTTTTAAGTTTATGTATTTATATAGCAAAACAAGCACATACATGCACACAAAGAAAAGCTCATTATTCTCATTTTTTAAAATGTGGGTATTGTTCCTCACCATATCTGCACACACAGGACACATATATACAATCATGCATATATACATGCATATATTTATATACATATGTATATACATATATGTGCACATACTTTAAAATTTTACAGTGTAGAGTCAATGGCTTGTACCTTAGCTATATCTTAGTTGTTTCTCTGATTATATCTTGGTTAGACTATTCAGTAACCTCTTAAACTATCCCCATCTTCTATTTCTTCTCTATCTCCTCTACACTGTTGCCTAAATAATATTCCTAAAACAAAGATCAGACAACCCTTTACTGTTCCAAAATCTTCACTCTCACAATCACTCCCAGGATAGAATATAAACCCCATACTTAGCCTAGCATTTAATCACTGGTCTGCAGTTTGCTAGTATCCCTCTTTCCTTCCTTCCTTCCTTCCTTCCTTCCTTCCTTCCTTCCTTCCTTCCTTCCTTCCTTCCTTCCTTCCTTCCTTCCTTCCTTCCTTCCTTCCTTCCTTCCTTCCTTCTTTCCTTCCTTCCTTCCTTCCTTCCTTCCTTCCTTCCTTCCTTCCTTCCTTCCTTCCTTCCTTCCTTCCTTCCTTCCTTCCTTCCTTCCTTCCTTCCTTCCTTCCATGTTATTTGAAATATTGGGGGGAAGCCTGTGCCTATTCTATGTTATTGGGGAACTTAGCTGGAGTTTCTAATATATTGCTACTTATGAATTGGAGGCTATTGCACCAGTTTTGACATTAAGCATTTATTAATCATATTAAATGTTAGTAAAGACAGAGCACATATCTCCTAATTAGAGTTCAGAAGTCCTATATTACCTAGATAGAGAGGAGAGAGAAAGTGGTACAGATGACTGGTCCTCCAGCAAACCAGGCCAAGAAAGAGAAAATGCTTCCAGCAGACCAGAGGAGAGGCAGCCCTTATACACTGTTCAAAGCTAATTGTCTAGCATCATTCAAATCTGTTGGTTTATTGGACCTGAGGGTAGTCCATATTAAAATGAGCAGTGCTTGCCTGAGCACCTTTGGTCTGAGGGCAAAGGCTTTCAGGTAACTGTGGTTTCTATTGTCTACTGAGTTAATCTGATCTCTAATTTTACTTATTCTGGGCTGGCTCTGAGAAACCAGAGTTCCTGAGTGGGTGGGTGGGGGTATCTCTGGGCCCCCCCAAACACCATTATTAATAATTATTTTCTCACCCTTCCTTCCTTCTGTGAGGGCCAAAATTTGATATACTGAGCATTATTTGGGGGACTCACCTTAATATTGGGGTCCTGGAAATATGAGGGACCTTTAAGTTTTAACCCTCCCCTCTGAACAGCTCTTTTTTAGATATTTCTCCCAGGCCAATAAGAAAGGAGTCTCTAAGCTTTAGTTCACAAAAGGATCAGATTTTATTACTTGGGAATTAATTAAACAACAAAGGTGAAACTAATAAAAATCAAAGATAAGGAAATAAGAAAATAGAAATACAGATAGATATTCTTAACTCTAAGCTTAACCCAGACCCTTTCCAATTTAACTAGTTCAAAGGAATTTGGGTTTTTCTGTAAGTAACTCACCAACCACTGAGACAGAGTGAACACATGCCACAGCAAGGGGAGTACCCAGACACAGCACAAACACATGCCATGCACTACCACCACAGGCCAAGCAGAAAAAGAGAAGCGAGCTCGCATAAGGGAAGTAGCCCGCCTCCCTTCCAGGAGTGTTCAATCTCCCCTCTGCCAAAAGGGGAGGTCCTTCAAAAAGCTGCCTTCGTAACCTTGGGGTGCTCCAGGTGTGGCCCCTCCCAAATGAGTTAACTAAAAACAGGAATATTAATCTTTACCACAAATAATTTTTACCACACTTCCTTCCTTCCTTCCTTCCTTCCTTCCTTCCTTCCTTCCTTCCTTCCTTCCTTCCTTCCTTCCTTCCTTCCTTCCTTCCTTCCTTCCTTCCTTCCTTCCTTCCTTCCTTCCTTCCTTTCTTTCTTTCTTTCTTTCTTTCTTTCTTTCTTTCTTTCTTTCTTTCTTTCTTTCTTTCTTTCTTTCTTTCTTTCTCTCCTACCTTCTGCCTACCTTTCTCTCCTACCTTCCTTCCTTCCTTCCTTCCTTCCTTCCTTCCTTCCTTCCTTCCTTCCTTCCTTCCTTCCTTCCTTCCTTCCTTCCTTCCTTCCTGTCTCCTTCAGGCTCTTCATTCACAAAGAGAAGGGAATGACTATTTTGATTATATCTTTTTATATTCGATGCCTAGCATAGTACCTGATGCATTCATAGTACTTAATAAATGTTTGGTGAGTTAATTCTATATGAATAGACCTCTATGGTTATATAGAACACAATCCTATCACACTGCTATCTATACCATCTTTGTAGCAAAAGAAATCCTTAGATGATGGTTAGTCTTATTTTAATAATCTGTAGCTAATAAAATTAAATCTTTTGACTTCTAAGTTAGTGATGTACCAAATAAAAATAATTTTAAAATTTCTCATTTAAATATTATACACAATGTTTTTAACGAATCAATCAATATCTATTTCATGCCCATTATGTTCTAGGCTCTGTGCTAAGCACTGGGGATTAAAAAAAGGAGAAAGACAGCCCCTGCCTTCAAGAAATTTACAATCTAATGGGAAAGAAAACATGTAAACAAATATATACAAAACAACCTATATATAGAATAAATATGAAAGAGTTTAAAAAGGGGAAAGCATTAGAATTGAGGGGTTTGGGAAATATTATAGGAAGTGGAATTTTAGCTGGTATTTAAAGGAAGCCAGGGAGATTCATAGTTGAGGAGGAAGAAGGAGATCATTCTACCCAAGGGATACAGCCAGAGGACATGCCCAGAGCAAAAAAGATAACGTCTTGTCTGTGGAACTGTGAAATGGACAATGTCACTGATTCAAAGAATATGTATTGGCTAGTAAGGTATAAGAAGATTAAAAAGGTAGGAGGGGGCTAGGTTATGAGGTGTTTTGACTGGAAGCAACAGGAAACCATTCTAGCTTATTGAGAAGGGGAGTACCATGCTCAGAGCTATGCTTTAGGAAAATAATTTTAGTGGCTAAAGGGAGGATGGATTGGAGTGTGGAGAGACTTGAAGGGGGAAGACCTACCAGCAGGCTCTTTGCAATAATCAAGGTGTGATGTGATAAAGGCCTGCACTAGAGTGGTGGTTGTGTCAGAGGAGAGAAAGAAGCTTATTGAGCGATGTTATAAAGGTAAAATCAACAGGGATTGGCAAAATCTCGGACATGAAGAGGGTGAGAGAGAGTGAGGAATCAAGGATGACTTCTAGGTTTTATGTGGGAGGTACTGGGTGTATGGTGCTTCCTTCTACAGTTATAGGCAAGGTAGGAATGGGAAAGGGTCTAGGGGGAAAGATATTGAGTTCTGTTTTGGATATATTGATTTGAATATGTCTACTAACATTCAGTTTGAGATGTCAGAAAGGCATTTAGAGATATAAGATTGGAGCTCAGAGGAGAAATCGGTACAGAAAAGCTAGATTGAGAATGATCGGTATGGAGATTGATAATTAAATCCATGAAAATATATGAGATCACCAAGTGGAGTAGTATATAGACAGAGAAGAGAACAGGGCCCAGGACAGAACCCTGAGGATTGCCTATGATTAGAGGGTATGCTCTGGAAAATAATTCAGCAAAGGATTGGTTGGATAGGTAGGAGGAAAACCAGGAAAGAGTTGCATCCCAAAAACCCAGAAAGAGCAGAATATCAAGAAGGAGAGAGTAATCAGCAGTGTCAAAAGTTTCAGAAAGGTCAAGGGGAATGAGCACTGAGAAAAAGCCATTGTTAACTAAGAGATCAGTAAGTACATTCTAATGTTTACCTAAGATTCTTTTTCTTAATGTGTCCTTCATTTGAATGTTTGTAAACTTGTGTCTCCTTTTTATTATTTATACTTTTGAATTAATTTGAATATATATTATGGTAAATAGTTTAAAAAAAGAATTGAGGAGATAAATATTAATTTTTCTCCCAATGGCTGTGTTACCTACATTTCTGATACAACCATAGCTGCCTGATAAGTTGTTTAAAGAGCAATTCAGTACTTCCAGGCATCATTGTTGCTCCCCTCTTATTCCCAAGCCTTGTTTGTGAATTGATTCTGCCACAAAAATGACTCTGAACTATCAGCACTATATTCTGTCAACACAACATTCAAACAGAAAGTTTCTATTTTGCTTTCTGTGGTCATACACTAGTGTATAAATCTCTTTGGTGAATTCTGCTCATTTTCTTTGTGTTGTGAAAATTCACACATTTGAATTCATTGGGAGCAGGCAAGTTTGAAATACAGAATCGTCTAAATTATAGAATGGATTTAAATGCAGTTTCATTTCTTTAAAATACATTTCACAATTCAGACTAGTCAGTCAACAAACATTAAGTGCTTACTATATGGCAGGCCCTGTAAACGTGATCCATGTCTTGAGGGAGCTCAATTCAAGCCAAAGCCCTTGGAACCTGTTTTAATGAATGTATAATACACATCTTCAATAGGCATAATACATTTTACATGAAATATGTACTTAAAGAACTTGAGAGTAGACCTTTATGCAGGGATTTCATCTTAAGCAGTATAGAAGAATATGAGTATCTGGGCCAGGGAATTCCCAGCTGGATCTGTTGGTTACCAAATGGGCTACACTATCCCAATGGCCACAATGCTGTTAAAACAAACAAACAAACAAACAAAAAAAAACCCACACCATTTGAGAATAACTTAAAACATTTCTCTTCATTAAAATTCCATTAATTATTTTGCCTCTAATTTTGGTTTTTATATTACAAATAAAGAAAGACTTTATCAAACAAAAGTAAACTGGTTAGGAGTTTGGTATGTTAGAAACAATAACATATTTGGAATCAACCTGAGTTCCAATCTCAGTTCTGATAACTTGGTAACTGCAAAGAGTTAGGCAAGTCACCTCACTCTCTGAGCAGATTGATTTCTCAGGGCTGCACCACATCTGAATTTTTTTGATAATATCCATGCTGCTCCTCTCTGGAATGCTACAATAAGTAGAATTAACTGAGTATGAATCACCAAGATTTTACTGGATCATTTCTTTTTTCCCCCAAGTTGGATATTATTTTGCTGAATCTTGGATACTTTTACAACTCCTTTGAGCCACTTAAAATATACTTTATGTTCTAATTGGTATTTTCAGCACTTTCCAATTTAGTATCCTATGAAAAATGATTTCATACTCTCTCATTAATAAGATTGGCAGTAATATTGCTAGAATCTGTAAATTTGAGTGGATCTTTCATTGATCTATCTATATGTCATATCACTCTATATCTTGTCCAACCAGATGAAGTGCTATTTATTATTATCCTATATTTGTGGACTTAAAGGTTTTGTTCCATTAGTTCTCACAATGTCCCTTTGAGGCTTATGGGTTCATATTGAGAAATCCATCAAGAAGCTTATAAGAATTGTTGATTTCTGTTTTCTTAATATTATTTTCTTTTTTTCCAGTTACATATATAGTTTTCAACATTAATTCTTGTCAGATTTTGAGTTCCAAATGTTTCTCTCTTTTTCCCTTAGTCCCTTCCCTCCTCCCTCCTAAAGCCAGAAAGCAATCTGATATAGGATATATATATATATATATATATACACACACACACACATATGTATGTATGTATATGCATACACACATATATGTACGTGTGTATGTGTGTATACATGTATATATATATATAGATACACACACAATCATGTAAAGACATTTCCACATTAGCTGTACTGTGAAAGAAGAATCAGAACAAAAGGGAAAAAGAACAAGAAAGAAAAAAAAAACAAAAAAAGTGAAAATAGTATACTTTGATCTGTATTCAGACTCCATAATTCTTTTCCTGGATGTGGAGAGCATTTTCTATCATGAGTCTTTTGGAACTGTCTTAGAACATTGTATTGCTGAGAAGACCTAAATCTATCACAGCTGATCATCCCACAATGTTGCTGTTACAGTGTATAATTTTCTCTGGTTCAATTCACTATACATCAGTTCATTTAAGTCTTTCCAGGTTTTTCTGTAATCTGACTACTCATCATTTCTTATAACACAATAATATTTCCTTACATTCACATACCACAACTTGTTTAGCCATTCCCCAATTGATGGACATCCCCTAAATTTCCAATTCTTTGCCATCACAAAAAGAGCTGCTATAAATATTTTTGTACATGTGGGTAATTAAGAAGGAGTAAGTTACTATACCATTTTTTTCTACATCATGGAAACTTAAAATTAAAAGTTTTCCAATTTAACTATCCCAATTTTTATAGCTTGCTAAATTTTTTAACATCATGGCATTCTAGGGATATACAATTTGCACTGAGATATTAATTCATGTTATGAACATTCTTCTCACTCAATTTTACCAATGTAGGATATAGATCCCTTTCAATTTATATTTTTATTTAAAAATATATAAAACTCATATTTTGACATTACACATACAAACATTTTAAAATTTTCTTACATTGAAAACATAAAAGATATCCATCCAAAGGACCTGTGATCAAAGCCTCCTAATGGAACCAAATGTTTTCTGGCACTTTCCCTAGGAAATTTTGAATGCCATAAATAGTGTCTTCAAAAAATCTGAACTATGGACTGTTTCTCCAAAGGAACAGACAATTCCATGGCCCATTAGTTTGCTAGGCTCATAAAAGCTTGCTTCTGTGAGAGCCAGAAGCAGAGGGTCTCATTTCTATCCCTGAAGAGACCTGGTGATTTGATGTAATTCCTTTCATGCAGCTGATGACCTTTTATTGCCAAGCTGTGTTTGACCAATTAACAGAAGTCAGTTATTAATTTAGACAAACACTTACTTGACACTAGTTTTGATTCTGCTTATGTTCATGAGCAATCACGTCAATGTTTTTACTCTGTATTTCATGTGCTATTTTATGAGCAGCATGCTGATGGATTTCGGATGGATGCTATGTGAGGTTGCACACTAAGTGTGCACCTTTTATTCCCTTATAATATTTCACTATAAATTTCTAAAGGACAGATCTTTATTGAATAGGACATGAATGAGATAAAATAGTGTTCTTCATTTGGAAGCTCTTGTCTGATTGATATGCAGGAAAATTTCAGGTACATCTCTCGCCCAAGATGTGTAATGGAGCTAGTTTTTTTTTCTTTAATTGGTTTTGGTTTTTATATCACTGTGTTAATTTTGAAATATAATCCTACCTCCCCACTCCCAAGAGAACCATCCCTTGTAATAAGTTTTAATAGTCCAACAAAACCAACATACTGACTATATATCATAATACAGAGCAATATTCCATAGCCATAATCCCTGACCTCTGTAATGGAGAGTAGGTCTACTTTCTCAACTTGTCTCTAGTGTTAAGTTTCATCATTATTTACATAATTAACCTGACTTCTTTCACTGCATAATTTTTTCCCATTTATATTGTTTTAATCTTTATATTCATTATTTTCTTGGTTCTTCTTACTGAATCACATTATATAAGTGATTTTACAATTTTCCATTTTTTCTTATTTATGATTTCTGATAGCACAGTAATATTGTTAAATTTTCATCACTCATTTAGCCATTCTACAATAAATAGCTATCTACTTTATTTCTAGTTCTTTCCTACCTACAAAATAATGAAGTTCTATGTTCAATAAAATTCCATTCTTTCTACTCCTGTCCTCATGAAGTCATAGCCACATATTTCAGTTTTCAAGTGTGTCCGAGAACTGAAATTGTGCTGTACTATATACAATATAACATTTGATCCCATTCTTAATGCATGCCTTAGATTCTCCTTCACATTAAAAAAAATAAATTTTAATGGAATATGACTGATTACTATTCATGCTACCTGAATTGCTGTTTAATGTTTGGTATTCTCTGAAAATTCTCCACAAAGTTCAGCTGATGCCTAATTTTGAACTTGAGATGGTTCTGACCCTCAAAGCTACCCCCTTACACACAAATTCTCAAACGTTCTATCAATGTTAAAAGGCTTCAGTGGTTGAATAAATCAAACTGTATGAATGTCATACTATAAGAAAGAATGATTGGGGAGGTTTCAGAGAAACATGTGAGTACTGGAGGAACCTAAACAGAGTGATGTGAGCAGAAGAAAGAGAATCATTTTGGCAATTTTGGTAAGTTTAAGAATTCTAATCAGAGCAATGACCAGCTCTGATTCAAGAAGACCAATAATGAAACAGCCTGCTCGCCTTCTGAAAAGAGAGATGGATTTAGGATGCAGGTTTCTTCTTTGAATGTGGCCAATGAAAGAACTTGTTTTGCTTCCCTATTGGTTAGATATGTTTTAATATTTTTTACTAATGGGAGATGTGAGAGGAATAGAAAAAATGATTAATTGAAAATAATTATTTTTTAAAAAGTCATAGTACTAGAAACAGATTATTTTTGGTCTTCAGACCTCCTAGATTTAGAGAGGCTCTTGACTAGTATGCTTACTTTTTGACCATTTGGTGAATTTTTGTAGTACTATTATTAATGATGTATAGTCAGTGATATTTAGAAGAAAGGAAATCGGCTCTTATAAGAACTGTATAAAGAAGTTTATAGAATGTGAACAAATATCTATGAAGGAAACAAAAGAATTCAGGTAGCAAATATTTCATTTCTGTGAAAGAAAAATAGTGGATATACATGACCAAAATGGATTCAGAGTATGAGAGAAAAGATGTAAGAAGATTCCACCAGTGATTTCTCATAGAAAACTAGGAGAGGGTGAGGGAGAAAGCCCTGTAAAGAAAGCTAGAATGAAAGAGCCAATTAAGGAAAAAAAAATTATTATTGGTCCCCAGTAATTTGTGCAGTACTACACTTTTCTCCTACATAGATACAGTTGTGTTATTCTTCTGTTCTAAATCCTTCTAAATGCTTCTCTGTTGTTGGAAAAAAAAATCTTATCGTAGAATTCAGGTCTTCCACAATGTTGTGCCTTATGACCGTTGCTACATTATTTCATATTTTTTGACTCTTTATACTCCCCAAACTGATGTACTCATCATCCGCTATGCAGACCTCTTACATAATAGTTCCTGTGCATTTGTTCATCTTATGACCTGTTTTCTTCTTTTGAATAAAATAAAGATAAAGATTTCTAGCTCTAGATGTGGATCTAGATATTTATCTTATTAGTACATAGTTGTTTACACGAGGCCCCTCCATTAACCTGTGAACTCTTTGAGAGCATGGAGTTATTTGTTTTTGTTTTCTGCATTTCCTAGTATTTCTAGTGATTAGAACAGAGTCTGGCATATGGTAATCACTTAATAAATGTTTGTTGAGACTGACTGACATTAGATGTCAATTCACAATTATGAACTTTCTCCCTTCAGATTTCACATAGCACTTGGCTAGCATCTTTCATATCTATGTACCATATTTTATTTTGTATTATAATTATTTTTGCCTGTATCATGTCCCTTAATTAGATTAACTTTTAAAGAGTAAGGGGTCATTTATTATTTAAACTTCATATCTTCCCCACTGCTTGGCACATTATTTGTTATTGTTGGTTGTTCAATCATTTCAGTTATATTTGGCTCTTTGTGACCCCATTTGCAGTTTTCTTGGCAAAGATATCAGAGTGGTTTGCCATTTCCTCCTCCAGCTCATTTTACAGATGAGGAAACTGACACAAAGAGGGTTAACTGACTTACCCAGGGATACACAGATATTAAGTGTCTGAGGATGGTTTTGAACTTAAGTATTTCTGACTCCAGACCTTGCACTCTATCCACTGTACCACCCAGTTGCCCCTAAAACATTGCATGAAAGACTTGAAAAATGTTTGTTGAATTGGATTATTTTGAATTGGATCTAGTCTAATCCATATGCAAATAATAAATCCAGTCTATAATCCCAGAAATGGTCATCCAGAATCCACCAGCATCCATTTGGTGATGCACATTATGGATTTGAACTAGTATTTGGACTAAGTTTTATTTTTGCTTCTATATCCAGGAGGAAGATAGCAAGATACACTCTCATATTCTTCTATATATGATTTACATAATACTGGTGAGATTAATTTTCTAGCTAAGTGGTGTAATGTGGCATTTGTGGCTAAAGAATGGTTATCTTTGTCTTTTAAGGAGGGGTTGGTTCTATGAGTCAGGGATCATAATGGGTGAATGGATGTTTTTGACAGTACAGTTAGCTTTACTATAACAATTGTTTTGAACTATGAATTCCTTCTAATGCCATTGATACTTGCTTGAAGAATTTCAACATAATACACATTTTATTTTTGCTTATGTGTGATTTCCTCCATGAGAAACAATAAGAACCCAGAAAACTCCACCATGCCATGTAGGCATACACAAAATGCACATACATTCATAACTCAAACATCTACCTCCTACCCCAGTGCACTGTGCATGTCATCTTACAGGGCTGTGTTTTGCTATTCATTTGCATTTGTGAACTTGTTTTTATCAACAAACAAATGAAGCCATCATTCAGCTTCTCACATATGTCAAAATGCCATAACTTTTGGTAAAGTAGGAACTGGGGGCAGTAAAGGACTGATCCCCACCTATGTACTCCATTCCCCATACCTTAACTTTACCAGTCCATACTCTGTGGGAATGGGGGCACAGGCCAAGCAGCAGCCCAAAGCTGTGGGTGCCACTACTATTTCTTTTAGTATTTATACATTTCTTAATCAATTAGGATGTCTAAAACTGTGCTACGATTTTTATTAGATCCTTATCTTTTTTGTATGTTTTTAATGTGTAGCTGAGGTATTTGACTATTATGATCCTAACCCCATTTTCCCCATAAATTTTGTGGTTTTTATTAAGTGATATTGAATAGCACAGTTATTTTTACCGATGCAAAACTCACACCGTAGCTTAATTAACCATGCTTACTCTAACTACATGAGACCATGACATTCAGAAAACCCAAACCAAAGAATTGATAAAGATTTCTATACAAATAGGCATCATCACAGGGATTGTACTTTAAGGACTGGAAACACCCCACTCTCTCTGTGGCATTGTGTACTTAATGTTTATATAGCACCTGGGATAGTGGAAAGAAAACTACTTTGGAGAGAATGTGAAGTGGGTTAAAATTCCTTTATGCCACTTGATAGCTCTGTAAGCTTTTCACCTTGATTTTTCTCAACCATAAATGAAGGAATTAAAATAGATAGCCTATAAGGTCCTTTCCATCTCTGCATTCCTTGGTACCTTCTTGTACAATCCAAATCCTCATATGTGTTCATGTGGAGGGAAAAATGAAAAAAGGGAAAAGGAAAGGGAATGATGATGGTGAAGAATTGGCTTAAGATATATTTGTGCTTGATAAATCACTTATCAGTCAGTTAAAAAATAAACATCTCAGAGACTAATGTAATTTAGTCAAATCAATGAGGTTCCTTTGGAAAATTGATAATAATGATTTTCTGAATGACTATAGAAAAATGTAGTACATAATGGGTAATTTCTAAAACTTCTACTTCAAAATTCAGATCCAAAATGTAGTGTTTTTTGAAATAGTATCCCAAAAAGGCACAAGATTTTTTGGTTTTGTCTGTGTTTTTCTTCTTTTTAATCTGATATTTGTTTACCACAACTTTGTTTTATTGCTACTAGATTCACAAATATCTCCATTTTAAAAATTGTTTCTAAATCAAAATATCGGTCTTACCAGACCAGAGAAAATAATGTTTCTTTTTAACATTAGATATTACCTGACTTTGGTGGTTTTTAATAGAATCACATTCCTAAAACACATGTTCTTACCATCACATATTCATGAAATTATTTTAAAGTAAGAGTTGTATCCATCTCTAAACTAGATCTGTTAAGTCCTGTGACTCCTTTTTAAGATAATGTCATATATCCCTGTCAAGTACAGTTGCCAAGGAAATGCAGCTAAGAGGATCAAAGAGAAGTTGAGAAGAGTTATTGGACTTTTCTGGGACACAGCAAAGTTAAAGAAATCAGATATGTCAGCAGGACCAATCTTTTGCATTACACAATAAAAAATAAAATGCTATTTAAAGAATTCAACCTCCATTGTATAGTCTCACTAATTCTCAGAAAGCCCTAGCATTTCAGTGCCCTTTCAGACAAGATTTAGTAACACAGGATTTTAGTAAGTTGTCATTACTTTGGAAACTCCATTTCATGCTATACTACAGTCTTTTCATTAGCATACTGTGAAGTATTGTCATAAATAATTTAAACTGTGCTTGTCAAAATAAATGAAAAAGTGCTCATTTTATGATGTGCTTCCTTAATTTTTTTTTATTATATGTGTTTTCTTGCTTACTAATCTACAGAATTCAGTAAATCATGATCCCCATCATCTCAGTGAATTAATGGGCATCTATTGCCAACTCTACTGATTGTGCTGAAAGAACATTGATATATCTCTAAGCCTATCAATTAGGTTTTGATAAAAAAAAGTATATGTAAATACTAAAACATGGTAAATATTAGTAGAAATATCTTCAAGAAATCTATACTTTAGAATTTAGTCAAAATAGGACTTTTAGTTTGATTTTAATGCTCCCCTGCCATCCAGGCAATTCCAGAACAGTAGATTCAGGGCAGGGCATAGGAAATAGAAAGTCAAATTGACTAGAAATTGATTAGAAGCAAAAGTAAACCTGACTACTCTATTTTCACTGTGGAAGCTAAGAAAAATGTAAAAATAGCATAGATGGTGAAAATATAAATTGGGTTTTTAAATTATTTTGGTCTAGTGGTTGGCGTGATGGACTAGAAGAATAAAGAGTTCTGGAACCACCTTTAATTCCATAACCTACTGGATGTATGACCTTGAGTTAATTCTTTAACTTCCCTTTTCTAGAAAAGCCATTCTTTATTTCCTGATTCTTGCTATACTCTTCTGACACATGGATTTTGGTTGATGCTAATGTTAATTTTGGCAGTCATTTAAGGCTGGCTCTAAGTTCTTCAATTCAGTTTGAATCTTGTCAGGGCATAACTTCCTGGCTGAGGGCCCTTTTGGCTAATGATTCTTAGCTATGGAATTCTTTCCCAGAAGGGGTACATGAACATTCTTTATTACTACCTTAGGGCATAAAAATAAAGACTCTATTTCAGGAAATTTATCCTTGAAATCATTTGGGTCCATTTCTTTTAAATGAGAGACAACATGATCTCATGAATAAAGCATTGATTAGATGGTGAGTCATAAGATCTCATTACTGAACTATACTCTGTGTTCACTATATATGATAAGTTAAAAAAAATACTTCCATGATTTCCATTTCACAGAAATGTATGAATAAAGGACTTCAAGAGATCTGCACCTCAGCCTTGAGCAGGATGACATTTAAACCTTTCCAAAATGAATGTCTTCTTAGTATCTACAGAATGCCTTTTAATACTCTGTAGTACTGCCCTTTACTTTGACTTTGGCCCTTGGTCCTTGGGCTGCTGAGGGAGACTGAGCTAATCAGGAAGTATGGCCCCTCCTTGTGTTCTTGCCATGCACTTTTGACAGACAAGGATTTTGCCATCTTTATATGTTGTGTCAATGATCAATAAGTCAAGTGTTGTGTGTGTGTGTGTGTGTGTGTGTGTGGGTGAGTGTAACTGCATGGAAAAGTGAAGATATTTTCTTTCTCTTTTTAAACCTCTCTTAAGTTCCAATAAGGAGCTTTTAAACAATTGTTAAACTCTCTAGATAGGGAAATGGTCCCTTTAACAAGGATACTCTTTGTCAGAGATCAGATCTTAAAAATTTCCAGGAAGTTAAAACAGTTAGTATTGAATAGGTAACATTAAGAATACATATAAAAAGCTATTGATTAGAAAAGGAGATAGAAATCCAAGAATAAGACTGTTAGGTGGATAAATGAGAAAATTACTATTTTGTTACTAGGGAAACTCCTTCATCATATAGGCCAGTTACATAACAATGCTAAGAACTTTATTTGGGTTCTTTTTTTCCCTTGCCAAGAGGTATGGGAAGAAACAGGAAGCAGAGACCTAGAAAATGGGAGAGAGTAAACAGAGGTCCCCTTCACTAATATAAGGGAAGTTAAGGCCACATTTGAGGAACCTTGCAAGAAATTTTAATATTAAGCTTCCCTTTCACTCAGGAGCACAAAAGACAATGGTAAAAGATAAATGAACTAGAGAAGGCTTTTCAGGTTTCCTACTCCTACTACTATATTATTATCTTTCCTAATAATAGCAATGTTACTGTTTTCTTTGCTAAAAACAATCACAATTTATTATAATTCTTAATAATAAATTATAACAGCTAGAATTTATATTGATACTTTGAAGTTTATATACTGCTATCCCACTTAGTGATTCCAATAATCCTGTGAGGTGCTATTTTCCTCTTCATTTTACAGATGAAGAAACTGAAGTTAAGAGAAGTTTAAAGTCTTACCCAAGGTGACAGACCTAGTAAGTGTCTAGGATAGGATTTGAAATCAGGTCTGCTTGATTCTATCTACATAATCACCGAACTACCACCAAGTAAAACTATTACCACAACTCCTAATCATAATGACAAGTCAACAAACCATTCATTAAGTGCCTACTCTGTGCCAGACATTGTGCTAAGATCTGGAATCCCTTTTCTCAAATCTTAAATCTCTCCTAAATACAGTTCCTTTCCTGCTGCCTATAGATGTATACTTGTCTCTCTTTTCCAAAAACAAACAACAACAGTGTTAACAACAATTCACAGGAGACTCTACCACTTCAGCAAACTATCTATATCACCCTTCCTTTCATAGCCAAAATATTGAAGATATATATTCATTTCTTCCATTTTTTCTCCTCTAATTTTCTCAAAACCCGAGATAATCTAGTTTACAAGCTCATTGCTCAAGTGAAATTTATCTCTACAAACTTATAAATAATCTCTTAATTGTCAATTTAATGGTCTCTTATCCATCCTCATCCTCCCTGTAGCATACTGTGGACCACGTTCCCTTCCAAGATATTCTATTTCTCCTGGTACTGCTCTCTCATAGTTCTTCTATCTTTCTGACTATTCCTTCTTGGTATCTCTTACGGTGTCATACAATCTGTCCGAGTTTTCTAAGGCTTTTTTCTTGGCCCTTTTTTCTCTATATACTCTCTCATTTTATGCTCTACTCTTCCCTATGGGTTGAATTCTCTTTATTCTGATGACTCTCAGATCTGTATATCCATCCTTAGTTCTCCCAATAGCCAATCACACAATTTCTATTATATATTGTACATTTTGAACAGGCTACCTAGTAGGGATCTAAAATATATTTCTATCCAAAATGGAAGTAATTTTTTTCCCCTTAACTTCCCTGCTTCTGCTCAGGGTGCCAATATACTTCTAGTCACATAGAGATACAACCTTACTGTCATACACATCTGATTACTTTCTCACTCCACATATGCTTTGACTTGACAAATCTCACCATTTCTACTTCCACAGCTATCACATATATTGCTTTGGTTTTTTAGTTTTTTCAGTTATATCTGACTCTCTGTGACCTTATTTGGGGTTTTCTTTGCAAAGCTACTGGAGTAGTTTGACATTCCCTTTAGCTCATTTCACAAATTTTACAAATGAGGAAACTGAGGCAAACAGGGTTAAGTGACTTGACCAGGGTCACACAGTAAGTATCTGAGATCCAATTTGAACTCAGATCCTCCTGGCTGCAGGGCCAGTACTCTATCCACTGTATCACTTAGCTACCCCTGTCATGTATATACCCTTTTTGCCACTCATGCAAACTTCATTCTATTTCAGCCTCTCTTCACCTCTGACCTGGACTACTGCAATATGCTTCTAATTATTTTCCTTTTTTCTTTCTATCCCAAGCCAATCTCCACAGAGATACCAAACCTAATTTCCAAGAGAACAAAAGTGACCACGTAATCTATTTTACTGATTATTCAATACACCCCAGGGACCTATTATGATGCATAGGATTAAATATAAATTCTTCTCTTTGACATTTAAAGCTTTCTGTAACTTGGTTCCACTCTATATTCTAGTATTGCTATTCATTAATCCCCTTTATATACTCTATATTCTAGCCACCCTTCTCTTGCTATTGCTTACAAACCATAGTTCTCCATTTTCCATGTATTAACATTAGTTGGCCCCCATGCCTGAACTGTACTCCTTTCTCAAATCTACCTTTTGAAAATCTTAGTTTCTTTAAATATATAGTACAAGTGTCATTTTTTTTGGAAAGGAGCTTTACCTATTCCTCTCAACTATTAGTGCCTTCCACTTCATGACTATATTTCATTTGGTTTGCCTTTGTTTTGTATATATATATATATATATATACATACCCCAAAATATACAAATATAATATATATATACAAATATATGCAAAATAGATACATATATTATGTATTATTACAATTGTTCAGTCATTAAAATATTTAATGTTGCATATAATAGTAATGAATATATGTGCATACTTTAGGCATGCATATATGTACATTTATATATACATATAGGCATATGTATGCACACATATATGCATAAATTCTGTGGCATACATATTCATCTATACATATATACAAGTGTGTATACTTATGTAATTTCTCACATTACAATGTGCATGAGGGTTCCTTGAAAACTGGGAATATTTAAATCATGTCCCCCTTATTCTCAGTGCCTGGCACATTTGGGCAGCTAGGTGGCACAATGGATAGAGCACTGGTCCTGAAGTCCGGGGAACCAGAGTTCAAATTCAGCCTCAGACTCTTACTGGCTATGTGACCCTGGGCAAGTCTCTTTACCCTGATTGCCTCCAAAAAGACTTCAGAAAGTACCAAGGGGGGCAGCTAAGTGGCGCAGTGGATAGAGCACTGGCCCTGGATTCAGGAGTACCTGAGTTCAAATCCAGCCTCAGACACTTAACACTTATTAGCTGTGTGACCCTGGGCAAGTCGTTTAACCCCAATTGCCTCACTAAAAAAAAAAAAAGAAAAAAAGAAAGTACTGAGGAACTTTTGATATGGTGTTCGCTGCCTGACTCCAGGAAAAATGTCAGGAGCACAACAGAGGTCTGTGTACAACATTTATCAAATGGATCAAGGCCTTTGATATTATTAGTCATCGAGGCATATAAAAATTATTTCAAAATTTGGTTGCCCAAAGAAGTTCATCAGTATTAAACATAAATTTCATGATGGTGTGCTTGCCTGAGTTCTGGATAATGGAAGATGCTCTCACACTTCCCCAGTTACCAATGGAGTAAACAAGGCTGTGTTCTTGCTCCCATGATTTTTAGCATGATGTTTTTAGCAATGTTGACAGAAGACTTCAGGGAGGACAAGCATGGAATCAAGGTCAGCTACTACACTGATGGCAAATTCTTTAACATAAAGAGGATACAAGCCAAGACTAAAGTGGAAGGATAATTGATGCACATTTTTTTTTTGTTTGTTTGCAGATGACGTTGCACTCAATGCAGTCCTGAAGCTGAGATCAATTCTCCGATGCTTGTCCTAATTCTGTCCTTACAACACCAAGAAAACACAGGTTCTCCACCAGTCAGCACCACATCATCTATAAGCAGAACCATTAGGTACAGCAAACGGAGACATTTTGAATACTGTGGAGAAGTTCACTCACCTTGGAAGTTTACTTTCCAGGAATGTGCATATTGATAATGAAGTTGACACATGCATCAGAGGTACTTTGGTGTTTCAGAGGCTCCAAAGGAAATTGGGGGAGAGAAGAGGTATTAGACTGTATACAAAGATGAAGGTCAAGGGAGCCATTGTCCCAACCTCATTGTTGTATGTCTGTGAGACCTGGACTATATACCAGAACCATGTTAAGAAACTGAATTTCTTCCATTTGAATTACTTAGGAAAATTCTGAAGAACACCTGCCAAGATAAAATATTGGACACTAAGGTCCTTTTGTTTTTTTTTTTTTTTTTTGCGGGGCAATGGGGGCTAAGTGACTTGCCCAGGGTCACACAGCTGGTAAGTGTCAAGTGTCTGAGGCCGGATTTGAACTCAGGTACTCCTGAATCCAGGGCCGGTGCTTTATCCACTGCGCCACCTAGCACCCCCCACTAAGGTCCTTTCTTGAGCTGAACTACCAAGCATTCAAACTCTGCTACAGAGAATAAAGCTCTAGTGAGTTGGGCATGTTGCTTGAACACCAAATGTATGCTTGCCTAAAAGACTGTTTTATGGAGAACTCACAAGGTGGTCAGAAGAAGAAATACACAAGGACAATCTCAAGTTCTCTCTGAAGTACTTTGGTATTGATTGCATGACACGGGAGACCCTTGCACAGCACTGTGCAGCACAGCTTGTCTGTATCAAAGAAAGTGCTGTGTTCTATAAGCAAAGCAGAATCGTAGTAGCTCAAAAGAAATATGACAATTACAAATTTAGAGACTCCACCCCAAATGCTCACAGTGGTTACTCATGCCTGACCTGTGGTAGAGCATTCCAATCTTGTATTAGTCTGATCAGCCACAGCAAGAAACACTGTGACTTGACTCCAACATAGTTATATCATTTCTGTCCACTTTTCTAACTAGCCTGGCACGTAGTAGCTGCTTAATAAATTTTTATGTGTGTAGCACCCTCTCTAAGGTAACTTCCCCAGCTTGCACTTAAATCCCAGGTTTGAGTCCCCAGGGAACCTACAACTACTTTGTGTTCTAAGGGTACTCTACATTGCTGCCCTCTGAAACTATAATTCATATGCCCCCATCAGGTATGCTTGGCGTTAATTCTATCAGAAAAAGGTATTCACATATCATGAAAAAATCATGGTTCAGATGCATGTTTATAGCTAATTCAATACTGAACTAACACTTTGTGATACATTTTGGTCTTTCTGTGACTACGTTAACTGAAGTATCAGGGGAAGGTTCCCAATTAAATATATAAACTCAAAATGTTTTCCACTTAAGTCTGACCTTCATCAATTACTCATAAAGGCCGTATGGAGAACCACTTTTTTCTCATCTACTCACTGACCCCTCCACCCCTTTAAATCCATCATAGCATATTCATTCCTCCATGCTAAAAGGACCCAACTTCTCCATATATCCTTATGAGGATGTCTATGTACTGCTCAGCGATTAAATAAACTTTCTTTGTTTCAATGTTATCAGCACTTGAGTGCCCTAGATAGTCTGTCCTAGATTCTTTCCAAGGTCACATATGCCTAGAATGCTGGGTAAATAGCTTAATTAACAAACAGAGATTACCTCTTCCCTCCCTTATAACTGTCTTGCCAAAATGCTTGTGGTGGGCATGGCAAAACACACATAAACACATATTCACACACCATGGAAATGAAAACTATAAATATTTATAATTAGGTTAAAATGATAAAAATGTATGATCATATGAATATAGGAAAACAAAATAACTGCTGGTATCCAATAAGACATAGATCTCATTTAAGTTTTTAAAAATCTAATAAAGAACAAGGGACTAAGGTGACCTTTTCTTGAATTGATATGAAAGAAATATAAGCAAAAAAAAATTATTATTTGTAATAAAAGTTCAGGCAACAGTCTCAATAATATCGGAGTTGACATAAGGGTATCTACTATCTTCACTTTTATTTAGCATGGTTCTAGAAATATTAGTTATAGCATCAAGACAAGAAAAAGAAAAAAAATCTGAGAAGAAAGATAAAAAAGAGACAAATGTATATCAACAATATTGTAGTTTACTCAAACAAGGTGGAGATTCAGTGAAAAATTAGTTGAGACAACAGCTTCAATAAAGTAGCATAATAGAGAATGAATGTATAAAAACCATTACCCTTTACAAAGATAACTAACAAAACTCAGGAGAGAAGCATTAGGAAATAAATTACATTCAGGACAACTACATAACACATTAATTATTTGGAAATGAATTTCCTTGGATATACATAGTACTCATAGAAATATAATTGTAAAATAGTTTTAAAGAAAAAAATAATTGCAGAAATATTTATCATTTAAAATAATAAAAATTATGATAGTGTGGCAAAAATGTCTATGCTGAGGTGTTAGACAAATAAAACACCAAACTCTCTACACCAATGAAAATAGCTTTCTTGAGAAAGGGGTCCTTTCACACAATAAAGCTGGTCTCAGGTCTAGGAACCAAAGAGCCCAAGCCTTAGAATCCAGGGATATTTAAAAGGGAAGATTTCTCCCACAATCCAAGTGTTACAAATACAATAAGTATAATATTGAAAGGAAGAAACCAAAAAGCATATAGCAGCATAGTAACTTGTTTCCCTATATACTGGTTTTAAAATACCCCTGTTTCTAAGCAACATGGCTCGTAACATAGGAAGCCATATGGATGGGTTTGGAAGCCATCCAGAGAGGTGTGTCTTTGCCATCTAGGATGATGCCTTTCTTACCTCTATTCATTTGAGTGGTTTTCTCCTCTTAAGGATTTCCATCGTATTGTTTTAAGCATGACTTTGCAACTTTTCAGTAGCTCTTTGTCCCTTTCAGCTCAGAAGTTACTATTTTAGGTATTTGACCTTTAAGCTGATTGGTAGCTGTACCTAACCACAACAGGAAGTCAGAAAGATGTATTCTAATGTGCAACTTCAGACTAGAGGTAAGTTGTACAGAGGACAAGTTGACAATAAAGCATTTACATTTGCTCTTATCAATCATATACTACTTCATTATCATTTCCCTAAGCCACTAAAGAAAGCACCTAAATACTTTAAATCATGGTAAAATCTATTAATTGATTAGCACTACTGTTAAATCATTCATATTAATAAGGAATAGCTAATCTGACTACAAATCATACATACATGGAAAGATGTAGAGAGAATAAGTTGACCCATAATATACTTTTACATATTTCCAATAATCTATCACTCAAAGCATTATCAGTTACTAAATTCTAAAATCACTTAGAAACGTAAGGGTTGGAGAAAATTGCACTACAATACCATCCAAACAATTCTACTATAGTGTTATATTACTAAAATTAACAAAGAATACTTCATACAATGAAACTACAAATTGTAAGAAAACCAAATGGAAAAAAGAAATATTAACAATATCAAAGTGCATGATGAAAAAACTATACTGCTGGCGATCTCAGTGCTACCAAATGTCAAATGTGCAAGTAATTTTAAAAGAAATTTGGTAGTATTAGATGAAAAATAGAAAGTTACTTCAGGAAGGCAGGACTAAATAAACAAGATTTTAATTTAATTTAATAAACCCAGCAATAAAATTTACTCAAGAAAAGACTTTTGTTCAATAAGAACTGATGGGAAAACTAGCAAGGGGTCCAGTGGAGGAAAATAGTAGACCTACATCTTCATCTTTCACCTCTTATCATAATAAATTCTAAATGTTTAAATGATATTATAAAAAGTAGTATGACAAAAGTGAGTGGAATAGAACATTATTGCATTTATAATTACATAGACAAGAAAATTAATATTCTGACTCAGAGTTGAAGAGAAAATACACAGCAGACTATCATAATTGTACAAAATTATGTACAATTAAAATCTTTTGTACAAATAAAGTCAATGTGATGTTAGACGAAAAAAGTATATTTGGGAAATATCTTTGCATTTGGAAAATATCTTTGCATTGAATATAGCTGATATATATCTAACATCCAAAACATAGAAATAATAAATAAATCTATAAATAATTGACAAAAACATATATGATCAAGAGCAATTTATCAATAACTAATTAGTCTAAATAACTGGATGGATATATTTTAAAAGAAACAAAATCTATAAATAATCATCTAAAACCATTTGAAAATTTCAAATAATAAGAAAAAAAATAAATAGAAGCAGTCCTGATATATCAACTCATACTCATCAAGGAAATAAACTTGGGCAAATGTGGGAAAATTCAAAGCAGTTAAGGTAAGTAGGTCTATTAATTCACTTGATGGTAGAGTTAGGAATTGCTCAATTGCTCTGTAAAACAATGTATCATTTATGCCCCAAATTAATAAATTGCCTATACATTTTGACCTAGAGATTCCAATAGTGGGACTACAACTGAAGGAAAAAAGGTTGTAAGAGCAAGAAAGGACCCATATGTACAAAAATGTCATAGTAGAATTATTTATTACAATGAAATGATCTGAAAGAAAAATATATGCTTAATGATTAAAAATGCCTGGGCAAATGGACATATTTGTAATGGGAAGGTTGGCCAAGATGAATAATATTATAAGGAATTCAAAACATATAAGTAATGGTTAAAAGTGAAGCAATGATGAAAGCAGGGAGGAAAGGAAATTTAAGCTCCTTGACTACAATAATGAAAATAAAATCTGTAGAGAAAAGCAATAGAACTTTGTTCCATGTTGGTACCACACTATCAAAATTAAAGACATACTTATTTTTTATTAATAAGCAAAACTTCTTCATTTACTCTTTCCATAAACATTTTATATAATTACTAGGTATTAAAACTATGCATTTAAATCTATTATGTATTAAGCCAAGTACATACAGAATTACCAATATAGGGGATCTATCTTTTAAAACTTTTTTTCTTATTTTTAGTGGGGAAGGGATATAATTTTTAAGAAATAAATCTTGTGTTAACCCCTCCAGGCCTCCTGGATCATTGCCTTGTCATGGCAGAAGGACTTGTGTGGCTCAATGAAATTATGAGCTATGGTGTTCAGGGTACTGGATTTTGGCAAAAACAAAGGAGTCACAGAAAATTATCTACTTCTGCTTCATTGATTACACTAAAGCTTTTCACTGTGTGTGTCATAACAAAATGGTGCAAGTTTTCAAAGACATGAGAATAGCAGATCTTACTTGTCTTCTGAGGAACCTGTAATGTGGGTTAAAAAGCAACTGTTAGAACGAAACATGCAATAGCTGATTGATTTAAGATTGGAAAAGGAGTATGATAAGGCTGTATATTGTCACTTCATTTATTTAACTTACATGCAGAGTATTTAATGAGAAATAGCAGACTGGGTTAATCAAAAAACTGGATTAAGATTGTTGCAAGAAATTCTATCCACAAACTCGGGTATGCAGACAATACCACTCTAATAGCAGAAAGTAAAAAACAATTAAGGAGCTTTTTTAATGAGGGTGAAAGAGGAAAGTCTAAAAAGCTGACTTGAATCTTTACCTCTAGAAAACTAAGATCTTGGCAACTGGTACCTTTAGTGTCAGATTTTATATTCTTGGGTTCAAAGATCACTACAGACAGCAGCTGTAGTCATGAAATTAAAAGATGCTTGTTGCTTGGAAGGAAAATTAGGGCAAATCTGGAAAGCATATTACAAAGTAGATTTTTCACCTTGCTGAAAAAGTTCCATATAGTCAAAGCTATGTTTTGTTTTTGTTTTTGTTTTTGTTTTTCCCAGCAGCAATGTATGGCTGTGAGATATGAACTATAAGGAAAGCTTTGTGCTTCACAGTTAATGCTTTTGAATTGTGGTGCTGGAGAGGATTTTAGAATCTCTTGGATAGCAAGAAGATCAAATCAGTCAATACTTATTGAAATTAATTCAGACCATTTATCAGAAGGTCAAATACTGAAGCAGACGCTTAAAAACATGTAATGAGAAGATAGGACTAATTGGAAAAGTACCTGAGGTTGGGAAAGTATGAAGGTAAAAGTAAAAGGAATGGAAAAGGAGAAAATGGGTAGGGTCATGGAAACAAGAAATGTGAAATTTGACAGACTTTGAGAGGTAGTGGAAGATAGAAGGGTCTGGCATCCTATGGTCCATGAGGTCACAGTCAAACACAACTGAATGACTGAACAACAACTTCAATATTTGGTGTCAAATTAAATTGAATTAATAAATTAGATTTTAAATTCATACAGAGCAAAATAGTTCTGAATTGAGGTTCAAGAATGGAAAAAAAAAAAAGAGAGAGAGATAGAGAGACAATTATACGAACCAAAGGAGACTGAGCTTGATAGCACTTCATGTTGTATGATAGCAGTTCATGACTTTGGTCACATCTAATTTTAAATTTCACTAAGTCTTGAATGACTTACATAAATAAAAAATAAAATCTTACCCTTATTTTTTGTCATCAAACCCTTTAACAATCTGATAAAACCTATGGGTACCATCTCAGAATAATGTTTTTAAATGCATAAAATAAAATCCATAGGATTACAAAGGATATCACTTATGTTGAAATATAGTTATTAATATATTATATATCTAAACTGAGGCCTATAAATGTTAAATATGTGTATGTAGATATTAAATATGTACATACATACATTAAATGGATTTAAATATGTACATTAGATGAGATATGTAGATACCAAAATGTGTGTTTGTGTAGGAATCCCTAATCTGGAATAAATGAATATCCTAAGGCCGAGAATATAGTAAGAATTTAAGTAGATGAGAGTAAGACAAAAGACTAAAGAGGGGGGAAATGGAGGAAAAAAAATTTGTCTTGCTCTCATCTGCTTTAATTTTACAATATTCTCTGCCTTAGGATATTCGTTTCAGATTAGGGATTCCTATACACACACAGACACACAAATTTACTATATATATTTACATATTTTGGTATATACATAGCACATTTAATGTCCATATTTAAATGTATTTAATGCATAGTAGTGTCATTGGCCTCTCCCCTGATCAGGCAAATTCTGATGTGTATGTATTTTCCCATTTAAAGATACTGCATTTTAAAAGGAACATGGAAAAAAAAAAAAAGGAACATGGGTGGGGGGTGGGAGTAGGGGTACCCTCTAAAGATAGGAAACAGGGTGAAAAGGCTCTAGAAAGCATAAAACAGGACACCTAGTAGAAAGAACTAGTGAAGATTAGTCTAAAGATATGCAGACTATATATAGGAAGAAATGGTAACATATCTGAAGTACTATGTACAGATAAAGGAATATATGTATTCAGCATTTCCTCAGAGTGCAGAATGGGGGGAATTTTATAGAAATTATTCAGAGCCAGATTTTGGTTCAATACATTAATAATAGCAAAAATAACAAGCACTGGCATTTACATGCATAGCATTTTATATTCAGTATATCATCTGAGCCTTACAGCAACATTATGTGATAAATACCACAAACATTATTCTCTTTATTTTACCATTGAGGAAATAAAGGTTCATAGAAGCTTAGTGATTCTTGATGATAATTCAGAGTCCTAAGAAATATTTCAATCTCGTTCTCACTGATTCTCAGTCCAGAACTCTATTCATTATAAACATTGGCGCACTAATTCATTATAAGAACCAATGTTCTAAAATTGGCTGAATAGTCATGTAATGAGCTCTCTATCAATAGCTATGTTCCAGATGAGGTTGAATGACCATCCATCAGGGAACTTACATAAGGAGAGGCATCATGGTATAATGAAGAGATTAGCAGGCTTGCACCCAGGGACCCAAATTCTGCCTAATGCCTGTTTTTCTATATCACCAAAATAAAAATGGCATTTACATTTTAAAATAAAATTTATCCTATTGTAAAATATAAAGATCATTCTTAGTTCACAACCATACACAAAAAAACAAACCCAAAAAACAACAACTAGATTTGATCCTCAGTCTTGTGAGATTTAAAATTGGATATTAGATCATAAATCTCCCCTACTTAACCTTTCCCTTAATTTATCTCCCAGACTAGTAAATGGAAGAAGCTTTTGGTTTTCTAGATAGACCTTTTATTTATTGTTATGGTAGTCACAAGGTGATGTTGATTAGAAGGATAGGAAAGTAGGAACACAATACAAATCGTCTTAAGTCTAAGCTTAGTCTATATTCCTTATAAAAAACTCACCAAACCGAAAAGGCCACCTTTGGAGAGAGACCATCTGTGCCGCGCCGTCAGGAGTCCCGCCAAGCAGGCCGAAAACCCCACTTTCGTTCTCTCCACCCCGGAAGTCGAGTCCCCGCAGGCAGTCTGACGTGCGCAGCAGGCGGACTTTTCGTCTCCTCCCCAAAAGGGTGGTCCTTCAAAAACTGGCATCTTTCAGTTATCCTAACCAACTGGTAAAAACTTTCATAATTTTTTACCACAGTCTGTAGTTTGAAGCCCCATAGAATGGATAGGTTGCTGCCCTCAAAGATAGGAAGTGTCAAGTTGAAATCTTTCTACAGATAATTTGGATAATTTCACTAAGTTTAATTACACATTTATAAAATAATAGGGTTGTCTGGACCTTTTTTTTTTAAATTTGCTGATTAATTAATTAATTAATTAATCCACCTATTTATTTATCTATCTTCCTATTGATTGGTTGATTGATTGATTCATTTATATATTTATCCATTTATTTATTTTGGTTCCAAAAATTTGTCATGCCGGGGTGGGAGTGGGGATAAGCTCCCACTCTCTATAAAATACTCCAATAGCATGTGTCTCAAATAGCCTCTGACAACTAAAGCCCAACTCCTGGCCTTCTCGTGGCAGAACTGTTTCCACTAACAGGAGAAGCGGCGAAGGCAAGTCACTGGTGCCTTAAAACCAGTCAGTTCAGGCAGGTGGGGCTTGTCAGCCTTGGCAGGCAACCCGCCAAGGGGAAGGAAACTGATTTTAAACCTCCGCTGCCTTGTGGCTATACCCATATATGGTAAAGGCTTTGGGAGTTAACCCTGAGGAAAAATCAGGAGTCAGAGTCCTTTAGGCAGTTGGATGTTGGACATCACATCCCTCTGGCAACTCCTGAGGCGGCTCTGGTGACAAACTGTATTGGCTCTGCCTCTCCTTTGGATCCACCAATGTCGCGGAGAGGGAAAACCTGCTGCATGGGCAACAACTTGTTTTCCATATTGATCCACCCAGCCCTGGAGAGGACACTGCAGCTACTCCTCATGGGGTAGATACAACATGGGATGCGGCAGTTACCTGTTATAAGTCACTCAGGAGCTGCGGTTCCTGTATTGGATTGCACAGCCACATTGGGGCCTGTGGCTCTTCAAGGAGCTGATCCAATTCTTTTTCCAATTACATGTAAGGATATATTTTTTGAGTTCCAAATTTTACTCCCACCCTCCCTTCTCTCTTCCCTCCCGATCATATTAAACATATTTCCACATTAGTCATGTTGTAAGAGAAGAATCAGAACAAAAGGGAAAAAAAAGCAAGAAAGGATAAACAAAAACAATAAAAAAGTAAAAACAAAAGTGAAAATAGCATGCCTCAATCTACATACAGACACCATAGTTCTTTTTCTGAATGGGGAGAGCATTTTCCACTATAAGTCTTTTGGCATTTTCTTGGATCATTGCATTGCTGAGAAGAATTAAGTCTATCACAGTTCATTACACAATGTTAATACTGTGTACAATTTTACCTTTTCTGCTCATTTCACTCAGCATCAATTCATATAAATCTTTCCAGATTTTTCTGAAATCCGTTTATCATTTCTTTTCTTTTCATTTCTTTCTTTCTTTCTTTCTTTCTTTTTTTTTTTTTTAGTGAGGCAATTGAGGTTAAGTGACTTGCCCAGGGTCACACAGCTAGTAAGTGTCAAGTGTCTGAAGGCAGATTTGAACTCAGGTCCAGGGCCTGTGCTTTATCTACTGTGCCGCCTAGTTGCCCCCTGTTTAGCATTTCTTACAGCACAATAGTATCCCATTACATTCATATACCACAACTTGTTCAGCTGTTCCCCAATTGATAGGCATCACCTCAATTTCCAATTCTTTGCTACCACAGAAAGAGCAGCTATAAATATTTTTGTGCATGTGGGTACTTTTCCTGTTTTTATGATCTCTTTGGGATATAGACCTAGTAGTGGTATTGCTGGGTCAAAGGGTATACACAGTTTTTTAGCCTTTAGGGCATGATTCCAAATTGCGCTCCAGAGTGGTTAGATTAGTTCACAGCTCCACCAGCAGTGCATTAGTGTTCGAATTTTTCCACATATTCTCTCTATGGACCTTTCTAGCTCTAAATCTTTCATATTGTTACTTCATGAACTTTTTAGGATGATATATATATATATATAAAATGACTATATATTAATTTTATTAATATTACACCAGTAAAGGATTGACCACCTGTCTCCCTAACTTCTCATGGCTCATGGTCTCAGGCCATGTGGTAGAGAAAGCAGGGAGCTTTAACATGCCAATTAGTGGGAACAGGAGAAAAGCCCCAGAAGACCCATGCTATCCTAAAAGAAAGAGAGCCTCTAAAGCCCAAAAACCTGTAGGCGTTTTTAGCTTCTTTTCATTGAGGCAGGTCATTATATATTGATAAAACCTAATTGGTTAGCATCATTCAATTCCACTGGTTGAAATGATTTGATGGTGTTCTACATTAAAAAGAACTCTAGAGATACATGGGTGGGTGGGGAAGGCAAAAGACCCTCACTGAAGTTGCTCAAGGCAAAATCCAATATCTAGGTGTGGTTTAATCTCATCAGCCCTTCCTGGATCTAGACAAAAGAATCTATTTCCACTTCTTTTGTTCCCTTGGGTTTGTCCCTGATGAGATTTGAAAAAGTTTCTCAATGAGAACTAGACTTTCTGGAGTGGGGGCAGGGGGATGAAGAAAGGACTGAGAAAGTGATCTCCCCCCTAACCCCCAAGAAATTATTTTCTCACAATGTTAAATTAGAAGATTTCCAAGATGCCTTTTGAAACATTAAATTATGATCCCCTTTATTAGCACTTAACTAGAACTCACAATAGCAACATATTTCAAAAAGAAAAAAAAAAGACACCTTTTGGAATTCTATTGAATCTGACTTCTCAAATTCTTCTGGAGAGGTATTCAAAGATTTGAATCCATACCTTTCTCATTCATATACTGGGTATTTTAGTGTTTTTGATAGAGTCATCTATAAGAAACATGAAACTAGTAAAACAGAGAAAAATCTGTAGCAAGTCTAATTTTGAAAATTTTCATTTCAAAATTTCCCTACTAAAAATTTTAAACCATGCATTTAAAAAGTTCTACTAATTGTTATGCCAATGGAACTTTAATTCTGGATGGTAGCAAGGGGTCCTACAGGTATGAATATCCAGCATGGGTATTTGCAAAAGTTTAAGCAATTGATTTATAATGTTCTATAAAAAGCTGTAATATTTTAGTAGAAATCATAGGCAACCTTTAGGAAAACTATAATATATAGAGAGAAGAGAAGATTTTTAAAGCCTCTCACTGAAAAAAAAAATCCATCCCTAGAAAATCTTCATTTCTGAATCTGGAAAGATGTGAAGTTTGTATTTCATTTTCATCAAGTAAAGTGATCACCCATAAAGTGATATCCTCTCTCCTCTCTTTCTTCCTCCTCCTCCTCCTCCTCCTCCTTCTTTGTCTCTCCATCTAGAGAATCATACTCTTACCTGGGGATGCTCTTTCCAAAGGAATATGTTTGTTTGCCACAAAATGTCTTCAGGTTTACTTGCTAGATTTCTTCTAAGGACTGTTGCTTAAACTCAAATAACTCTGCCTCTCATTGAGTGGTCAACAATAGGTCCAGCCTTTGCCTCTTTTCTTACCTAGCCTTAATTACTAAGTGGGCATTGCCCCAAGCAAACGAACCTGTGAAAAGGCCTTAGCTTAAAATCTCAATGTCTCCCACTGAATCTGGGCCATCTCCAGTTACCCTGATATATATCTTTCCTCTGGACCCAGATGGCTCTGAAGGAGAGAATGAAGTTGGTGACTCTGCACAGCTAACTTAAATCCATTTCACTATAAGTCATGATATAACCCTGATGTCATGATTCTCCTCAAAAAGGAAGGACAGACAACAATCCCTTTCTTGTGGTGTGTGTTGGGTTTTTTTAATTGTCAAGAAAAGTAACAATTTCTATAATTATGCTGTGGATTCATTTCCTCTCCTATGAACTGAATACTATTGAAATTGGATTTTCTTCTTCCCTTTTTCGAGGACCACTTACAATACAGAATCAGTACTTAGCAGAATCTGGCCATTTAAACTAATTGATTCAACATATGAGAACTTAAAATGTTTAATAATACCAAAACATGTCTTACCTTACATTTTCATGTAGGAGTTCTAGATTATGGACTTAGAGATATTGGTATAATGTGTCAAAGAGATGGGAGTACCAGATCATCTTACTTGACTCCTGAGGAACCAGTATACAGGTCAAATGACATGTTAGATTAATTAAAAGCCTGAATTTAGGTTTCTGGTAGAAATAACAATCTCAGATATACAAACACTACCACCCTGATAGCAGAAAGTGAAAAAGAAATAAGAAGCTTCTTGATGAGAATGATAGAGGAGAGTATAAAAGTTTGCTTGAAGCTTAACCTCCAAAAAACTAAGATCAAAGCAACTGGTCCCATTGCTTCCTGGAAAATAGAGGCAGAAGAAATGAAAGCAGCATCAGATTTTATGTTTTGGGGTTCAAAAATCACTGCGGATCATGGCTGCAGCCATGAAATTAAAAGATGCTTGTTCCTTGGAAGGGCAATTAGGGCAAATCTGAAAAGCATATTATAAAGTAGATTCATCATCTTGCCAAAAAAAAATACCATATAGTCAAAGCTATGTTTGTTTGTTTTTTTTTCTGTAGCAATGTGTACCAGTGAGAGCTGGATTATATAGAAAGCTCAGTGTAGCAGAATTGAGGATTTTGAATTGTGATGCTGGCGAAGACATTAGAGAGTCCCTTAGACAGCAAAGAGGTCAAATCAGTCAATACTTATAGAAATTAATTCAGAATATTCATCAGAAGGTCAAGTGCTGAAGCAGAAGTTTAAATACTTTGGCCACATAAGGAGAAGATAGGACCCTGATGTTGGGAATGTTTGAAGGTAAAAGAAGTGAATGGCAGATGCTGAGAAAATGCCATGAAAACAATGCATATGAGCTTTGATAGATTCTGGGAGATAGTATAGGAGAGAAGGGCCTGGCATGCAATAGTCCACAAGGGGATGAAGAATCAGATATAACTGAAAAAGAAAGTGTTGTTAAAAAGAGAAAATAAAACCATGCTCTCCAAAACAATGCCATTTGCTATAAGACACAGGATTAAGTCTAATTGAAAATGAACATTTTTAGTGAATGACTTTGCAAGATTTTTTTTCATAATTTAAATCATTGTTGCTTCTTGTTGTTTTTTGTCCTTCATTCTTGAAGAGGATCAATCATTGTTGCACAGTCATGAAGACAATGCTATTCTCTTTCTAAGGAGACTCTGAAATTCAGCTTTCTTAATTTTAAAACTAGCATATAATGATTCTCCTGCAATGATATAGTCAGGTGACCCATATCATTATTTACAGAACTAAAATAGTGCTGAGTTGGACAAAAAAAACTTTTGCATTCCTGTCCTATTGCATTGGCAGAAGTAGAAATACTAAATCTATCACAAGTAGAGATTTGTCAGTATTGTGTCTAAAAAACAGCAACAAAATCTAAATATGTGGGGGGGGGCAGGGGTGGGGGGGGTGGAGTATGGACAGTGGATAGAGTGCTGGGCCTAAAATGAGGAAGTCTCATCTTCCTGAGAACACATCTGACCTCAGACATTTACTAGCTGTGTGACCCTGGGCAAGTCACTTAACCCTGTTTGCCTTAGTTCCTTATCTGTAAAATGAGCTGGAGAAGGAAATGACAAACCACTCCAATATCTTTGCCAAGAAAACCCCAAATGGTATTATGAAGAATTGGACATAACTAAATCAAGTGAAAAATAACATTCATTTTAGAAAACATTAAATTATGGAATCTAATTCATAATTATTGATTTGTTTTGTCTTTTCATATGTTGTCATAATAAATGGAACACTCTATGTTTTCTTCTCTTGATCTACACTGATTTACATTTTGAAGGATAAACACTATATAAAATCAATATAATAGCTTCCTATTTATACAAAGGGAATTTTACATTCATGGATTTCTTTTCTCTACATATTATTTCTCCAGAAAGATAGATAAAAGTTTATACTTTTCCTAGAAAATTAAAATTTACATTAAATGGCCATGGTCTGGACATGTGTCATTTAAATAGCTTTCTCCCAGTAAATTTAACTGAGAGTTTTTTGACTGGGTTGTAAAGTGTTATCTGAATGACAAGTGACAGACATCTATCCTCAGTTTTGCTGTGAAGTCTCAATTTGTTTTTCAGCACTAACCATATAGCAATTTCATCTCATTTTATAGGTCAGATTAAATTTTAATGCATTAAAGACATTTGCATTTAATATTCTTTGCTACACAGACTAATTAAAAGCAACAAGCCAACTCAGCTACAAAGCATTTTGTTTTTGGAGTTTGGTGCTAGTTGTGGTTTGGTGTATATAATGAGGTATATTTCAACCCTCCCTACCTGTCAGATTTAATATATGACCCTGAATCCATTTTAGAAACTACAGGTGTGAAATGAATATTTAAGAAAGTAATTCAATTGAATTAAACTTTAAAGAGTTTTAAAATAAAATCATTCAGCGTTTGGTAATGAAGGGTTAGAATTTTCTCTTGTTCTCTCTCCTCTCCTCTCCTCTCCTCTCCTCTCCTCTCCTCTCCTCTCCTCTCCTCTCCTCTCCTCTCCTCTCCTCTCCTCTCCTCTCCTCTCCTCTCCTCTCCTCTCCTCTCCTCTCCTCTCCTCTCCTCTCCTCTCCTCTCCTCTCCTCTCCTCTCCTCTCGTCTCCTCTTCTCCCCTCTCCTTTATTCCCCTCTCCTCTCTTCTCTTGTAGCACAGAAACTGTAACAAAGGAGCAGTATTATATTATTATTCTATAAATCAGTGGTATCAAATTCAAATAGAAATGTGGGATACTAATGTGTACATAAAGATCCCTGTGGCTGCATATTGGCATAGTCACAATGTAATATCATGTATATTTTCTTTCATTTTTAGTTTTGTCAAATATTTCCCAATTATAATTTAATTTGGTTCAAGCTGTACTTGGGAGCCCATGGTCCCAGATATTTTATACCTCTGACATAAAGAAATTCTCTTCTCTCTGTCTCTCTGTCTCTGTCTCTGTCTCGCTCTGTCTCTCCCTGTCTCTGTCTCTCTCTCATTTGAAATAATATAGAAATCTTAAAGCTTCTCATGCAAAAGTTGAAAAAATACTTTCTATAATAAAATAGAAGCACCAATTTTCTCTTCATACTAGCACATTATCTCATTTCCTACCTTTGTGACCCTGGGTAAAGCACTTCATATGATATTTTCTTATTTTCCTCATCTGTAAAATGGAATCAGAATCTGTCATTCTAAATCTGCTATTACATATCTATATTTGCCCTGTGGACTGGGTTAAAGCAAAGATCCAAGTTTGAGGATTTGTAGAAAATTTGTACTTGGGGAGGTAGAAGAAACATTAGCTTTATTATTATGTGTCACAGCAAGTAGACAAAAAAAGAAAAATCATTAACATGTACACCATATGGCAATATAAGTAGAAATACAGCCACTCATAAGCAAAGAAATCCACAAAGCTGAGACAAGGAGACTATAGGTTGACAATAATGTTGGTAGGAAAACATGCTCAGAGTGGGGTGGGAGCAGTTAGGTTTTACACACCTTAAAAATGGACTTGCTTGAGAACACGTAATCAATGTCTGATGAGGAAGAAGGTGTTCCTTAATCAGACCCCCAAGTGATGGAGAATTACCTGTGTCTCTTATAGATACCCCTTGGGTGGAGGACATTTGATAAGGGCATAGTCTTAGTAAATTTTTAGAATTTAGTTTTCCAATTAATTTCATTGGGCCATTTGGGTGTTGGAATTGCTAGGTTAGCTTTGTTCTTATCCTGAGTTTCCTTATTGCAACCAGAAATTAGGTGAGGTTTTGACTTGGTAATCAGAGAACTGAAGAATGGGTATAGTTTGAAGCATCTTATAGTTATCCAGTCTCACACAGCCTGAAGCTGTGGTTCTTTAAATGTTTGACACAGGGTCAAAATAAGAGTCACATCAGCGGAAAAATACAAGCTGTCTATCATTGCTTATATGTTTACAGTCATAAGGACCACTTAGCCTAAGTGACTCCATACTGGAGTCCTATAATTTATAACTACAATGTCAAGGAATATATTTAAAAAGTAACACTTATCACAATCCAACCAGTCTTCCTATTGACCATCTAACAATAATTGTCTAAATGGTTACATCTTAACTATAGAACTTGTTTTCCTAAGAATTTCATTGTGGAGGAGTTACCAGAGAAACTTAGTGGCAATTACAAATGAGAACACAACAATAATAACAACCTCTCAAAGACTGGGCCTAGTCAATCTATCTCTCTGGTAGAATCCAAGGAATTAAGTCATTAACCTGGGAGAGGATGATTGTCGGTCTGTTCTGACCAGCAGAAAACCCTTTAGTCTAATTCTTGGACATTATGAGCTTTGTCCACCCACATACAACATGAAATGTTAGCAAATCCACATTTTCCTTCTTCAACTGACCAGCAGGAAGTTGAGAGTTATATGATTGTCCATAACGATAACACCAAGCCTGCACTCTCCTCCAGCCAGCATTTTTATGTTCTCACCTACGTCTGAGATTTGTTTTTCAAGAGTTGTGCCATAGCCAACTTGGGCTTCCTTGAGAGATTACAAAGGGTCTTTATGAGCCAGTTCTACCCTCACTATCCTAATAGTGTCAGCTAAACCAATTATAATAGGCAAAAAAGCACCTCTTCCTGCAGTGGGATGTTCCTAAAGCAGATTGTTTTTAAAAAAGCAATTATAAAGGATAGATTCAGGTTAATGGTGGTGAGAATACAGGTTAGATTAATAAAAATGGGAAGTGGATGTGAGCAGACACAGCAGTGTGTAGGTCACAGATATACCTGCATGGGATTGCCTGGTGTCCCAGGTGACATTGGGGGGGGGGGACACTAAAAGGAAAAGATGAGTAGAATTGTCAGAAGTGCAGGTAAAGTCTGTATCACTTGAAGGGCTTATACAGTGGGTTGAACAGTAGGCCAAGGTGTGTGAAATAGCCCTAGAAGGAATAGTAAGCAAAGTCTAGTTTGCAGTGCTTTGTAGAGGAATCAGGTAAAAGTGATTTGTACCAAATTCAGGTGTTAGCAAGCTCAGCAATTGGTGAGGTTGGCAGCCCAAGTAGTGACTTCAGCAAGGTGGATATGAAAATTGTCTATTTCTGGGCCAGATCTCTTGGGATGGTAGTCTAGTGGAATAAAGGCATTGTATTGCCAAGATGTCTTACAGCTCTTGCAGTGGGTTTTGTGCACATGTGCATGCTCTCTCTCTCTCTCTCTCTCTCTCACACACACACACACACACACACACAAAGAGGGAGCAGTGCACCGGAGAATTCTGAATGACTAATAAAAAGAAAAAACATTTTGCTATGGGCATACAGGTCCTAGGGGAGGGCAGTAGTGTAGGCAGCAAGTGTCATGCAGGCAGCAATAAGGTTGGAAGTTGGAAACAGCAGCATACCAGGAAAGAATGATAACAGCTACCACTTTGACACGTGGGGAAAAGTCCCCAAGAACCTATCTCAGAGTCTTAGGGAATTTTTTTTTAATTTTGATTGGGAGGGAGGAAGGGAAGACTGGCAACCCAGGAAGAAAAGGACCATAATGACCAGTGAAATGCACAGAGGGAGAAAGGGCAAAAATGAAGAAGCCTTGCCAAGTGCCAGATCTCCAGATGAGGGAGAATCCTTCCTAACTGAAGGCCTGGATCTAGGCAGTTTGAGTCATGTAGATGGAGGGAGAGCAGGGGCTTCAAGGGCTTGGATTAACATTTGCCATTTTAAGCCAAGGTTCTCCACTGCAGGTTCAGGGGTGGGGAATCTGGCTTCCTGACCCCTTGTTGTCAGGCATGTTATAGGGAGGCTCCTCTGAATAGTGAACTATGTTTGTTTTTTTGTTTTTTGGTTGGGCAATGAGGGTTAAGTGACTTGCCCAAGGTCACACAGCTACTAAGTGTCAAGTGTCTGAGGCCGGATTTGAACTCAGGTCCTCCTGACTCCAGGGCTGGTGCTCTATCCACTGTGCCACCTAGCTGCCCTGAATGGTGAACTATGAAATCTCTGACCACCATTGGGGCAATCTTTTGGGCTCATCCAACAGTAGTAAGGAAACTTGAAGGGGTACATATAGCGCCAAGGGGTTGACCTCCAACCCAGGAAATAATTGCTGCTTAAGGCAGTGGGTTGGTGGTTGACTCTTCAAATATCAGCTCTATATTTGTGGAGGGTAGGAAAGCAGAAGAACAAGGAACAGCTGTTGAAGGCTAGTTGGTATAGGCAGGTGATGTCAACAAGTTTGGAGTAGTCTTAGTCATGGAAGGCAGAGACAAAAGGGTAGTCAGCTCCTTTGTCTTTCAGAGTTGTGCAGTCTGAAGTTGCTCATCAGGGTAGTCACTATGATAACTGTAGTAGGGGGTGGAGGAAGGGCAGTAGTTGGGGGCAGGAAATGGCCTTTGAACCAGCATATTTTGGAAATAAAATCAATGCCTTGGAAAAGTTGATGTCTCCATATAAACTCAACATCCCAGTTTTGAAAAATTATACCTCTAGGAAGAAGATTGAGGTGAGGAGGGCACTGCATCACAATGCAAGAGGATCTATTCTAATGGTTCTTCAGTCTTTACAAAGAACAGAGATTTTGAGGGGGAATATTTTTTCCCATAGTTGGAGGTTTGAAGTAGCTTCTTGGGCTTTCACATTGGACATATGATGAGTGATATTGGAAGGAGATGTCCCCTATATCATAAAGCAAGCATTTACTATGTAATAGCCATTTGAGCATGATAGAGGTGTTTTAACTGCTGGTGCCTTTAATAATAATAATAGGTTATAGACTTATAACAGTGGCAATAGGCTAGTTTTTGATACTCCATAGTTTATATAGACACAGGGTTCCTACTTGTAACACACATCAGTAATTCTGAACTTGAGGCTATCATATAATATCCACAGGATTCAGACAGTGACCAGCAACAAGAAAGCTAAAAGGAGTTTGTAGTGGAGACAGTGACATCTTGGGAAAGGCTCTGAGAGTGATAGGGGATGACTTGAAGACCATAGGAGAATAAGGTATCTTGTTACTTCCATAAATCATAGTCAGAGTTGACATGTCTTCCATTTTAGGCTTTGAGGGCACCAACTAAGATCAGTCCCACTTGAGCTTTCTTTAGATGATTATCCACAGTAATATCCCTGGTACAGGAGTCATGATTTTTATTTTGCCTATTGCACCTGTGGAGGGAGGGGTTAGTGAATGACAAAGTCCCTTTTATTGCCCAAAATGGTAATATGGGCATGGGCAGTTGTTGCTCAGACTAGGAGCTGTTTTGTGTCTGACTTTTCTTTCTCTATTAGATGATCAGTGCTGATAATTTGGTCTTTATCTAGTCATTAGACTGTTTCTCCCTTCCCCACTCCTTAACCTTGGATCACTGAAAAGAGGAAACAGAAATGTCCAAGTTCCATCTTCTCCACTTGGGGGATGATGAAAGAATGTCCATCATAATGGAATCCCTCTGCTATGCTCCTCGGGAGAAGGAAGAAGGTATGGGGAGGTGTAGTATGTGGGGAGAGGGGGAAATAAGGTCTGGCATTCTGATAGCAGAGTACAATAGGAAACAATTTACTCCATTCAGGGCTCCAAAAGTCACCCAAATATTTAAGCACAGTTCCTTTGCAAAATCCATTAGTATCAGGGGCAGCTAGGTGGTGCAGCGGATAAAGTACTAGCCCTGGATTCAGGAGGACCTGAGTTCAAATCTAGCCTTAGACACTTGACACTTACTAGCTGTGTGACCCTTGGCAAGTCACTTAACTCTCATTGCTGTGCAAAACAAAACAACAACAATAACAACAACAACAAAAATCTATTCATATTGACAATTGCTTTGACAGCCTCTGCCATGGAACCAAATAGGAGAATGTAGTCCATGTAGCATCACTTTTGGAGTTCCTCAGGTACAAATCCTGTCAGTCCAGGTTCATGGCCAGACTATTCAAATAGCCCATGGACAAACTGAAGCCTCCTCTAGCAGGGAGATAAGGACATGTTAGCAAGATCAATTACAGCAAACCATTTTTGTATATTCTCAATAACCTCTTTGGTGTTAGGAAGAGGGGGCCTAATGGGCAGAACAACCTTGTCAGGATTCCTTTAATCTACTGTGAGATGGTACTCATTCTTCTCTGCTCTTTATACCAGCCTGATAGGGGAGTTGAATGGGATAACACTTTAATGTCATAAATCTTTGATTACTGGATACAATACCTTTGTCCTCTGCCTTAGTTTGTGTGGGGGAGTATTAGTAACCCTCTCATGGAGGGGGAGCTGTACTGGTTTCTACTGAAGACTATTGACTTGTATTTGATTTAGATCTTGGATTTTTCCTGTCTGAAAATGATGGTTGATGATATCCAGTGGGAAAAGGTAGACCATAACCAAGCATTTTGACAACCTGTGCCTGGGCCACCAGGATGACACCCATTTCTAAACTAACTACAATCCATGTGCCTATTAAAAGTGTGGCCTCTGAGCAGCTAGCCAAAAAGGACAGTTTGGGGTGAGTATCTTGCCAAGTTAATGACTGAAAGCACAGGATCTGCTACATCCCAGACTCCAATGCATTGGTTCTTCTGAGATTTCCTTTGTAGCTCTCAGGGAATTTTTAGGATAGCAATGACCAAGGAGGTCACAACAGAGGGCAGAAACTTTTCATACCTCAGCAGAGGACAGATTATGACAGTCTCCAGGGAGGTATAATCTATACAAACATATATGATTTTATTGTGTGTTGCTTTATTGCATTTCACAGATACTACATGCTTTTTCTTTGCTTGTTTGTACATATTGAAGGTTAGAAGCAACCCTGCATCTAGAAAGACTATAGGTGCCATTTTTCCTACAGCAAGTGTTCACATCATGTCTGTGTCACAATTTAGTAATTCTCACAATATTTCAAAAATTTACATTATTTTTTACTTGTTATGTGATCTGTGATCAGTGATCTTTGAGGTCATTATTGCCATAGCCACCCCAAATTTCAGCACCCAGTACCCTGATCAAGCAGCAGTCATCAACATAGAGGCAAGACCCTCCACCAGCAAAAAAGATAATGACTCACTGAAGGCTCAGATGATAGCAGTTTTTTAGCAATAACGTAATTTTAAACTAAGGTATGTGCATTTTTTTAGACATAATACAATTGCACACTTAGTAGACCACAATATAGTGTAACCATGACTTTTATATTACCTAAGAAAAGAAAAAAAAATCATGTGACTTGCTTTATTGCAATATTCACTTTATTGTGGTAGTCTGGAACCAAATCTACATTATCTCTGAGGTAATTGTATAGGCACTGGGATAACTTCTCACGCTCCTGCATTAGGTCTTTGACAAAACCTGGAGCTCAGGGTAGGTAAAGGAGCTAATTTCTTTCTGATGTAAGAGGAGATATCAGCCTCTGTCTTGTAGACCCTTCTTCTGTTGTCACCAAGAGAGCCTGGGGTGGATTCTGGAAGCAGTCTATGTTATCCTCTAAGGAATTCCAAACTACCTCTTTGGTGTCAGGATCAGGATTAGGGGTATCTTTAAAAGGGTTGTTCTTATTCAGCCTTCTGATAGCCGTAAATTAGGGAGGTGAAAGAGCTACACACTCTTCTTCCTTCCTTGCTTATCCTGGGGGTAGGCAACATCTGCAAGGGTCTTAGGAGAGGTTAGCACAACTATTTCCTTGCCTAGTGTCTTAAGAAGAGATAATGTAGCTTCATGTCAAGGGTTAGGGGATTGGAAGCCTCCTGGATTTGTTTCTCTCATAAAGGAAAGCAATACCAAAAGCACTGAGTGCAAACTAAACTAGTACCATTTTCCCTCCTTACTCTATGACTTAAGCACAATGTGAACTTCAGAGTCTTCTGATCATAAATCTAGTGTTTTTTTCACAATTCCACATGTATTTTGCTTTAATTAGCCTCTTTCATATGGAATTAATTGGTTTAAATGTTTAACCTTTTTGCTTGTGCTCTGTAGTTACTAAATTTCATTTCTTTTTCGCCTGTAAGAATGTACAATTTGGCTTTCTAGGGAGCTTTGCACATGTTATTTTAAATGGATTAGCCATTGTAGATGCTCATTTGTATGGTGCCATTAGAGTCACCTGTCTTGTCAGGACCTTCTTGAAAATTAAAGTCTTTTTCAAAAACTCTGCCCTTGGTTAAATAAATAAACCGTAACTGAAGCTATAACATAATTATCAAAGCCAGAGTCTGAAGGTCTATGTGAGATTTATTTGGACCAGAGTGCCATTACCATTCATCCTCCACTTTATTGCATTCACCTTGCTGAATAACAACAGGTATGCTGCTCTTTTCATCCACTCACTCATTCAAGTAGCTCTGAATGATGTCCTACTATGCAAAGCCCTGGGCTAGGAGCTCTGGAGGATACAAACGTGGGTAAGGAAGGTTCAGTTATTTGATTAACTTTGGTAATAGATGATAGAAAGGTAGAAATAGATAGACTCTTGTCTATTGTTATTGGTAATTATAAATGGTTTTGTCAAGATCTGTGATTTTATCATTAAGATCTATGATCTTATCATCAATAAGGAAATTCCTTCTACAAATATTTACAAGCAGCTGTTCTGACATGGGTGCTCTGCAAATTTTGCCCCTTTCATCTGAGATGCTTTCTCTTCTTTTTTAAGACATTTTTTCACCTGTTTCTCCTCCTACCTGTCTCATGCACCCTTCTTAATTTCTTTGGTAGTTCTTCATCTAACTCACATGTGTTAACTTTGGACATACCCAAAGGTTTATCATGACCTTCTTTTATTTTCTGTCTATACTATTTTGCTTAGTGATCTCATCAAATCCCAAATGTTTAAATATCATATCTATTCTGAATGGCTCCCATATCTATATATTCAGCCCTAACATTTCTTCTGTTCCCCAATCTCATATCACCAACTACCTTTTGGACATCTCATTTTGAGTGTCCTGTAAGCATCTCAGACTCAATATGGTCAAAAGGGAATTCATGATCTTTCCCTCCAAGCCTTATGGTCTTCCTAAATTTATTATTATTGTACCTGACACTACCATCCTCCCAGGCTCACAACCCCAGTGTCAACTTTGACTCCTCATTCATACTCACCCCACAAATGCAATCTATATTTTATAGCTAATCTATAATCTCTGAACAATAATAATGACTATCTGGGGCATGGAGAATAGATAATTTATACCTAACTCCTTTCATTAAAGATTTGGTGAGTGCACCATTACAACATATGGATGCAGATTATTGAATAGATTTTCAAATGTGTTCACTATATCCAGTTATTTTACCTTCTACAGTCGTTTTTATTTGTTTGTTGCAAGGGAGTTCTCATTTTAAGGTATGGGGAATATGCTTTGAAATCTTTATGTACATAATTGTTTTAATGCTGGCTCTCCCAATAGAATATGAGTTCTTAAGAAAGAAACCATTGGGGCGGCTAGGTGGTGCAGTGGATAAAGAACCGGCCCTGGATTCAGGAGTACCTGAGTTCAAATCCGGCCTCAGACACTTGATACTTACTAGCTGTGTGACCCTGGGCAAGTCAATTAACCCCCATTGCCCTGCCAAAAAAAAAAAAAAAGAAAGAAACCATTTAAAAGTTTATTTTCTTTGTATTCATAGTGCTTAATTTATAGATCTGACACATAGTAAGAGCTTAATAAATGCTCATTGAATCACAGACTATGCTTTCTCGTCTACACATTTGCAATTCTTTCAGTACATCTACTGCAGAATTTTATCATATATTTTCACCATTTTTGTCTTCTTCCTCTGGGTACTTGCAAGCAGATCAATGTCCTCTCTAAAATGTGGTACCTAAAACTAAATTCAGTACTCAACACCTAGTTGCCATTTTATGGAGCTGGCTCATAAGAAGCCCTCAATCCACTAAAATTTCAAGTCTCTCTTTACATGAGTTGTTGTCCAGCAATTCCTATACAGTTCTACATGTATGGAGTTGATTTTTTAAACTCAATTTACGGACCATCCACTTATCCTTATTAAATTTTATTATTAAATTAAATGTCATCTTATAGTAGCTATCTTTTCCATAGCTTTGTCATCTGCAAATTTGATGGGTTAGTTGTTAGCCCAGTGGTTGACATTGATCAAATTGATCTGATAATTGCTTAGCTCTTTATTTTTTTTTTGTACAAATAGGCTTTTGTCTGACTTGAAAACAGATCCTATTCTACAGGTTTATCTTTATTTAGTAGGAGAGAAACTCAGAATGTATATTTATATGGGGGGAAATGTAATATATGCTAGTTATGTTCCTGACTTTAGCCCTAAAAATTCAGCTAAGCAAATAGTGTAGAGATGATATATTTTACAAATGTTAAGAAATATATATATATATATATGTATAAATGGAAACAATAAGTCATAGCAAAAAATCCTTGAAAAAAACAATAACTTATTTGTCTTATGTTCTGATTTGAAATATGTTTGATCAGAAAATGAGGAAGTTGAAAAGAGAATGATTAAGCAAATTGTGTATGGAGGCATTCGTGTAATGAAATGTTACTGTGTAAAAGAAACAACAAATATGATGACTTCAGATAAGTATGGGAAGATTAGTATGAAGGAATGCAATGAGAAGTAAGAAAAGCCAGGTAAATAATATAATAATAACATTTATATAATACTTTAAGGTTTGAAAAGTGCTTTGTATGTATTATCTTAAGGTATCCACACAATAACCTTGTGTTTTAGATGTTACTATTATCTCCATTTTACATATCAGGAAACTGAAACTGTCAAAGTAAAATGATTTGTCCAACATCCTAAAGTTTATAAGGGATTGAAGCAGAAAATGAACTCTTTATTTTCTGACTCCCAAATCTGCTTCTCCATTGCCTATATCAAGGCTTCTTAAACTGTGGGTCATGACTCCATCTGGGGTAGCATAAATAATTTTGGTGGTTGTGGAAATTTTGGCAAAAATGTTTAATTTGTATACCTATTTTATACACCTATATACTCAGGGTTATATAAAAATATCTTGTGAGAAAATGGGTCACAAGTAGAAAAAATGTAAGAAAACCTGAACCATACCACATAGGTGACTCATAATATCCACCATGAATACAACAATAAAAATGTTTAAAACAACAAAAACATTCAAATTAAACATTACATAATTATTATGGTGAAGCTTGGGCTCATGAAAATTTGGAGAAATTTTGCTTCTTTCCTTTCATTGAAGAGTTGGTGAGCTTTGAACCTGGAGTATGACATGTACTGTCAGATACAATGTGTTTATTGTTTTGCTGGACTGATTATTTTTTCATTCTTTGAAAATCTTCCATCTAAGGAATGGTAGTTCACGTAATGAAGATTGTACAAATATATTAGAAATGAATGTGATATAAAAACAAAAGGTATTGATAATAGTAAAATTAAAGTTTAAAATGAATTAAACTAGAAAAAACACAAAGAAGTTATATTTATGAAAATTCTGAGATACTTAGGGGTATTGCCTTTAAAAAAAAGTTTTATTGATTTTTTTTACATTAGATTTGTTTAAAAAAATACTTAACCTTACCTCAAAAAGAGAACTCCCTTGCAACCAACAGAAATAACTAGAGAAGCTAATATAACTGTATATAGTGAACACACTTGAAAAATCTATTCAACAATCTAAAACCATATGGTGCGCTCACCAAATCTCTAATATAAGCAACAAGGTTCTCCATATCGCAGATGGTCATTATTATTGTTAAGACACTGTCCTTTACATAGTATTCTTTTTGTTTAAATTACTATAGTCATTGCATATATATATGTATGTATATGTATATGTGTGTGTGTATGTATGTATATATATATATATATATATATATATATATATATATACACACACATATATATATTTCTCCTGGTTCTACTAACTTCATTCTAAATTCTGAATTCTTTATATTCATTGTTTCTTAGTGATTTATAATACATCTATTCCATTTATATCCCATTGTTCTTTAAGCCCTTGCCATTGATGGCCATGTACTGTTTTGTTTTGTTTTTTAGTGATGCATACTAATATTTTGGTATGTGTGTATGTGTATATATATATATATATATGTGTGTGTGTGTGTGTATATATATATATGTGTGTGTGTGTATATATGTATATATATGTGTGTATATATATATATATATATATATATATATATATATATATATATATATATATATATATATATATACATATATATACCATTTTGGAAATTTATTTTTATTTGGGGACCCTGCCTTTGGGCTGAGATTGGAAAGCCTTAGGCCCTCAGGGTCTCTTCTGTGTGGGAGGGGCTGGTGCCCCTCCCCCTCTGCTTCAGCTGAGCCAGAAAGCCCTGTGGGCTGTGCAAGACTCTGGATCAGACAGCTGGAGGGAAGAAGCCCCCAGCTCCCTCTGCCCTGAGTGGAGGTATCTGAGAGATGCTGGGCTCTGGTGTGGCCTGTGCTGGGGAACGTGAGGCTCGAGAGCAGCACCGCCCCCCCCCAACAGCCGCAGCCCTGGCTGGCAGATTAGCTTGGTCTGTGGGGGCGCAGGAAGCCCTGAGATTTGAGCGGAGAGAAGAAAAGGTGTATATACAGACCTTGGAGTTAGACAGCAAAGGGGTTCAGACGGACAAGACGAGGCGGAGAAGAGGTCAAGTGGTGGCTGACAAGATTAGAAGGGATCTGTCAGGGGGGACAAGACGAACAGTAACACAGGACTAGAAGCAAGGAGGAAATGCCGGAGGACAAGATTAAGAGAGAGGGACAAGATTAGAGGGGCGACAAAGGCGGCAGAGGACGGAGCAGACAGACAGACAGATCAGAAGGCAGAGGAGAGCACAGAAGCGGTCAGCACAGGGTACAGGTTGGAGAAAGTGAAGGTTAAGAGGAGTTAGAAGAAAGTAGCTGAGCAGGGAAAGTGCAACGTGCCCTGAGGCAGGAGGCTAAGGCCCTTATTGTATTAAAAAAAGTTCAAGGCACAGCAGGTGGGAAAGAGACACAGTGGAAAGAGACACAGTACAATGCAGTCAGGTTGTACATTTTATTTCCCTGTATTCTTAATTTTAAATAGCATCTCATAAATAAACTCTGCTTTGATTATTTAGTTAAGAGACTTCTTAATCTTTAGCTTATCAATTGGGAGTGGAGCAGTGTGGTGGAACTTTATAAACGGCCCACATTAAATTAACAGCAGTCAGATAGCCAGTTAGTCAAAAGTCCCCAGATTAGTCCTCCATAGATCAGTCCCCCCCAAATTAGGCTAGTCAGTAAAAATATTTTTACATTTTAATGGTGACCACGAAGGGACTTATGGCCCAATTATAATTTTTTCCAAAACTTATCATTTTTATATAATCATAATTTTTCATAAATCCAATTATATATAATTTTTCCAGGTTAGATTAGCTAATCATTAATTAATTTTTTACACCATATATATATATATATGTATATATATACATACATATATATATATGTGTGTGTGTATGAAACTTTTCTTTCTTAATCATAAATTAATTTTCTGAATAGTTAGACTAATCCACAATTGGACCAAAAGCATATTGGGTGTTTCTTGTACAACATTCTTTCTGTCTTTTATCCTACTTTGACACTAGATGAGGTGAAACTTCAAAGTTGTTTTAATTTGCATTTACCTTGTCATAAGTGATTTGGAGTAGTCATCCATGTGATTTCTGGTGGTTCAAAATTCTTTTGAAAACTTCCTGTCTTATGATGACTTAACTAATTTGTCTGGATAGTTCAATCATTAGTCAATTAATATTTATTCAGATTATAATTGGTCTGTTAATATTCATTAATAAGCAATATATTGATAAATTTTGTTTATCTATATTTTATTTATAAATTAATTAATAATTATATGTCATGCACTGTGATAGCATTAATATTCTATTCAAGACCCTGAAATTTTTCTGTGACAGGATATTTATTATGTCAAAAAGAATTTAAAATTGTGAATCTTTCCTTTGAGCTAATCATTATTTTGAGGGACATAGGTATGGGCATATAAGACTTACCTATTTCTTACCTAAGTAATATCCCCCAAACTAGCACTATGCTTTTTCCATAGGAAATATTTCTTAAATGCATTAAATTTATCAAGTGAGTACTCAACTGCAATTGAATCATTTTCTTAATGTGTTCCAATGTTAGATAACCTAAAAGGTAACCTAAGTATTAAAAATATTCACTCTAGGGGCAGCTAGATGGCGCAGTGGTTAAGCACCGGCCCTGGATTCAAGAGTACCTGAGTTCAAATCCGGCCTCAAACACTTGACACTTACTAGCTGTGTGACCGTGGGCAAGTCACTTTACCCCCGTTGCCTGCAAAAAAAAAAAAAATATTCACTCTAATTTAAAAGCTGAGGAAACTGAGGCTCAGGGACATTACTCAACTTTTTGAAAGTCATATCGTAGGAAGTAACAGAATTGACTTTTGAACTCAGGTCTTCTGACTCCAGATTTTTTAATTAATTAATTTAATAACTTTTATTATGTGCTTGCTATTTTCCAGGCACTATGCTAAGCATTGATTTGCATTCTATCCATTTCACATTTTGTAAAAAGGAGATGAGAAAAGACCTCATGGGAATTTGGATCCAGAACTTCTTATTTGCAAAACATGTTTTTGGTTGGTTAAGTCATGAAGTCTTGTATATCAGTAGCAGTCAATAGACAAGTGGCATTCAAAATATCTGTACTTTATCAATGCTAATATCAAATCATTTAAGTTGGGCATCAACCACACTTACTCAAAGGGTATAAAATTATTAGAAAGTGAAGGCAAACAATTTAACTCTATTGCAATACATAAAATATTCCTAACCTAATGTCCTGCCATAGGCTTCTTGATACCAACCCAAGGCAGTTAGGAGGGTTAGTAGGTATGTGATCTCTAGTTTGCTAGGGTCCACGTTAAGCTAACCTCTTCTGGCTTGTTTGGTTCAACATCAGAAAGAGATAGGATTTTTTTTTTGGCAGGGTAATGGGGATTAAGTGACTTGCCCAGGGTCATACAGCTAGTAAGTGTCAAGTGTCTGAGGCCGGATTTGAACTCAGGTCCTCCTGAATCCAGGGCCAGTGCTTTATCCACTGTGCCACCTAGCTGCCCCCAACAGATAGGATTTTAACCATGAAAATTATACTAAAGAAAACACTTGCTATATTCTTTTCTTCTGCAACTTAAGAACTACTGAGTTTTTCCATATAACTTACAGTGGAAAGCTCTTATATATCATATTTCCCCCAATAAAATGTGAGCTATTGAAAACAAGGCTGTCTTCTTTTTTTTTTTCCTTTCTTTCTGTTTCTATCCCTATACCTATCATACTAATTTCCAACTAATATGTATTGAAGAAATACTTTTTTTTCATTTATTCATTCATCCCATAGATGCAAGGCATGCAAGAATATGAAGTATTTAATTTTTTTTTTTTTGCAGGCAATTGCAGGGGTTAAGTGACTTGCCCAGGGTCACACAGCTAGTAAGTGTCAAGTGTCTGAGGCCAGATTTGAACACAGGAACTCCTGAATCCAGGGCCGGTGCTTTAACCACTGTGCCACCTAGCTGCCCAGTATTTAATTTTTTAAAGGCAACATGAATACTAACATAAATGCTAACCGATCCCTGTGTTTTAAGATCCAGAGAATGTTTTAGAGGAGTTAAAATTCATCAGAAATGTTCTATGTATAAACTCGTGACAATCTGTTTCTCAAGTCTCTCAAGTTTCTCAATGTCTGATCTAAATAATGAAAACCAAACCCATTTCTCTACAGAAACTGAACTAAAACCAGTCATGGAATGTCAGACGTATTGCTTTCTTCTCTTTCTCATTCTATCAACCAATTAGAATGTGCAGATTCCCAAGCATATACACGGGATGAGAGGTAACAGATCACTTGCTTCCCCTCCAGTTAATATCCAAGAATCTAAGAATTAAAAAAAAAAAAAACATAGCTAACAAATATCAAGAATAGGATATTTCCTGAATTAGGCAATGTTAAGGACCTCACCTACAACTGTTTTTCAAATGTTGAAGACTTCTCTGATTGAATCGGAAGGGCACAAAATGACTGCTTAACCAAATATATTAACCAGCTGCTGGGGGCACTGAGAAGTTAAGTGGCATGCTCAAGAACTCTCAGCCAATATATCAAAAACCGTATTTGAACTTAGGTCTTTGTGGCTCTGAAGCCTACACTAACTAGTTATGCAACCCTGTCTCTCAGAGGTTGAATAACAAATGGAAATTGTTTCAAGTTAACAATAACATAAATGACAATGTGTACCAAACAACAACAAAACAAAACAAAAATAAACACTGCAGTATCTATCAGTTAGTGAGTATATATCCCCAACTTAGTGATAATGTTTAAAATTAAAATATTGAGTTAACTACTACCTAGTTTCAAAGAGTATGTGAGATCTGCCCAGAGGATTGTTATTGCATAGAAATACAACTATGAGTGAATTTTGCTATTAAAAACAAAACAAAACAAAAAACAAAAAAACACTCAAAGTCCCACACTTTTGTTTTGTGCAATATAACAAAGAGGGAAATACTGCTAAAATTGAACTTCCTCATTTGTTAAGTCTTTGAAAAATCCTGACTCTCATACTTTTTTGCTTTAGCTTAAACCTGACTGTGGATTGTTATCTGGTTATATTGTGTAGCATTTATAAATCTTTACAGAGTGCCAATAATGGGATTTGGATCCATTTATTATGATAATATAATTTGTTGACTGATGCATGAATTATTTTGAGGGTAATTTATGCACCGAAACTTCAACTGATGAATCCACACTGTTACAATCCTATAAGCTATTTAGTGAGTTGAATTTTCATTATTGTATTTAGTCATTATCACTGATTATCTATGGTAAAATCTACTTTTATTAAGCATCAAAAATTACCTTTTTTTCAACTGTTTTGACAATGCGTTTTCACATAATTTTGGTGATAATAAAATTCCACTTGTCTTCTAAGGAGTTTACATGCTTGGTTTGATAGAATACATATAGGTACAACAGAGATGAAAATGCTAACCTTGCATATACAGTTGTTTTTTCTGTCATACATTCTCTGTTTACAAAATGATTTATAGCAGTGATGACATTTAATAGTTGAACTTTAAGTATATTAGATACTTTGTTTGCAGTATCATATGACTTCTTATAAATGGTATAATGATAATATTCAGGGGTATGGGGGAACTAGCTTCTACTGGTCCTAGAGAGCTAGTGGTTAAATTTTCAGTGTAAGCCCAATAAATGGTACAAATCAGGGAAAATTAGGGCTTTATTTATTGTTTTGCCATTTGTCCAGATTTAAGAAAGTGATGCAGAAAATGTTTATAATGCAGGGTAAACTTAAAAGCTTATTTGTGTATTTTTTTCTTTTAGGGTATTAGAGGAAAGCTGGTTGTTAAACATTTATCAGCACACTCTTGGATATTTTAAATGAATTACTGCACAGAACTATTAGCATAAAACTATTCTATAAGGGAAGTGACCCAGTGAGACTTCACCAGAAGCTGAGTCAGCAGTGATTAATTAAAAGATAGAGACATATAAAGGAAAAAAGAAAAAGCCTGCAGGGGGAAATGTTCTGTTTTTGCCTTTCTTTAGCATAGCTCAGTTCTTTAATATTCCTCCACTTTGCCTAGATAGACTACACTTTTATTTTACAAGGGGTTTGTATCATTCAAGGCCTGCTCCTCTTACTTACCCTCCTAAATCTCTAGGAACTTGACATTCTCAAGAAAATTCTCTTTTTTTATCCAAGAAGCTGGGTCATAGAATTCTCTAAGAACTTGGTATTTTCTAAGTAATACCTTCTCCGCTATTTAGGAAGATTTCATATGCTTCTTCCTTCCAATAGTATTTCCAAGGAGGAGGCTGTCAAGATTCACAGGCTTTTCTATCCTCTGAGACTAAATTCCACTTTTAGATAAATTGTGGTTCTCTGTTCTATATTCCACTTTTTATATATGTCCAAAATAAGGTCAAATCTTCCCTAAAGGCTTTGTTTTATATATTTACCAAAATAGGTATCTTATCTTCAACTTTCTGAACCAATCAATTCATTTCTAATTTAAGAGATTTAATCAGAGATATATCCAATGAGATATAAAAAGATCATCAAATAGGTATTCTCACATTCTCCACATGGAGACACAATATTCAAAATAAAGTTTCACTTTCTTTGTCATTCCATTAAGTTGAATAAAGAATTCTCCTGATCAGTTCTCAAAAATAGAAATATAATTATTCTGCATAAATTTCCCATGATACCAGTATCAACCTCAAAGCTTTCAGTGTAGTACAGGGCAACCATTTTATCCACAAGCCTACACAGAGTACAGTGTAAAGACTACATCAACTATTTTTAAAGATTGTTTTAAAGAGAATTGCCTGCCAATATTAATAGGATTCCTATCACATTGTTGAAAAGCAAGATCTTCTGTTAGTTTATCAGTAAAAATTTGAGGGACAAGTTACCCTTAACAAATCAGAAAAGTTATGGCTATATAGTTGCTCTGGAAAAATCCCCAATCTGTGACTGAAACACAGAATCAGAAAATCTTGGAATAAGAAGGGACCTCAGTATTTACCTAACACTGTGGAAAGGACATTAGATGTGGAATCAGAAGACACCTTCAAATTCCATAACCAGGGGCAGCTAGGTAGCACTGTGGATAGAGCACTGGACCTGGGGTCAGGAGGACCTGAGTTCAAATTTGAAGTTCAACTTACTAGGTGTGTAACCCTGGGCAAATCACTTAACCACAATGTCCTTAAAAACATCTGGGGCCATCTCCAGTTATCCTGATATATATCTTGCCACTGGACCCAGATGGCTCTGAAGGAAAGAGTGAGGTCCGTAACCTTGCACAGTCCTCCCTCGCTTAATTCCAATTCAATTAAGTCATGAATTTGGGGTGATGTCATGGACCTCTTTGAGAACAAAGGACTAACAACAACTTGTTAGCTATGTGACTACATAAAAATTATTTCATTTCTATGAACCTCTGTTTCCCTTTTTGCAATGTGGAGAATAATGTGTAATTTTACTATGTATTTCCTAGGTATTATTATTAGGAAAGTACTTGGTACATGTAAAGTACAGTGTTGATAGTTGGTAGTTGATAGAATGACAGTTTTATGTTTCTTCTTAGACTTTAAGTTCCATATAGTTTCTAATTGATTATAAATTCTTTTGTATAAACTTTGTATCCAGTTCCTAACCTTATGCTATATAAATATTAGGTACTAAATTAATATTTGTTGAACTGAATTGCTTTTTAAAAATTGAATACACTATCCATAAATATTATATAACTATAGGCTTTGCAGCTATGGTCCAGCTGTGCTCTGTCCTCTTTTGAAGGCTATACCTAGAATATTGTGTTCAATTCTTGATGTCACATTTAGAAAGGGAATCAACATGTTGGAAATAGCATAAGGAGGAAGGGGTAGCAACAAGGATCATGAAAGGCCTCCAGTTCAAAACATGGGAGAATCATTTGAATCTTTGTCTCATAGATTTCTATCTGGAATGACTTTTTGGTCATACAAAGCAACTCTTCTCCATATAGCACCCTGCCTCAACTTGGAAGAGAGCATGAGAATTCAAGTAAAGTCAAAAACAATTAATTAAGCATCTTTGTGACAGTTATTGTGCTATGGTGGTCTGCCACATGGTGAAGATATTAGAATTATTCTGTATGATCCCAGAGAGAAGAACTGGGAGAATGGTAAATGTTTCCAAGAGGTAAGTCTAGACTTGATGTCATGAAGAAAAAAAAAACTTCCTAATAATCAGAGCTTCATAAAAATAGAATGGGTTGTCTCAGAAGATAGGATATTCTCCATCACTAGAGATCTTGAAACAGAAGTGGTATGATCACTGATAGGCTGCCTGCTAGAGGGGTATCAGAATTTGGATTACATGAAATGGCTTCCAAGATCCCTTTTAACCATGAGAACTGGCGATCTTGAGAATCAAAAGATAATAAAAAACATTCATACAATGTACAATTCAATAAAAGTGTTTTGAGCACCTTCTAGGTTTCAAGCACAGGAGATAAAAAGGCAAAATGATACATTTCTTGTCCTGAAAAAAATGACACTCAACTCAAAGGGAAGGGGGTGATATGCTAAGCATCTATACAAACATTTTTAAAAGTATTTTCCTTTTAAAGAGGTGAAATATTTCTTTCCATTTCAAATTATTTATAAATATTAAATTTAATTTTCTTTATATATTAGTTTTAAACTTTAATTGCCAAGGTCTAAACTAAAGATTATAATTTTTTATTCCTTTATTGGGATGGAGAAAAGCAGAGAGAGAAAAAAAGAAAAGTTAATTTATAAAATATTGCTAGAATATAAGAGGAAAAATAAGGTACTGTATGATCCTACACATAAAGGAAGTATTATCTCTTCATTTGCTAGAAGTTATTGGAAATCATCAGTACTATATGCAATTCAAAATGTCCCACAAAGAACTCATTATCTATCACCTCACAAAAAAGAAAAGAAAACCTATTCCAAACTTCCCTAATTTTGTTGAAATCATTATCATCATCTATCTCAATTATTATCAGTGATAACCATGGAGGAATCATTGACCATTTGCTCCCTCTTGCCGTCCTACTCTTTATATCCAACCAGTTGCTAATTCTATTTCTGCAATATCTGTCTGTCTGTCTATCTTTCTAATCTATCTGTCTTTCCTTTCCAATCAATCTCTCATCATCTATCATCTAGAATAAAATGTAATATCTTTCCAATTGCTACCCTTATTTCCCTCTCCCATCCTCCACTCTGTTGCCCACATAATTTTCCAGAGACATGAATAGAACCATGTCCTTCATTTCAAAACCTTCAGTAGTTCATCATTCATTGCCTATAAGATGAAATACAAACTCAACCTAGTATTAAAGGCCCACAATAATCTGAGTCACCTACATTTCTGCCCTTATTTCATACTATATCATTAGGGACAGCTAGGTGGTGCAGTGTATACAGTGCTGGGTCTGTGGTCAGGAAGTCTCATTTTCTCATGTTCAAATATGGCCTTAGACACTTACTAGCTGTGTGACCCTGGATAAATAATTGAACCCTGTCTGCCTCAGTTCCTCATATTTAAAATGAGCTGAAGAAGGAAATTGTAAACCACTCCAGTATCTTTGCCAAGAAAATCTATTATGGGACCATGAAGAGTCAGACACAACTGAAAAAAAAAATAACAACAGCTACATCATTTCGGCCAAAATGGACTACAAAGTACTACTTCCTTATTTTGGAGTTAAAAAAAAAATCCTGAGGTCCAGAAAGAAGAAGTGATAACTGACCTAGTCATATTTGCCATTTTCTCAAACTGAAAATCCTTTGCATGTTTAAAATTCTCACCTGGTTTTATTTATTGCAATAAGTATTCATCAGGGGCATGAATAAGCATTGACTGTTTCACATAGATTCTTCCTGATCATACAAAAGAAAATTGTGGAATTGTCTGAGTCCTTGGGAGGTATCTCCATTGTGAAGTTAAGGCATGTGTGAGGCTATTCATTTAATTCACTTGAATATACTACGTTAGTTATACAGGTGTATGGATAGATAGATAGATAGATAGATAGATAGATAGATAGATAGATAGATAGATAGATAGATAGATATAGATACACACACATGTATTGTCTAATCACTAAAAAGAGTGGCCAAAGGTAGAGACTAGGAAATTGACTATAATGGGTTGAAATGCACAAGAAAAGATGAGAACTGAATAATAGCAAGATTTAGCTCTCTATTGGAAACTAATTTCTTCTCCACACCCATACTCTTAGAACAAAATGGAAGACATGATAATCCTATCCTGTGATAATTGCATCTATGTACTAAAAGGAAAACACTAGCTGCTCAGGGTGCCAATAAGTCTAATGGGCAAATAAAATTAAATGAAAACTATGAAATTTCATGTAGTAAGTAAAAGGAAAAATACATTTGAATTCCTTTATATGGTGATGGCATATGTACTCAGATTTCATTACTAATGTGGAGCATGTAACAGTTTTAAAGAAATATTCACGTAAAGCTTTTAATTGAACAATTTTTAGCAGTGTTGGAAGACTGCAAGAAAGGTGTGCAAGAAATTCAACATATATCTTTTTTTTTCCTAATAGGAAAATTTTTTCTAATAATGTAATCCCTCAATCCTACAGTGAGTCCTTGAACACATGCTGCCTATATGCCTAAAGAATTTGCTCTGTACAGAGTCCTACTAAATTACCAACTAAATAAAATCTCCAAAGGCAAATCTCTTCATAATGCTGATCAGTTATGGTTCATTTATTGTCATATAATTGCAAAGGATATTTATCCTTTTTTGTCCCTTTAATTTTATACAAACTGTTGTGATGTTATGGGTCACAGATAGGGTGGAACTGTGACTAAGATCTCTTGTGTGGGTACTTATAATTGAGTACCTTTCAGGAAACAAGTTGATGAAATAACTCATCTGATCACTGGGAAACAGTGATACTTATTTGTCCGCATATCATCATATCGTTAGCATGCAATACTGTGGAGTGTGATGAAAACTGTCCCAATGTTTCAGAATCCATAAACCCTCTCATTCATTTTATACCCACCCAGGCATGAAACCACAGAAATGGAGAGCTGAAGGGGCCTTAGAGATGATCTAGTGCACAATCTCATTTTACAGCTGAGGAAACCAAGGCCCAAGAGATTAAACAAATTGTGCAAGGTCACAGAACTATCAAAGTTGGAAAACTGGCTCTAGTACCCCAATCTTCTAACACATTCCAGGGAGCCTTCCTCTCTAACATATTGTACTTCGCTCCCATCTCTGAAATAAGTTCTTGAAGTGGAAGAATATGTTCTGTCAACATGGCATAGAAGGACAGCCAATGTTTTAGAATATGAAAAATAGGGTCAATGTCTCAGTTCTAACATTTACTATTGGGTGACCTGGGACAAGTCTCTTAAATTATTTAAACCTCACTTTCTTCATGGAAAACATGGCAGTGATAATATAAAGACTCCCTAATTCTTAAAACTATTATTAAGAAAATGATTTATTATAGTATTAAAATACTCAATGAAAGCAAAGCATTCTTTTTTTGTTTATTTTTGCAGGGCAATGGGGGTTAAGTGACTTGCCCAGGGTCACACAGCTAGTAAGTGTCAAGTATCTGAGGCCGGATTTGAACTCAGGTACTCCTGAATCCAGGGTTGGTGCTTTATCCACTGCTCCACCTAGCTGCCACCTACAAAGCATTATTTTAAAGAAAATACAATTCCACAAATCATTTTTTTTTTAATATGACGATATGGATGTATGGTGGTTTAGAGAGGAGACTGGCTTCCAACGGAGATATAAATCTTCTTACTATCTAGTTCCCATCTTCTCTTGTGTACTTCAGCCTCTTCCAGAGAACTCTCCAGTCTCTGGCTTTAGCCACTCTTTTTTAGTGATAAGGCAACGGCAAGATTGGTCATCTATACATAATTAATATACCTATCTCTATTTACCTAGCTTCATAAGTATTATAAAATAATATGACTAATTAGTTATGCATCAAGATAAGTACTTCAAAGTGAAGAAATACTAACAATTTGTTAGATGAGGAGAGGTTTTCTTCGGTAGTTAGCACATTATTTAAGCCTCAAATAAAGGATGTCCAGAAGTTGAGGTAAAGATGGAGAACATGTCTGGCATGAGGAATGGCCTATACAGTCTCAAAAGTAATAAAATGTTAAAGATACAATAGTAAGGATGAAGAATAAATTTCAATGAGATAATGCATGTAAATAAATGTGTGAATTTAAAGTGCTATATGAATATCTACTTAGTCTTGTTAACACCATAGTTCCATTGCCTCTTACTGAACTTAAAGGAGGGTATGGATAAGAATTCTATGAGGTGGACCAGCATGGAGAGGTTGTCATTAGCATTGCTGGAGGAAATTCCCAAATCAATGATAGCACAGATGTATTTGAATATTTGAAAGAATAGACGGCCTGCCATGTACAAGAGCTTTAAGATTTGTTTTGCTAAGCTTCTAAGGAAACAAGTTAGTGCAGTGGGTGGAAGAATCGTAAAGTCAGATTTAGACTTGATATAAAGACGCGTTTTTATTTTTTGTTGTTGTTTTGGGTTTTTTTGTGTGTGTTTAAAAAAAATGAACTGCACAGAAATAGAAGGGACTGCATTGGGAGATAGTGAATTCCCCCCTTCCTCCAGGTGTTCAGGTAAAAATTGGATGGCCACTGATTATTACATGTAAAATAAATTTTTATTTAAGCATGAGTGGGTCTAGGTTATTTCTGAATTACCTTTTAATTCTAAGAATCTATGAAGTGTGGTAAAGTAGTATAAACAAACTAACCAAAAAGAACAAGTCCTGAATTTGTATGCCACTTCTGTGCAAGGGACAAGCTAGTCTTTTCTGAATCAGCTAATTTTAGCACTGTTAGCAGCTGTTCATCAGGGGCTATACTTGGAAGCAGCAGCTCGGTATAGCACCATATCAATCATTCCTTGGAGGGAAGATGGAAAAAGGAAGAATTCCATTTTATTCTTGCTCTTGTATAAATAAGAAGAAAAATCTTAAAGGTGTTCTTTATAAACTTCCAAGAACCCCAGGCAATCACCATTATGCCCACGGGGAAAATATTAGTATTTATTTATTTTTTTATAAAACTTAGTTTGAAGAGAATATAACACAAGCAAAATTCTATATGGTTTATTTTTTTTCCTTATATCTGGTTATATTTTATGGATGCATGCTGTCCAATCATGCTTTGCATTTTTGTCTATTCTTTTAGTGAAATGACAAAAGTGGCCAGTGGCAGGAACACATTGTGAAGCATAGATTCTGCATGTCTATTCAATACCAAACACAGTTTTTAGAATAATTTATAACTATTGAAAACTAGAGAACTTACCCTTTTATCCTGGAGCAGACATGACAGTATGCTCTTTCTTGCCTTCTCAGGTTTCCTGGAAGGCAGCCAGTGATTGAATTCTATGTTAACTCATATAGTATTGGAGAGGGAAAGAATTTCATCTTACCTTGTGAAATAATTTGATGCCTTTTGATTTATTGAATCTGAAACATTCTGAGCATTGAATTTATATAATACTATGGTAGGTATATATAAATATGTAGACTTTGAGGCACTGTCTATATGTGTGCATATAGACAGAGACAGAAGGAAAAGAAAGAGGTAGAGATGGAGACAGACACAGAGATAGCATAGGTTAATTTAGGAGTCAAATATGATAATGATTTAATTCATTTTATTTAGTCAATTTATTGATTAAAGATAATATGGTTTTTATGAGGAAAAACAAAGGATATCTTTTTCAAAAACTCTATAGATAAATTTAGAAGAATGGTATATTCTTGTCTATACTGAAGATAATTAGTGTGAAGAATAAACAATTTTATATGTCATACATATTTTGAGGTAAAACTAGATTTTAAGAGTATGATGCCCAAACTAATATTTGTATATTAAAAAAACCAAAATATCAGTTATGATGGCACCAAAAATGTATTACCATTTTTAAGATATTTTAATAACTTGAAATGGAAATTTTAAGAACTATATTTGTAGGCACTTTCAGCGAATAGTTCATTTTAATATATACTATTGTATGAACACAGATTCAATTAAAAATAAACAAAATCAGTATAGTAACTGGCATATTGGAGTTATGTCTATAAGAAAGCAAATCAATTTTTTTTCCCTGTGGGAAACTCAAGTGTTGGCTCAAGTAGTTTTTTAATGACTGAATAGATTCCTCTTTAAAACATCTCATTAAGATATTAATTTACAATAGTCAAGGGGGAATGCAAAGACACCTGGTAACAGCAGCAAGTATGGAGAACAAAAGTGGTTTAGGTCTGTCTTGCATTCTTCTAGTATTACTAAATGCATCATTGAGGGGTACTTAAGTTTTAATGCAATGGTTCTGGAACTAGCTGATAGGCTTAATTCCCCCCTCTCTACCTAAATAGGGAAATTTCTGTTTAGTGAGCTGGTGGGAGGGAGTATGGTTAAGAAGGAAAAAAAAAATAATTTCACTTGAATAATTTCACCTTTTGTAGAAGCATCAGCTGAAAAGATGTTGTTTACTCTTGAGTAACTAGGCCTAGCTGTTTTAGAAATGACTGCTAATAGTTTATTCCAGGAGAAAAGAAAAATAAAGACAGCTCTAGTAGACGCTAGTGGTGTTTCTATGGAGTCTGAGCTGGATGTGAAAACTCTGTATACAACATCAGGGCAGAAAGGGGATAGGAACAATGAAACTCTACCTTATTCTGAGAAACACAAGTCATAGGAGTTTAAGCTGACCAAGGAGAGTGTTCACTCTCCCACATCATGAGAATGATTGAGAGAGTATTTGCTCTTCTGTCTTAATTAAAAGCTTTTCATGCTTGATTTATTGTTCCTGGTCTTTTGATAGAGGATGCACTAGATAGTTTTGCAAAATTTATATAAATATGACTACTCAAAACACCTCAAAGTAAACCAGAGCTAATAAGAGATTCTCTAAAGTTGTATGAAACATATTATCACATTATGTGTTGATATAATCTTCTTGTTTAAATTCCAATACGCTTGAATTTTTCTAGTCTTCTATATCACTATTATGCCTGTTGTTGTTGTTGTTGTTGTTGTTGTTGTTGAGTCATTTCAGTTGTGTCTGATTTTTGGCAATCCCATTAAGGTTTTCTTGGCAAACATACTAGAATGGTTTACCATTTCCTTCTTTAGCTCACTGTACAGATGAGGCAAACAAGAATTAAGTGAATTGCCCAGGGTTACACAATTATTAAGAGTCTGAGGCTGGATTTGAACTCAAGTCCTCCTGATTTCAGGGCCTGCATTCCATGCACTCTGCCACCTAGCTGCCCCTATCACACCTGAGGCACATCAATTATATACTTTAATCCTCTAATAGAAATTCTAACAGTTTACTGAATCTTCTTAGTCTTCCATATAATTATGGGTTTCCTTGACTAATACTGCCTTCAAGTTTTCTATGAGGTTCTCCATTTCAGATAAAACCATTTTCTAAAACTACTCTTGGAAAGGTCAAGAATTGCTCAGCTGAGTTTTATATGACTTGGTAGGATATTACACTTCCTACTTATGTAGTGAGAACACACTGGCCTCATACTGAGTTCCTTATTCAAATGAGGTCTTTCTTTCCCCTCAATCAGTAGAAATCCACAAATTCAAATTTGTCAGAATATAGTTGCAGGATCCAATGCTATGCTAACAATTTCCTCTATAATCCTAAATCTGACACATAAGAGACATGGACTATCAGGACTGAACTCTAAGTCACTGTATACCATGTTGTATAAATATACCAAAAAGGCTGAAATATCTCCTATTGGTGTTGAAATTAGATAAGTGTTTATTCCGGACATATGGCAGACCAAGTAATATTTATACCTTCAAAAAGGGGCTACCAAATCAACATGACATACATGTAAACCAAATATGGGTATTTCATCTCACTCACTTCACCTGGGTTTGGCCTCAAAGTAAGCTAGAGGGTCAAATGTCCTTCATATGTCTTCAATCCTAACTATAACTGCTTTATAGAACCCTATAAATGTGAATAGAAAAGAAAAAAAAAGATTAGAGTGAATCATAAATTAAGAACATTAGAGTTTGGGGATAGCCCATCTCCAACTCCACATCCATTTTTTGAGGTTGGTTCACTACCTTTCATTTTCCATCAGTGGTCCTCTCCAAAAGTGAAACCATCAATCTCCTCTCCATGCAAAATTAATTAATTAATTAAAAAGTAAGTCCTTATATGATAGACCTATCCCCATTGTTACATTGGCTGGTGATTGCCATTGCCCTTCAGGTCTTGTTTGCAAAAGACTAGAATTAGCTTCCCATTTATATGACATTTTATTCCCAACTTACTCACTTTCAAGAGGAGGCAGCCAGAGGAGCCTTGGATAAGGCTCTAGATTTCAAGTCAGGATACCTTGTAATCAAATCTGGCCTCAGTTACTTTCTAGCGGAGTGACCCTAGGCATGTCAGTTTGGCTTAGTTTCCTCCACTTTAAAATAGGCTAATAACAACATCTACCTTACAGGGTTCTTATAAGGATCAAATGAGATAATATTTGTAAAAAGTACTTAGCACAATAACTGGGAGGTTATGTCACTATCTCCCTTATCCCATTGGCACACTAGATGGTAAGAACCTTGACAAATAGTTTTCCAATATGTTAGGATTCATTAAGAAGAACCAGTTTATTTGGAATCTGATAAGTAACTTTTTTAAGTTCATGAAGTGAATTAGAAGCAGGGCTGAAGGTAGAACTCCTAACTTTTACTATGATTCTTTTTTTCCCATTACAACAAGCTTTCTTATTCCAAAAGATAGAGAAATCAGAGAAACAGTTTAAGAATAATGAAAATGGGGTGGGGTACAGGCAGCAACCCAGCTAAATTCTCTGAAAAATCCCCTCAAAAGAACTTTAAAATAACTCCTCAAATCAAATTTTGCAACTGCACAATTGCACCAACTACAATGGGTCTTAGACATGGCTGTTAACAGCAGAAGCAACAACTTGAGAAGCTCTAAGCCCAGAGACAGTGGTAAGGGTTCAGACAACTTGTCAGAAAAAGATTACAGGAATACCTTTGTTGGCACTAGATGTAACTGGAATTTTATTGGCAACTCTACTGCACAAATATAGTTCAGTGTCACAGTTCTAGTGTGAAAGAAAAGTGAGGAACCTGGTCTTAGTTCCAAGTAGAAAGGAAAGCTAATGCTTACAGTTACAGGAGAACAGGGGACCTGGTCATAGGTCCAGAATCAAGAGGAATTCTAGCTGTTATAGCTGCAAAGGAGGAGGGTCATTCCTGGGTAAAGAACACAGCACAAGCCAGGAAGACAATGACCCCTTGGTCTCCCTGATTCCTGGCACCTTAAAAGGACCCAAAAATTACAGACCTGAAAAACTAGTTCTGAAAACAACAGCATGAAAAAGTCTGAAGCTTGGGACAGTGCCTCCCCACTCTAGGTGAGCAGAGCCAATTTATCATAAAGCTCAAAGTCAAGAAATAAGCTGAAAATAAAGGAAATAAGAAAAAAATACTATAAAAATCTACCATGGTGGCAGGGAAGACCAAGAAATATACTCAGACAAAGACAACAATGTAGGAATAGCTAAAAAAAGCCTCAAAGAACAAGGATAATTAGAGCCAAACCCAACAACAATTTCTAGAAGAGTTGGTAGAAGAAAAATGGGAAAAGAAATGAGGGTGATGCAAGAAAATAAGAAAAGAGAATTAACAGGTTAGTAAGGGGCATAAAAACACTGAAAAAAAATAATACCTTAAAAATCAGAATTGTCCAAATGGTAAAAGAGGCACAAAATTCACTAAAGAAGGAAAAAAAACTACTTAAAAAAGCAACATAAGTCAAATGGAAAAGGAAGTATAAAAAAATTCATCAAAAGAAGTCCTTAAAAAGCAGAATAGACCAGATTAAATAAGAGGTGTAAAAGCTCATTAGAGGAAATAATTCCTTATATATTACAATTGGGCAAGTGGAAGCTAATGACTCCACAAGACATCAAAAAAAAAAAAAGAAAAAACCAATAAAACAAAGTCAAAAGAATGAAAAGAGAAGAGAATGAAGATTATCTCACCAGTAAAACAAATGTACTAGAAAATAAATTCAGGAGACAATATTTAAGAATCATTAGGCTAGCTGAAAACCATGATAAATAAAAAAAAGCATAGACATCATATTTTAATAAATTAAAAAGGAAAACTGGCCTGATATTCTAGAATCAGAGGGTAAAATGGAAATTGAAAGAATCTACCAATTACCTCCTGAAAGAGACCCCAAAATGAAAATTTCCAGGAAAATTATAACCAAGTTTCAGAGTTCCAAAGGGAAAAAGAAAATATTGCAATGTAAGGGCCTAAAATTCTAGCTTTGATGTCTAAAATCTAATGAGTGGTCGCCTTAAATTAGAAGCTTTGGCAAGAGTTTAGACTTTTAAGTATTTATTAAAGTACATCAGAAGTTAGTGAAGAGAGAGAGAGGTAAAAAGCAAACTTCAACTATCTAAGAGAGCCCAGAATCTGTCCTCCAGCCAAGCTGAGGTCCCGAAACAAAAGGCCTCACTCCTCCCAGAAGCCTCCTGTGAAACAGGAAACAGGGCCATCCACAAACACAGCTCCAAGCTAATTGGTTGGTAGCTCTGATTGACAGGACCCATGGGAGGCAAACATCAGTTCCTTACCCCGAAAAGGTCACTTTCAGATGCTAAAGTCACATGGTTTTTTTTCAGACCAGAACTCACAATATCCCTCCCAGTAGGGGGTGTCATTCCAATTCTCACAGCAAGCACTCAGAAAGAAACAATTTGAATATCATGGAGCCATAACAGGAATCAAACCCAGTTTAGAAACTTCCACATTAACACACACACACACACACACACACACACACACACACACACACACTATTGCATATAGAAATCTATTTTGCCCAATGGGAAAATAGGAGGGGAAGGGGATAAGATATATAGGCTGGGGGGAATGATAAAAGGAAGGCAGATGGCAGTAGTCAGAAGCAAAATAGTCTTTTGAGAAGGGACACGATAAAAAGAGAAAGAGAAGACTAAACAGAAGAAATTAGGATAAAGGGATATCATTGTGAATGTAGATAGGATGAATTCACACATAAAAGAGAAGTGGATAGCTGAACGGATTAGAAACGAGAATCCAACGTGTTGTTTAGGAGAGACATACATGAAACAGTGACACATACAGTTGAAATAAAGGTCTGGAGTAGAAACTATTATGCTTCATCAGGCTTAAAAAGGGCAAGGTTAGTGATCATAATCCCAGTAAAAGTAAAACCAAAAATTAACTTAATTAAAAGAGATAATCAAGGACAATTTTCTTTTTGCTAAAAGATACCATAAACAATAAAGTAATATTAAAAATGTAACAAGTTTCTCTGATAAATGTCTCATTTATCAAATATATATGGAACTGACTCAAATTAATAGAAATAAAATCCATTCCTTAATTAATAAATAGTCAAGTGATATGAACAGTTTTTAGAAGAAATCAAAGCTATCTATACTCATAATGAACAAATGCTCTAATCGCTATTGATTAAAGAAATGCAAAATTAAAAAAAAAAACTTGAGGTACTACCTTATACTTACCAGAAATGACAAATGCTAAAGGGATGTGTAGAAAGAGGTACACTAATAAACTGTTGGTAGAGTTATGAATTCATCAAATAATTTTGGTGAAGAATTTAGGACTATGTCCAAAGGGTTATAAAACTGTGAATGCTCCTCACTCAGCAATAGAACTACTAGGTCTATACCCTAAAGAGATAAAAGGAAAAGGAGCTATATGTATAAAAATATTTATATCAGTTCTTTCTCAGGTGGCAAAGAATTAGGAATTTAAGGGAAGCTCATCAATTGAAGAATGGTTGAATTTGTTGTGGCATATTATGATGAAGTAGTACTATACTATAAGAAATGATGAGGTGGGTAGTTCAGAAAAAGCATGACAAAACTAATATGAACTGATGCAAAGTGAAATGAGAGCTTGGAGATCATTGTGCACTCTAACAGGAATGTTATCATGATGATCAGTTCTGAAAGACGACCACTCTGATCAATACAATGATTCAAGACAATTCCAAATTCCTTCAAGAAAAAATCCAATCCACCTTCAGAGAGAGAACCAATAAACTCTGAATTTGAAATTAAAATGTCATTTTCTTGCTTTCTTTATTTTTTCATGATATGATTAATATGTAAATATATTTTGCATGATTTTGCATGTATAATTGATATCATTTTGCCTGCCTCCACAGTGCATGAGGAAGGGATTGGAGGAAAGGAGAGAATTTGGAGCTCAAAATTGAAAAAGAAATGAATTTTAAAAAAGAAATGAATAATAAATATGGGGAGAAAATGGGGAAAAAGAATAGAGACACCCTGGCTGAATATATAATACTGGGAACAGTACTTTGTGAAATAACTATGATGAGTATAATTCCTAAGTGTGTTAAGGTACTTCCTTCCCAATTAGGCAATTCTTAGAGGTAGTGGATGTTGAAATGATTATGCTGTCCTTATCAAACTCTATTTAATTTCTCAGTAGTTCAAGGCCAGATGGAAACTTTCGCTTCTCCCTTAGGTACAAGTTATATATAGAATGCTTCAAAGGCAGAGCAGTTAGGGTCCTTAATATGCTATTCAGTAAATACCACAGTTCCCGAGGTTAATGTGATATAAAAGACAGATTTATTAGTACACACTGAGAACAAAAGCCTAGATATTTTCTATAATATGCTAAACAGTGGATAAAATAAGAGGTGTGTGTGGCTGACTTAAACATATGTAGCTTACAATAAGAACTTAAAATTAAATGCAATAAAATGTAAATACACATAAGTAATTTTTTAAATGGGGTTTTGTTTTTTTGTTTGTTTTTTAATAATGTAAAAAGCTAGAAGTACAAATAGTAGATGTCCTGTAATCAATTATTATCCACTTTTCTCTTCTTTTCTTTCTTTCTTTTTCCCTTCCTTTCTTCCTTCCTTCCTTCCTTCCTTCCTTCCTTCCTTCCTTCCTTCCTTCCTTCTTTCTTTCTTTCTTTCTTTCTTTCTTTCTTTCTTCCTTTCTTCTTTTCTTTCTTCCTTTCTTCCTTTCTTTCAGCAGCAAACCAACACAAGTACATCTATTTAAAATATCTATTGTGTTCAAGAAATAGTGCTAGATGCTGGGGATAGAAAGACAAAAGTAAAACCATCCCTTAGCTCAAAGCTCATATATTCTCCAGGAGGGCAGAGTACAAACCACACTTGAGATTAAGTAAATTAATACAAAGTAATTTTAGGAAGGAGAGAGTGCTAAAAATAGATAGGAACAGAAAAATCTCATGGGGGAGGAAGGTCCTTGTCTATGATTTGAAGGATGGAAATGATGAAGTTTAGGAGAGAACATACTCTAGATGTGTAGGGATCATGTGTTCAAAATATGGAAAGGGAAAATGAAATGTCAAGTATAAGGAATATCTGGCAGTCTAAATTGACTATATTGGAGGATCCCTGAATGTAACATATATGAAAGCATTCTTGAAATGTAAGTGGAAGGGGAAGCCAGGTAGTAAAATGTTCTAAGTCCTGTAGTGAGGAGTTTCTACTTTATCCTGGAAGCTTTCTTACCACTAAAGATTTTTAAGTGAGGTGAGAGCAAGTATGTGATATGGCTATATCTTTGGTTTAATAATATTGCTTTGGCAGGGGCAGCTAGGTGGCACAGTGGATAGAGCACTGGCCCTGGAGTTAGGAAGACCTGAGTTCAATTCCGGATTCAGACACTTGACACATACTAGCTGTGTGACCCTGAGCAAGTCACTTAACCCTAATTGCCTCACCAAAAAAACAAAATAAAAAACAAAAAACACTAATAATATTGCTTTGACAATTGTGAAAAGAATGTGTTGGAAAGGACAGAGAATGGAGGTAGGAATGCCATATAGGAAGCTATTTCAGTACTGTAGCTGAGTTTGATATTCCCAAATACTTCAGGAAGTATTGAAGCAGGAATTTATTTGACAAAAAATGATGGGAAAAAGTTGAAATCAGTCTGGCAAAAACTATGTATAGAACAACATCTCACACTGTATGTGAAGGTATTTCCAAATGCATACATAACTTAGAAATAAAGGGTAATATGATAAAGTAGAGGAGTTAAGAAATCTATGGAAAGGGAAAAGTTCATGATGAAACAACGTATAAAAGAGAGGATGACAGAAAATAAAATAGACAATTTTTATTATATAAAAATTTTAAAAAGGATTTTGCACAAATAAAACAGATAAAATTAGAAGGAAAATTGCTAACTGGAGGGGGAAGGATTGTAGCATGTATCTCTAATGAAAGTCTTATTCCTAAGATACATAATGAGTGAATTAATATTTACAAGAATAGGACAATTATCCAAATCAATAAATGGTTAAAGAATATGAATCAATAGTTTTCAAAGGAAGAAATCCAAGTTATAAACAATACACAAAAAATGTTCTAAATCTCTAATAATTTGAAAAATGCAAATTAAAGAAACTCTGAGTTTCTATCTCACACTCTTCAGATTGGCAAAGATGACCAAAAATAATAAATATTGGATGGGTTGTGGGAAAATAGGTATATTAATGCATTGTTGAAATTGTGAATTAATCCAACAATTATACAAAGCATTCTGGAACAATTCCCCTCAAATCAATATATTGTGCATGCTTTTGACCAAGTGATTCTACTATTAGGCCCAAAGAGATTAAAGAAAGAGGAGAAAGGATCTACATGAATCAAACTGTCTGTCTATAGTGGTTCTTTTTTGTAGAGGCTAAGTACTGGAAACTGAAGGGGTGCCCATCACTTGAATAAAAAACACTATTTGAATGCAATGGCTTATTATCATGCTTTATGAAGTGTTGATAGAGATGGTCTCAGAGACAGTTGGCAAGCATTGCATAAAATGAGTAGAACCAGGAGAAAAATGTATACTGTAACGATAAAGACATATAACTTTCAAAGACTTGGGAACTCTGATCAATGTAATAACTAACCCTGACTCTATAGGATGATTATAAAGAATGTTATGAGATAGAAAGGGGCGTACATTTTTGTACATGGCCGATGCTGGATTTTGTTTGGTGTAGCTTTACAGTATTTTATTTTCCTTTTTTTTTTTTCTCACTAAGGATGGGAGGTTGAGAAGGAGAAATGATATGTCTTTGTTCATTAAAAAGTTTATAGATCTTTGGTCCCTGTGGTAGGAGGAAGATGACAAAGGGAACGTCTTAGTTTGGTAAGCACTGGAATAAGACTCACACTTTGTGCCAACGTTGTGGTTCTAAGGCATACCATCTTTAGAAGTCAACCTTTCGCAAATGCAGACATCCTGCTTAACACAAGAAAAAGTATAATTGGAATGTGAAGCGATGCAACACCGCTGGTACTAGTCGAATGAGGCACCAAAAAATTGTCTGCCATAGGTTCAGGAATGGATTCCATGAAGGAACAACACCTAAACCCAAGAAAGCAGCTGTTGCAGCATCTAGTTGATCTTGAGGGTTCAACTGTTTGTTAAAATAAGTGTCTTGAATAATAATAAAAAAAGTTTATAAAACAAACTATGTAAATGTAATAAACGGGATAGATCATAACATCATAGAACTGGAAGGAAAAATTAATTTGATTCTAGTGTACCCCTTTGTTTTATAAATGAAGAAACTGAATCACAGAGATTATGACAACCCAAGTCACACGGGTAGTCAATGGCACAGCCAGGATTTGAACCCAGCTTCTCTAACTCCTAGGCCCATACCTTTTTTTGTCCTTTGCACAACTCCCCTTCTGTCAGAATTCTTTTGCTGGACAGAGTTGTACTAGATTTCTTAAGTTACTGCATTTTAAAATTTAGACATAAATGTCAGAAGGACTAAAGAAATCTTATAGGAAGCCTTTTCAAAAAAATTTCTTTGGTTTTAAAAATGTATTGATATCCTTGGCATTTCTTTTAAGCCCTATACCTACTTCTTCAACTACCTACAGGACATCTCCTCCTAGATAGTACAGCACTACCTGAAACTCAACATGTTCCACAATGAGCTTATCTTTCTCCCTATATCTTGAGTTTTTTTATTTTGCTGGATCTGCATAGGGCACCACCATTCACCTGGTCTCATGTATAAAAGATTCTCATATTAGCCCCCTGCAAAGACTCTGGATGCCAGCCAGTCAAATAGTCTTTGTCCTTCTCAAATGCATTGTGTTCTTCCACAAGTGACTTCACTCATGATTTTCTTTATCTCTGCAAAGTCCCCTATCCCACTTTTTGCCTGTTAAATTCTTACTCATCCTTTAAAGTCCAATTCAAAAGCTATCTCCTCTAAGAATTCTACTCTGATTGTCTCATTTAAAAATATTCTCCTGCTACTCTTCATGACCTTATAAGTTATCTTGGTTCCACAACTAAGATGTTTATATTATTTCATGCTATGGATATTCTTAGGTGCATTTGATACTATCTTCCTTTTTTGGATTCTTATTTTTTTTTAATTTTATTTATTTATTGTGGGGCAGTGAGGATCAAGTGACTTGCCCAGGGTCACACAGCTAGTAAATGTCAAGTGCCTGAGGTTGGATTTGAACTCAGGACCTCCCAAATCCAGGGCTGGGGCTCTATCCACTGCATCACCTAGCTGCCCCCTGGGTTCTTATTTTTTCTTTGTTGTTTGTTTTTGTTTTTGTTTTTTGTGGGGCAATGATGGTTAAGTGACTTGCCCAAGGTCACACAGCTAGTAAGTGTCAAGTTTCTGAGGTCGGATTTAAACTCAGTTCCTCCTGAATCCAGGGCCTGTGCTTTGTCTACTGTTCCACCTAGCTGCCTCCTTGATACTATCTTCCTAAAAACAATTTAAACTCCATAAGAGCAGGAGCCATGTAGTAGTTCAGCTTTTTCCTCACCATTGACAGGTGGTAATGGGAGTTAGAGGGTATTGTATATACTGGTATATACCCTTCCCTAAGAATAGAATAAGAATGGGCCAAGAGATCTGGAAGCAGAACATTTGCTCTTAATAATTATTTTGGGAGGACATTACCAGAAAGTGCTTTCTGACAAAAGACACTTCATATCCTTATTAAATCATCACTATAGGTTCAGTAACTTGGTAAAGTGTAGTCTGAATGTTAGAGATTGATTATCTAATCTGTAGGAATTGTCTTAGGAGAGCTTTTTTACTAGGAGAGTGCAAGTTCAAAGGTCTTAGAATGGATACAGAAGTCTTTGGGATGTGTTGGAGTTCACAAGTCTTTTCTAAGAAGTGGTACTCAGAGCTAAATACAGTTCTATGAATATGTCTTAATATGTCCTTAGTAACAAAGAGTTGGGAATAAAGGAAATGTCTATTTATTAGAGAAATACTAAACAAAATTTAGTCCAATATTATCAGATTGACATTAAAAAATGATGATTATAAAGAAAATGAAGAACCATGGGAAGATAAAATATGTTTGAGTAAAGTAAACAGAATCAAGAATACTCCATATAGGGGCAGCTAGGTGTCGGAGTGGATAGAGCGCCAGCCCTGGATTCAGCAGGACCTGAGTTTAAATCCAGCCTCAGACTCTTGACACTTACTAGCTGTGTGACCCTGGGCAAGTCACTTAACCCCAATTGCCTCACAAAAAAGGGGGGGGGGACAACTTTGCAACCAATGTGTGGAATTTAGCAAATAATTTATTTTTTAAATGCTATATATAATAATATTTGTCGTTTCATATACAATCTTTTTGTTGTTCTCCTATGTACATGGAAATGTTCATGTGTGTTGCTGTTTGCCAGATTTAGAATATAAAAAAAATAAAATAAAGTGAACAAAACTTGATATGGAGAAAAAAAAGGGGGGGGGTCAGGTCCAGATCCCTTTTTTCTGGCATGCCTGCAGGGGAATACATTCTACTACACTGTCAATTCTCTGGGGGGACTTGGCCTCCTCTCCACGGAAATATACTGCTAACTGCTCTTTAGAATAGTAGGAAGAGATACTTTGCAGGGAAAGAGGATAAGGAAGTACCAATGATCAAAGTCACTCAACTCTCCTTTCCCTCCCAGCCTGGTTCCTGCAAGCCACTTAACCCCAATTGCCTCACCAAAAAAAAAAAAATACTCCATATAAAGACAAAGAGATTTCAAAAATGAAAATGGGAGGAAAAATAGAATTTTTAAAAATTACGGATAATCACAAAGAATAAAATTAGTCGGGGCAGCTAGGTGGCGCAGTGGATAGAGCAACAGCCCTGGAGTCAGGGGGACCTGACTTCAAATCCTGCCTCAGACACTTAACATTTACTAGCTGTGTGACCCTGGGCAAGTCACTTAATCCCAATTGCTTCACACACACACAAAAAAGAATAAAATTAGTCCCAAAAAAGAGATTAGAAAATGTACATGCCTCCCTTCTTTGCACAGGGATAGGCCTGTGACTTCAAAATATTGTACTTATTCACTCTCTCACCCCCACCCCATATCCAAATTTTGTCAAGTATTTTCTATTCAACTTTCCCAATATCTCTCATATATTCCCACTTCTTTTTGTGATACAGTCATCACCTCAGACCTGGACTATTAGACTAGCTTCCTGGTTTCTCTCCACTTCTGTCCATCCTCCACTCTAATATAAAAAAAATATCTTCCTAAAGCATAGATGTGACTCTGTCATGCTACTATTCAATAAACAGCAGTGGCTCCCTATTACCTCTAGGATCAAATATAACAATTCTGGTTGGGTTTGGTTTGGTTTAGTTTCCCCATCAGAAAAAAAACAAACACAAACCCTATGATAGCAGAAAGTTTTTCCTTTCTTTTTATTTCCAGTGCTCAGTACAGGGTCTGGCAACTAGTAGATACTAAAGAAAAGCTTGTGGACATAATCTCAGACTCCTTTGATGTATTGGTTTGTTTTTCTGGACGGTTTATTTGTAATCTCATTGTTAAAGGGGATGGCTCACTGGGGTAAAAGGTGGAAGAAGTGTATTTGGAAACAAAGAGGATGCAGTAAGCCAGGAAAGAGAATAAACAAGTATATAGGTACTACTATGTGCTAGAAACTGTTCTAAGCACGATTTTATAACTGTCATCACATTTGATTCACACAATAACCCGGCAAGGTAGATGTTATTGATATCTTCATTTTACAATTGAGGAAACTGAGGCAAATAGATTAAGTGACTTGCCCCGGAAAAGTATATGAGGCCATGTTTAAACTCAGTTCCCTTTGACTCTAGGCCCAGCACTTTATCCACTTTTCCTCCCAGGTTTATTTTATATCTCTATTTGTTGACTGATTTTTTTTTTTAATGTGAGTAGTAGTAGCAGCAGCAAGGACAGTAGTAGTAATAGTAGTAGCAGCAGCAGCAGCAGCAGCAGTAGTAGTAGCAGAACAATGAGTGTTCACTTAAAACTTTAGAAACTGTCCAGAGTTGGAGGAACTATAATAGACTTCAATATCTGGGAAGAAGGATCTGAAGACATGGAAATATGAAAGACCCTTCAAAATTATCTTAGTAATATAAATACTGAATCTCTAGTAACCATTTCCTGTGGCAATATAGAAGTACAGTTGGCAATATATATATATATATATATATATATATATATATATATATATATACTTTTTTGGGGGGGGCAGAGCAATGAGGGTTAAGTGACTTGCCCAGGGTCAGAAACCTAGTAAGTGTCAAGTATTTGAGGACGGATTTGAACTCAGAACCTCCTGAATGCAGGGTGCTTTATCCACTGGGCCACCTAGCTGCCCCTAGCAATATCTTTTTTTTTTTCACTCTTAGAATAGAATTTTATTTTCCAAAATATATGTAAAAACAAATTTTAACATCAATTTTTAAAAAACAATTGTTCCAACTTCTCTTCCTCCTCTATTCCCACCCCCATCCTCTAGAACTCAAGCATTTCCAAATAAATTATACATGACTAGTTATGGAAAACATTCCCACATTAGCTAGGTTGTGAGAAAAAAACAGTCAAAAAACTCCCAAAACTTCAGACTGAGGAATTGTCAAAGAGAAAAAAACATTTTTTTTTTTTAAAATGTGTTTCCAGGGGCAGCTAGGTGGCGCAGCGGACAGAGCACCGGCCCTGGAACCAGGAGCACCCGAGCCCAAATCCAGCCCCACACACCCAACACCCACCAGCCACATGACCCCGGGCAAGCCACCCAACCCCAATTGCCTCACCAAAAAAGAAAAAAAAAAAGAAAAGAAAAAAAATGTGTTTCCATCTATTTCAGATACTATCACTTCTTTCTCTGTAGATGGGTTGCCATTTTCATAGTCCTTCAGGGTTATATTGGACCATTGCCTTGCTGAAAATAACCACACTAGCAATATCTTTTTACAAGTTAATGGATGATTTAAATTTTAAAGAGAAATCCTGTATTTTTTCAAGGAAGTTCAGAGTAACCTCAAGCATTCTTTTAAAACAAGTATAGAAAGTAGAAAAGGACCCTAATTTATTTTTCTAGAGAGAAATAATGTAGTAATTGTTCAGCATTCACTTTATTTCCCCCTCCTTTAACATAAGATTAGAGCTGCTTAAAGGAAACTAAATAAAGATTAAGGCCAAAAAGCTGAAATTCCAGTTCCAGTGCCTCTTTCTAGAGATGATATTGCTGAGGGAATTTTTAATTATCATTGCTTCCTCTCCCAAGTGCCTCCATACAGTAACTTATCCTTATTATTCAGACTCAAACCTTTAATGAACATTCTCAGTGGGATCAGCTCCCAAGCATTTGGCATTTAAAAGGTGACCTTGCTATAGGTGCTAAGAATAAATGGACATCATGGCCCCTCCTGCAAGAAATCTTTTGTAGAACACCTTAAAGGATACTAGAGAAGCTGAGAAGAGAAAGTTTTTTTTTTAATCACTGCATAAGTATGAAGTTTAAAACAATTGAAGTAAAAGTTTTAAAAAATTCTTGAGGCAAAATATGGGTGCAAAGATTATATTGTGTTAAATTAAAAGTTTAGTTCAAGAACTTGAATTTATATACTTTTTTGGTATTTTTTGCTAGACATTAACTGTTACATAACCCTATGTGACTTTGTTCCAGCTTTCCTATCATTTAAACACAGATACATGTGCACATGTATGAACAATTAAAATATGATAAAGAGAGGAATAGAATACTAGAAACACACCACTGCAATTATAGGTTGTAATGCTCATCAGATTTTTTTCTCTTTTTCTTTGCAAAAAGGAGATTAGAATGGGAAGAAGAACAAAATAATGAAATATGTGATGATAATAATAATGACAGGTATGAATGGGACTAACAGTCATAAAATAGAGAGTAGCAAAATGGATTAGAAAGCAGAATTTGTCAATATTTTGTTCGCAAAAAACACATGTGATATAAGCAATCACAGAGTTAAAGTGAGGGGTTGGAGTGAAAGTTCTTATGTTTCAGGCAATTAAAAAATATCCAGTGTACTAGTCATTATATCAGAGAAGGCAATAGTAATGATCAATATGATTAAAAATGGATAAGCAGGAAAACTATATTATGCATAAAACATCATAGATAATGTTGTTATTGTTGACTTGTGTCTGACTCTCTGTAACCCCTATTGTGATTTGCTATTTCACCAGCTCATTTTACAAATGAAGAACTGAAGCAAACAGGGTTTAGTGATTTACCCAGGATCATACAGTTAGCAAGTATCTGAGGCTGGATTTGAACTTGATTCTTTGAAGTTGATTTAAACATTACTCTTCTTGCTTCCAAGCCTAGTGCTCTATCCACTATGCCACCCAGCTGCCCTCATAGATAATGCGATAATATCTATATTTCATACATATGTAGCAAATACAATAGCATCTAAGTACTAGGAGAAAAAGTTAATTAAATGACAAGGAGAAATAGAAAACAAAATTATGTAGTTATGCGCCTAAATATATTTCCTTCAGACCTAGATAAATCTAACAAAAGCAAACTATAAATAAGAAAGAAATTAAGGATCTGAATAAAATTTTAGAAATGCGTAGAGAGGTTATTTCCAGGGGTTTGCTGGATCCAGCTTAAATCAGCTCATGGGAGCTGATTGTTGTTTTTATTGTGAGCACTTAAACCTGAGAAACTGAGAATTACTACAAATCATGGCTTGAACTATTCATTTATTCATTATTGAAACTTAAGAAAATGATAGAGAAAATGTTAAAAGTTCTGGTTAAAATTTAAAATATATTGTACATACTTTTTGGATAACTGTGAAATATTTATCAGCACATTCTAAGTTTTATCTCTTGTAATACTGAATGTGAACACAAAGGTATGTATAGAACCTTAACAAAATTGACCATGTTCAAAATCTAATAAAATGGACACACCATTAATTCATTTGATAAAAAGGAAAACCATATTGTCAAAGTAAATAAAAATGAGGACATAAAGCACAGAGAAATAAATGGTAGTATTAGAAACTATTTTGTCCAATTATATGCCAGGAAAAAAGTGGTCTTCCTGAATCCAGGATCTCTGCTTTATCCACTGAGCCATCCAGCTGCCCCTTGCCTTTAATTCTCAAAAAGGATCATGACCTCAGGGTAATGTCATGATTTGCAGTGAAGTGAGGGAGGGCTGTGAGGGCTGTGTAAGGTAATCAACCTCACTCCTCCAGAGCCATCTGGGTCCAGTGGCGAGATATATATCAGGATGTCTAGAGATGGCCCTGGATGTTTAAGGCAATAGGTGTCAAGTGACTTGTGCAGGGTCACACAGCTAATGAGAGTCTGAGGTGAGATTTGAATTTAGGTCCTCCCAACTTCAGGGCCAGTACTCTATCCATTGTGCTAGCTAACTGCCCCTTACCTAAACTATATGCATTCTCAAACCTTCTGATTATAGCAACATGCTGATTTCTTTCTTTTGTCAGCAATTTGGATCAACATTGAAAAGTGCCTAAGATATTTTTTAATAGTTTGTGTCAAATGTATTTTATACAATAGCACTTACCCTTCTCAGTTTACCCCTACTGTACTTCCACATGATTTCTGATGTGTGTCTAATCCTCCAATCCTACAGCCAACCTGCTTGTGTGCCTCCCTGAACTTAATTTTGTTAGGTTTTATGTGGCAAAGATATATACAGCCAATCTGCCACCTTAATTTCAGTCCCGTATTTAAAGTGTTAACATCTCTTCACATCAGAAGGAGACATCAGAGTAGGATTGTTTGAAGCTCTTTCACAATTGGGTGTAAAGAATGCATACAATAGGCTTGATATGATTCTTCCATTTCATCTTTAATTCTACTTACTTGTTAATTCAACCTTTCCATAGAATTAAATATATCATTCATTCTCTCTCCAATTTCCTTTTATACCACTTTAGCAACAATCATAGTTTGTTATTTATGTTTAGATAGCTATGTACTTTATAGAGCACGATTTTCCCATCTCTACCTGGATCCTCTTTAATCATGTGGCTGAGGTATTATTGCTTCATAAGCAGGCCTAGATCACCTTTTGCTTGATTGTTTTTGGTGTACAAATAATCTAGGGTTTCATCTAACTTCTTGTTTCAAACATCCTACAAACTATCTTTGGACAGAATACATCCCCCTTAAATTTTCACAGATGGTACCTCCAATTATTCACTTATGTTTCAACAGATTGAATATCTGGATTACATGCCATCTTTCCTTTCTAATTAGTCTCTCCCTGCTGTATAGGCCACACAGTCTTCTACTTTTGGCTGATGCTACTCATTTTCTTATGATGTGTTTGAAGCTCATAGCGGAGCTAACCAATTAGTTAGTCATACAGAAATAAAAGTTTCTTTTGAATGCTTTTCTGTGATATAAGACCTAAAGGCGAACACACTGAAGAAAAAAGAAAGATACAGAAATATAAAGAACAAAGGAAGAAACATGAAGTGGGCAATTATTACACTGTTAATGTGGTAAACCGATAACTTAGGAAAAAAGTCAATTTAACAAGTACTTACTTTCAGCTCTGATAAAAATGTAAGATTCATGTCAAACATAGCCCCTGCCCTTATGATGTTTATAGTCTAATAATTATATAGATAACTACTTTTAAATAGAATTGAAATTTCATTTGGATAAGGACCCCTGGAGTGAGGAAACTATCTCTGCCAATACAGATGAGCAAATTAATAAAACTTCTCCAATTTACAGGTTCAGTGAATTGAATCTTCAGGGGGCACTGAGTGTTTGTGTGTATTTATGTATATATGTATGCATGCACACATGTATGTATGTATGTACATATGTACACACATACATTCATGAATGCACACATGCAAATATATGCATGTCAATGGAATACTTTGAGAACAAAAATAAGAAGCCCTGAATATGGCAAAATAAATGATACTTTAAAATAATATTCAGTATATATTTTGAGAATACATTTTTATATTTTGGTTTTTATATCATTTAAATTTCTACTAGTATCCCCTCCCTTCCTTATATATTTTATAATAATATTTTATAGGAAAAAGAGAAAGAAAAAAAGAGAAAAAATAAACAAAATCAATCAGTGAAGTATCACATTCAGACCCATACTGTCCATGGGATTTTCTTGGCAAAGTTACTGGAGTGGTTTGCCATTTCCTTCTCTCTGGAGTAAGTCTAACAGAGGTTAAGTGACTTGTCTAAGGCAACACAGCTAGTAAGCATCTGAGGTCATATTTGAAGTCAGGTCTAACTGACTCCAAGCCCAGTGCTCAATCCACTGAGCCATCTAGCTGCCTCATGTTCCAATGAACTAACTATAAAATATTAATGTAATAGGTGTAAACTGAGACAAACACTCTCTTAATGGAATTTAGATCTCTCTTTCTCCAAAGGGAGAAAACTGGAGAACACAAAGGCCTATTCTGGAGATTTAAATCCTCTTTCTCCTAAAAAGGGAAAGAAACCAGAGAAAGACAGTGCAAGAGAAAATTAAAGAATGGTTTTATTAAGCAGGGAAGAACATTGTAACATGATCATGAAGATTGATGTGAGGGGGTGGATTTAATTGATCAAAGTGGTTGTGAGGTATCGCAAAGAATTGCAAGACTCAGTGACTCAGTTTCCCAAGTTACATTGAAAGACTGTTGACCACAGGGAGAATACCATGGAAATAGATGTCTCTGATAGGGAGAAAAAGAATAGCTATATTTATAGTAAGAAAAAATTGAAGTTGAAATGATTCAAATAGAGTGGCAATAACATCCATATATTTTGTCCCAGAGATTCCACTATTATGTAAAAGCCGCAGTGAGATCATTGATAAAAAACAGTTTTCATATATACTAAAATATTTATAGCATCACTTTTTGTGGTAGTAAAGAATGGAAAATAAAGTAGATGCTAATGGGATAATAACTAAGCAAACTATGGTGCATGAATGCAATGGGATATTACTGTGATTTTGTTGTTAGTCCTTCATCTGGATGACTGGAGATGGCCCTAAATGTTTTAAGGCAATTGAGAAGTACAATAAATATAGAGATACATGGAAAGAGACACATGACCTGATACAAAGTAAAGCAAGAAGAGCCTATACACACAGATACACAGTCACAATTAAGTCCAATGAATTTGAAAATGGAACAGAATAAAACAACAGATGTTAACATAGAGTATTAACATTTTTCAATATTCAAAATAGTTAATAACATTGTGGGATTTGTTTATGTTTAGTAATTTGTTGAAGCCATTCATTATATCTTTTTTCAGTGAATCTCCCAGGATCATAGAAGAGTCTTTTGAAGTCATCTGGTCCAACCTCCTCATTTTAGAGACAAAGGTAGAGTTTGTTTATATAACCAGTTTTGTTGTATATTTTGCACTATTTTGTAAAAATTCATCCTTTGCAATTATACTCTCAGGTTTCTTGGCATCTAATTTCATAAAATAGCTCCTGAAAATTTTCTCAATTTTTCTTCTTTTCTTTTCTTTTCTCTTCTTTTTTTTCCCCAATTTCTCTATTTGATGTGAATAAACCTTTCTCACTGTCAATTTAAGTAATCTGGCTTTATTTTCTCTTTTAAAAAATCAAATTAGGTAATTGTCTATTTTATCAAGTTTTTAAAAATTGCTTACTTATATTTATCATTTAGTAGGGTTTTTTAATATCTGATGTTTACAATGACTACTTCTATGATTACATTAGAATGATTTTGTTGATTTTCTAAACTTTTTATTGAAATCATGGAATTAGTTGATTTTTCTTTTGTCGAAGTAAGTAGTTCAAGATAAGAATGTTTCCCAATAAAATTCAAATAAATTCATTTAGCACTTAAAGCAACCTCTAGGTGTAAGGTGATATGTTCAGAAAAATGACTTACAAAGGCAAAAAAAAAAAAAGAGACCCAACTCTCATGGAGTTTATCCTCTACCAGATGGAAACAATATGTCCACAGATAAGTAAATATATAATATGAAGTAAATGCAAAGTCAACTAAAAGGAGGAATGACTTGTACAGAAGTGACACAAACAGAGCTAGGAATTTACAAGAGATAGAGGTGAGGACTAAAATTATTCCAGGTATGGGGGACAGCCTGTGCAAAAACATGGAGGCAGAACATATAATAATGTGTATACAGGCATGTACAGCAGGGATCAGATGTGCTGGTCTACCTTTTCAAACCCCCTCTCCATTTTTCCACAGGGTTAAAGGGAAGGGCTCATGTTCATGTGGGGATAGATTAAATTGATCAAATTGATCATGAGGTGTCCCAAAGAATTACAAGATTCAGTGACTCAGTTTCTGAGTTTTATTAAAAGACTGATGGCCACAGAGAGAACACCCAAAGGAAAAAGGTGTCTCGGTTTGTGAGATGGAAATGATTATATTTATAGTGAAAAATCTAGGTTATTACCTCATTATCTAAATCTCCTCCTTGTGAGAGGTTAATATTCTATTCTGGAATTCTTGGGGTCCTAAGATGTCTCCCCCAAGGCAGGTACCTGTCTTTCTAGGAGTGTATTGTTGGGGTTTAAATGCCATAAAGTGAACTTAAAGACATGTTTGGTCCTTCTGCGCATGTTCCTACAACCTGTTTATACTTGTCGAACCCCAAGGGTCTCTGTTTAGGATATATCTTTGTTTTAAAATCTGGTTTCTAGGTACAGTTTCTGTTTCCTGTCATCTAGGATTATTAATCCCGGGCTACTGTTTCCTTAAGCTTCTGTTGATAGTGTTTGTTGATAAGGACTTGAACCCTCTGTTATGGTTGATAAGAACCCAGGTCTTAGTTTCTCTATTAACCCTTCTGGATTCTTCCAACAATGAGAAAGGTCCTCAAGTTCTGGCATACCTGGCCCACAGTCCCTGCATGTGTTGAAGCAGCTGACCTGGCCAAATCCCGGAGCTATGAATTGCCTGAGGGCAACTGAAAATAGCTTAAAAAATAGAAGGTTGAATGCAGACATCAGAAGGAGCTACCTTACTTTCATCCCAATAAACCCCAAGATTGGAGCAGGTCCAAATCAGTTTCCCTTTGTTGTACAAGAGACCCAGAACCTGCTGTTAAGACCAGGTGTAACCCCTCCCACCCCCAAAAAAATTCCCCTACTCTCCTTAGCCTTCTTTATGGACTTTCATTGTTACATGAAACTCTCTCCCTGTTAAAAATGTATTTAACTCTGTTTCCTTTGACACTTCAGTACCCTGGTCATTGTGGTAACCACAAATTACAATTCCCTTTCCTCCATGGAAGATCCTAATTTTTCCTGTGGCAGGCACGTGGTGCAGTGGACAGAATACTGGCCCAGAAATTGGGAGGACCTGAGTTAAAATATCAGCTTAGACTAGCTGTATGACCCTGGACAAATCTCAACCCCAATTCCTTTAAAAACATCTGGGGCCATCTTCAGTTGTCTTGATATATATCTTGCCACTGGAGCCAGATGCCTTTGAAGGAGAAAGTGATCTTGCACAGCTCTCCCTTGCTTAAATGCAATTCACTGCAAGTCATGACATAGTCCTGTTTCAGAATGAGGGACATGTTTTTGCTACTTTGGTTGTCTTCTTTATTTTAGATTGACACTTCTACATGGATGGATATAGAATCCAGTAATTAGGATAGCTTGGTTAGAATATAGACTGCATGCAATGTTATTTGCTGTAACTGGGCAAGAAATATATCTTTCACTCCTTGACACTGGTCAAGAAAGTAAAACACTGCCTACTTTAGGCAGTAATAAAAATGCATCTGATTCTGGCTACTTAGCCAATGGAAAAAAAAAGGCTGCTTCTAACTTTTGGTAAGCCAAGAGTAGAATTTCCATGCATGTGTACCAATTGTTCTGTATACCAGAAGCAGATCCTTTCACCTCCCATGTTGTTTTCTCTATTTTAGGTGGACTGAATATTTTCCAAACCCCTGTTATGCTAGCATATGACAAACAGGATTTTCTTTCTAAGCCAATTTGCCAACTTTGTCTCTTTTAAGTGTGAGCACATATGATTTCCACTCATAGTTATGATTGTTCAAATATCTTTTTAATTTTTTAAAATTCAGGCATGGTATTTTCTATTTTACCTTTTCCTTTAAGAATCAGTAATCATGGGGGCAGCTAGGTGGCACAGTGGATAAAGAACTGGCCCTGGATTCAGAAGGACTTGAGTTCAAATCCTGTCTCAGACAGTTGACACCAGCTGTGTGACCCTGGGCAAGTCACTTAAACCTGATTGCCCAGCCAAAAAAAAAAAAAAATCAGTAATCACTTTTAAAATTTATATTGCTTGTAGGATTCGTATACTTTTTTTCCTTTTGCCTTCTTCCAGGCCAGACACTTATCAGTAAGTCTTTCTCTTTTATTTCTTTTCTCTTTTTTGATAATTAAACTTAATTCCCAGTTACTTAATTTGTTTTAAGTAATTCCTTTACACAGTCTCCTCTCCTCAAATACTCTTCCATATCCTTTACTCAAGACAATTCCTTCTTACTTTATGGTACTTCCACTACAATTATTTTTGCTTGCTCCAATCAGAATATTGTTCAGGAAATTCTCATCTCCTCTATATTTGGCTAAATACTTCTGTGACCACTCATTTGAAAACAATAACAACAACAACAACAATGACAATATTGTTTCCCACTCTTTTATCCTCCTATAGATAATTTCATAATTCCTTGTTTCTTTTCCTTGCCACTCAAGTCCATAGTTCATCTCTTTTTCTTTCTCATCTGATCTTTAAGAAAGGTGGCTCTCCAAAGAGATTCTCCTTTAAAAATTTAAGCACTGAATTATCAATGAAGCCCTTTGTGTTCTTTAAACTTGTTTTTATTTCTTAAATTTTTATTATTTCATTTACTTTTCAAAGTATTATATTTCTAGTTTTGTAAACAAGATTGCTTAAATATCTTCAACTCTATTAAAATTTCTCTGTTCCATTTCATATTATATTCAGCTTGTAGGATGTTATTCATAGCTACAAATCATCTCTTTTCCCAAGTATATAAAATTTAAATATTTTCTTCTTTTTTCATTTTTGATTCATAATTATCTGTAATTATGACTGTGGCTCCTTGTTGCCCCATTTAGCTCTTACTCATCACTGGAAGCATTTTTTTTTCTTTAACCAAGCTTTGGATCTGAGTAGAATCATGTTGGGATTGGTGGTTTCACTCTAGTAGTGATTTCTGGATTCTTTGTACTTCCAAATTACCATCTGACTCCAATATTTCTGGGCAATTTGTTTTTATTAGTTCTTTAAAAATGGTATTCAGGGTTTTTGTTTGTTTTATCCTGTCCTTTTGTCATTCTACTGACTCAATCTTTTTCTCTGTGCCCTCTTCTTCAGGCCAATTGCTTTTGATAATAGATAACTCACTCACATTTTGCTATTATTTGACTTTTCTCTAATATTTTGTTGGCATTATATTGTTGAACTTCTGAATTTATTTACTTCCATTTTTTTCAAGATGGTCAATGCTTTGCTTCCAGCTTTTAATCTAAACTGTCTATTTTCCTTTCAAGTTTTCATTAGGAACTCTAATTTCACTGTGCAGTTCTTTTTTTAGTTATTTTATTACACCATTCATCTGTTCTTTGGATCTTTTGGCCATTTCTTTCAATATTGAGAGATTCCGGTTATCATTATTACAAAAGTAGAATCTTTTGAAGTCTTATTTGTCAAACTGAAATTTTAATGAAAAAAGTCAATACAACACAACAGAGGTTTTTTAATCAGGGCAGAGAAGTCACAACTCATGTTACCACATAAGCACTTGAGTACCAAAAGAAGGTTGCTAGGAATAGGGTGTTTATATATATATATATAGGATTATTATAATTTTAATTCATTTGGGCACATTTCTTACTACTTTGAGATGGAAAGAGTTAACTTGCTCAGAGGTAACTTTTCTCTTAGCCATCTTGCCAGAAATTCCATGGCCCGTAACTGATTTTTGATTAGCACATTCTGGCTCTTAGACAGTACTGCTTCCCTTTTCTAAATGTTTGTAATGGTGATTGAAAATTGAGATTGACCAGATGATGGGAATATTTTCTATATAACTCTTTGAATAGAGCCTAGGAGGATGCTTTAAGGAAGTAGATTATATGAAAGTGCTTCTAAACTTTCTGATTGAAGCAATGATGATATTGTAACTAATAAAAGCATAATGCCTATAATAAAATAAGACATTGATAAAATTTTAAAAATATAACATAGGAATTTCAGAAACAAAATAATCTAAGTATCAACATAATAAACAAAACCTAAAAGACATAATGATATCTTTAATGCTTTGACTAAAAAATCATATATCACTTGAAACATTACATATACTGAAGTCAGTGGACTTGCAGAATGAAACATCAGTGAATGTATTTTATGTCAAAAACATTTGTAGTAGAGAAATGTAAAAATAAAATTGATTTAGAAAATCAGTTTCTAGACTAATAGAATAATGAAACATTCTTTAGGTTTTTAATTAGTCCGTAATACTGTGTTGTTTAAAATCTAAATTATGGGTTCTAATCCACCCGCCACCCCAGTCTTGGGGGGCAGCTGGATAAATCACTGATAAATTCAGCAAGTGTTTAGGCTTTTCAAGATTTATTAAAATATATATTATAAGTTAGTGGAGAGAGATTGAGAACAGATTCCTTTTAGCATGGAAATCCTAGCTCAGATCTCATTTGGTCTAGCCAGAGAGGAAGAAAGCAATTTCCTTTCATAGCAGCTCACGTGAATTCTCTCACCACCAAGCTGTTCTCTCTCTTTGCTGCCACCAAGCCAGTTCCAGATGAAAAGAGAGAGATCCTCAGTAGCTTCTCCCAGAAGCTCAATATAAAACAGGAAGCACGGCCGTCCACACACAGAGCTCCAAGGTAATTGGCTGTTAGCTTTTATTGACATGACTACAGGCAGTTCTATAGATGTAATTTCCAGATGCCAATTCACATGCTTTCTCCTCAGGGTGGAACTTTGATTCTCATACTACATTTATATGTAAATTTAGGTTTGTTAATGAAAACTGTATCCAGAATACTGTATAATAGCAAAAAAGGTATAATTATAGCTTAAATCCTATATTGATCTTAGTAGTCAAGAATGGGTTAACATTATAAGAGTTTCTGTTCTCATTATAATCACTGTCACATAGAGTAATAGTGTGCTGTTTTCTGTTCAAGTTACAATCTTTGTCACAAGACAGCAACATCAGAATTTTATTGCCTCATATATTCTCAGAATTGTAATGGTGTACTACTACACTGACCTTTACAATATTCTGTAACTTGATTGGTCACACTTCCAACTTATCTTCCCATTTATGTACCCTAGAATACAATCATGTGACTATTTAGATTTAGATAATATAGACAATAAATATACAGACAACTCAAAGGATGGAAAACACAGCAGCAAAGTAAATGACATATGGTTTAGTTTACGTATCAATTTATTTCATGATTTTACAATTATTCTCTATCAATTTTATTTCTATTGTTTTCTGTTAAACTAAATATGTCCATTTTTTAGCTTATTAAATGAAAGGTTATTGTAAATGAAATTATGTGGCACTTTCAGACAGTAATATGAAAAATAGTAGAAATGTACATTTATAAGTTCTCTCTTTACTCAAAAACAAGCCAAGATATTCAGATATAGGAATGGCTTTTTAAAATATAATTTTATTGGAAATCATAAAACCAATTCTTTTTGTATGTGTGCTGTTTGGAGTAAAAATATCTTTCCTTCTCACACTTACATAAAGACATGTTGAATATTAGGTCTCACAATCAGAGTCTAACCTTTGCAGCAAGTTTCAGGTAAAAAAAAAGAAGGATAGAGTAGGAGTGCAGTCAGGAAATGGGTAACAGCTTAATATGTAGTGATTTTCAAGGGACTAAAAAGGGAGGAAGTTCCTTCTGTCTTCTCCTCAAATTGAATCTCTGCTAACTCCAGCCATTATAGCAGCTAAAGGTTCTGACCCTTGTTAAAATGTATTATCTTCATCAAAGGCAATATCTTTTTCAATTACTTACACTGACATTTGAATGAGTTTATGACCATTCATCATCAACAAATTTTGAAAAGGAAGACTGTAGGGAAGCCCATAACTGGTAACATAAGGTAGAATTTAAGAAAGGTGGAGTCAATGTCACTCTGTAATGATTAAAGGTATATAAGGGTGCCCTCAAGTTTTATTGAATCTTTGATCACAGGAAGTGTTTAAGGGGAGGCTAGATAATCATTCCTAAGGATGACATACAGTATAGTTCCATTGAGGCAAAAATTGAACTCAATTATTTCAGGAGTCCTTTTCCACTAAGAAATCTGAGATTCCATGATTCATGACTCTTTTTTATTGATTTAACAAACTAAGAACAAATTTCCAATTTGACAACTAATATTAATTATAGCTAGCATTTATGGAGTGCTTTAAAGTTTGTATAGCACATTACACATATTAACTCATTTGATCTTCATGACAAACTGAGGCAGGGAGAGGGTAAGTGACTTGCCCAGGGTCCCACAATTTGAACTCGGGTCTTCCAGGCTCCAAGTCAAGTACTATATACATTGTAGCACATAGCTCCTTCTAGTGAGTTCAACATCATCTAACTCTCTGCCTTACTGTGACTAGAGAAAAATCAATATGTTACTAATTCTGGTTTCTCTGTTTCATAAAGACAAGAACAAGATTCTCAACTTCTAACATTTCCTGACACATCAGTGCTTTAAACAATTAAGTGACTCAAACAGAACTCAATTTTTTGGAGATATAATATTACACAGGAAAAACAGAAAATTATGGTACTATAGCAAAAGTGGAAGAACAAAGAAAGTAATTAATAAGCCATGCTACTAGATAACAATGATTTATTACAGCTCCACCTACTGGCTGGAGGAGTTTTTGTATTGACCAAGCCTTTGTTAATGAAGCCTTTCTATAGGCTATATCTGAATTATTGCTTCTTGAGCAGGTTTTTTCAACAATGTTCTCTCCAATGTGGTCTCCTCGATGCTATTTATCTCTGTCAGAAGTTCCTGTGCTCTCCTCCAGGCACTAGCTTAGAGAATATAGCTGTAATGATTTCATCTAATGGACAATAACAGATGTTGATAATTACTTGCTGTTGCATGTGTCTTAAAAGGTTATATTTAACAGCAATATACTTTGTATGTAGGTTGATTCTTTGAACTTATGAGTATCATTATATTGACACAGCAAGGAGGTTGTAGTTGATAGATAAACATATAGAATTATATAGATTTAGAACTGGAAAGGGGATGGGTATGTTGTTGTTACACTTCTATCATTTCTGCCACTAAGAAGGGCTCAGGCTGCTGGAATGCCTGTGATGTAGCTGGTGAAAAAAGGGTTAAGAGAAAAATGTAAGACCCAAGCTTTAATTCAGATATTAGCTCCAAAAGGTAGTTAGACCCCAGTTAATGGATAACTTACAAGTCAGGATGCTAGATTCTCTTACCCACAGAAATCAGTGCCCATAACAGGAACAGAGGGAGCTAGATGGTGAAGACCTTAAATAAAATGACAGGCTATAGAAATTCTAATGAAAAATGAAGATGTTTTGAAACTAAGCATGGGAATCAGAAAGAGACATGCACAAAAAAGGCCAAATTTGTCCCCAGATTTACCTTATAATGTCTAAACCCCAAAAATACACCTCCACTGAAAAAGGTACCCACCTCAGGGGTTGGCTTAGGACCCCAGGAACTCCAAATTAGGATAAGCCCCCACCCCCCATACCTCACAAAGGTGGAGATTATTATAATGAGACTGATAATCAATTTTTCCATACTATAAATAATTGTCTTTTCGTTCACTATTTGAGACATACCTTTCCACTTTTCGGGTTCTCTCCCTGTGATCACTCATAGCATTGCAATAAAACTTGGTAAACTGTGTCACTGAGTCTTGTAATTCTTTTGGGATGATTCATGATCAATTTGACTCCAAATTCTGCCCACATCACTTGGGCTTAGGAGTTTTAAACTTCTCCCCTTTTCTTTTTTTTCTTTTTTTTCTTTTTTTTTGTGGGGCAATGGGGGTTAAATGACTTGCCCAGGATCACACAGCTAGCTTCTCCCCTTTTCTACAGCACATGGGCTCAGGAGTTCTAAACTGCAGTGGACTAAAGCCAATAAGGTGACAAAATAAAGTCTAACATCAATGTTGCAAAGTCCTGGAAGAAGGAGAAGGAGGAAGAAGAAGAGAAGGAAGGAGGGGAGGAGGACAGGGAGGGAGAGGAAGGGGAAGGAGGTTGAAAGATTTTGTAGTCCTATATCTTCTTTTCATACATGAGAAAATTGAGGCCAAAAGTGATTACACTAATTGTCTAAGTGCAAACAACTATTAAATAGTGGAACTATAACTTGAATGCAGATATTCCAATTCTCTGACCTGGTTTCTTTCCACTATACCACACATTCCTAATGATTAATGAATGAGCATATCCTTTGAAATATGGCAAAGACAATAGAGGGTCACAAGTAACAGAGTGTCAAAGCAGGAATAATTTAAGGGAAAAAATGTCAAGTACCATAATGATTCAATGAAGGATAGCTTTATGAAGATGAAGTCTGATTTTGTATGTACTTTTTCTTCAACCTCGGTTCAGAAGGGGGCAATTCCTGTGTATTTTCCTTTTTGCTGCAAGTATGGAATCTTTTGCATCAAATCTCCAGTCAGTGTTTTGTTTTAAAGATAGACACCTTTAGCAGTTCCCATCAAATTTTATTAGACTCCTTCTTTCCCTACAGAAAGCTCCATGAAACTCCTCCAAAGCATACCATAGTGTAAACTAAAATAAGTCTGATGGCAGAACTTTTGATCTTAACTTTCCAACATAATTAGCCAATCAAACAGCTGCAGGAAACAGATAAATTTTATTATCTTTCTACTTGATACAGCGAAAGGTTCACTACACCCTGATCCCTAGTATAATTTGACAATGTTAGGAGATGCAGTATTTTATTTCCTCATTCAATAAAACTGGATTCTAGAGACACATGGCAAACATTAATAATACTGAAATGTAACAAAAATTTACAGCATGTCCTTCAAGCACTACAGCTCATTTAAGAAATAGCACACCTCAAGCATATCTTACATTTTCATAAATAAAGTTTGGGAAGGTGTGCATACATAGAAGTATGTGTTCTAGAGTAAAACTAAAATATAGAAAATATAGAAAATGATAGTAAAATGAAATATTAGTACTCCAGTCAGGGATAGAGAATATCTTTAGGCCCATTTATTGCTAACTGGGGATGGGATGATCCCTAGAAATTAATTATTCCCCCTAAGGATAATAAGAATGATTATTATTTAACTGGGAAGTGATTCTTGTTATATCCATAGCAGCAGTTCCCAATTGTAGACTTAAAAAATACTTTCTTCCATATACAGTTGGTATTAATAATAACTTACCTTTCTGTAGGACTCTAAAATTTTAAAGCACATTTTTCACAACTCGGTGAGGTAGATAGCACTATGTATGCCAATCTCCCTTTTTTACTGAATAGGTAACAGAAGATAAAGAAAGAGGGAGTAGTGTTTAAGTGGAAAGAAAGCTGAACTTTGGTTAAGGGTTTAACCCCCAGGTCTATAACTGTGTGGTATTATATAAATAACTTTAGTAAGCATTTATGGATCTCATTTACCTTAACTGTAAAATGAAAGGATTCTATTGTCTGATGCAGGAATTCTTTATCTGAAGTCTATGAATGATTAAAAAATGTTTTGTTGACTATTTCAATATAATGTTTTTTTTGCAATCCTATGTATTTTATTTTATACATTTAAAATATCATCCTGAAAAAGGATCCATAGTTTTCAACAGAGTGCCAAGGAGGTCTTTGACACACAAAAAGATTAAGAAAACCTGTTCTAGTTTCTCTCAGGTCTAAATATTTGCACAGATTCAAATAGCTAATAAAGTGTTGAAGAAATTATTTAAACCAGGTCTCTAGAGGCAGCTGTGGTTAGAGCACTTGTACAGTCAGGAAGACATGAGTTCAAATATGACCTCAGAAACTTATTAGCTCTGTGACTCTGCGTGAGGCACTTAATCTATTTGCTTCAGTTTCCTCAGTTGTAATAACATCACCCAACTTGAAGGGATATTGTGAGGATCCAATAAAACAATATTTGTAAAGCACTTACCACATTTCCTTGCACATAGTGGACACTATATAAATATCGTTTCTGATCCCAGACATCATCCTTTCCAATACAAAATTCTCCCTCTCCTGGAATACAGTAGATTATTTATTAGGAATGTAAATAAAGTGTATGATGCATAAAAACTGATCTAAAAACATGCATTAAGGTGACTAAGTAATTAAAACTAGGAATGGACTACTTAAACAATTAACCAGCATTTAATAAGTGTCTAAGAATCCCAAGACAACAATAAACAATACTTTCTCTTAGGGAGCTTGTGTTTAGTTGGAATCCAGAAAATATTTGTCATTTGGATGATAGTTCATATGGAAGGAGAAGAGCTAAGTTTTTGTTTAGCCCTACCTCTTCCCCCAGGTAATGTTATTTCAGATTTCATTCATTCTCAAACATCCCATCCAAGGAAGGTAGGTCTTCATGATAGCTTTAAATAGTAGAGATTTTCTTGAAGGTAAAAATCTTTGCTAACAGTATGATAATAAAACTAAAAATAATTAATGAAGAGTTAATTCATTTTGGTAACTCTGCATGTGCATGTGTGCATGTGTATGTGTGTGTGTGTGTGTGTGTGTGTGTGTGTGTGTGTGAGATAGTGGATGGGGTAGTCAGAAAGACAAATCATCTTATACTACCTCCCACATCTCCAGACTAAAGACACCTTCAGTGTCCTGCAAGTTCAACGTCAGCAGGTTATAGTGGTGATTTCAAAGACGTCTCAGTGAGTTAATGAGCAGGAAGTTCAGGAATATCTGACAGGCACCTTGGATTTAGTGATAGCAGACTTCAAAGGGATCAGAGAAAGTATGGGTAGGAATCTATAGATTACAATTCTGCAAGAGAAAGTCTAAGCAAGATGCAAGGCTCTCAAGAGGAAAATTGTGAAGATACAAGATACAGAAAGAATTCTATTGAGGAGGCAAAGCATGTGGTCTTTATGGTAATATTGGGGAAAGGACAAAGATCAAGAGATTTCTAAAGTTCCAAAGGACTATGGTAATGGATACAGGAGAAAATTAAAAGTATTTAACTCAATTTGCTTCTATGTTTTTCCCTTCCAAACAGAACAGTATTTAAATTGGAAAGTAAAGGAGGGATGTGAAGGTTACTAGGGTAAGGCAAGTAGGAAGATGGCCAAAACCCAACCAAACAAACAAAAAACAATGAGATGTCTTTGTCCATGTACGTTGAAAGTATATCCTGAGGTATGGAAAGAATAGACAGATGTTTGTTGAATGACTGTTAGTGAACTTTGAAAGTTAAAGTAGTAAAAAAAGAAAGTTAAAGTAATATGAGGATACAACAGGATTAGAGGAAATTTTTTTTTAATATAAGAACAGTCTGCAATTATAGGTTAGTGATTTAACTTTGATACCTGATTAAAAGCTAAAACATATCATTAAAAAGATGGTTACTGAACAGTTTGAAAAGGGAGTGGTTTATCACATACAAAAAAAAATGGGGTCATCAAGAATGTCATCTCAGACTAACCTCATTTTCTTAAATAGGTATACCAGAAGGGTAAATTAGAGACATGCTATTCATATAGTTTACCTGGATTTTAATTAGTAAAACATTTGACAGTCATACTATTGTTATAGAAAATATAGGGTGATTTTGGCCAGATTATAGCAATATTTGGCAGATTCAAAAGGCTTGGATAATTAGACTTTTAAGATAGTCTTAAATGGTTCTTTTTTAGTACACTGAAGAAACAGTGGGAAGCACTACTTGCAATGAGCTTTCATTTTAATGGAGTGGAAGACACGTATATATCAAAATATACACATTGTAAATATCAAGCTAATCAATACAAATATATACAAATTAGTTGAATAAAAAGTAATTTGAGAGGGAGAACACTAGAACAAGGTGGGGATTAGAAAAAGATTTATGCAGAAGATGTTGCCTGAGCTAAATCCTGAAGGAAGAAATTTTAGTATATAAAAATATGGAGAGAGTGCCTTCTACACTTGAGGAATGACTAGTACAAATTATTTTTTCAATATAGGGTCATTCGATCAACTCACCCTTTAGTACTTAGACCATTACCCATAATCTGATGTCACTTTCTTGCATTCCCAATTTCCTCTTTTCTTGAGAGTCTCTCTCACCCCCTTGTCCTGCCAATTATTATATCTTGCCAAATCCTAGCCCACCTTTTCCCTGCCCACCATTTGCCTTTTTTGCTCTTACTCATATGCTTCTGAACAAAGAGAGACCAAGGATCACACATCTGTGATCACACAGTCCCCTAGAATTTGTTTTATTGAACCTTACGTGGGCTCTCCCTAAAGCAAGGCAATGTTAATTCTCCCCTTATTGATTCCATATCCTTTTCCTCAAGGAGGCTATACTTTCTCTTCTCTCATCAAAGCTTTCATAGCTTTCCCTCCCCAAGTTTCTTGTATATTACTGAGAACATTGAGGTTAGTATGTTCTTTTCCCCTTCTCTTTACCTTAAAGCCCTTTTCGGTCATCTCAAATTCACTTATTTATTCTGAGAAAAATGTAGCCCTTATGCTTTATAAGGCCACTCCTTCAACATATACACTTTCTCCTCCAGTTCTGTCCAAAAGATTGTTGCTTAATCACGCCCCATTTCTCTCTTATCCTCAAACATATCCATGTCCCCTTCATCCTTCCTCCCAAAACAAACAATTAAAAACACCTTTCCCTAGACCTTAGCTTCAGATGCCTCAGAATACCTCCCAGGGATTCACACTATCACCAGTTGATTGATATGTGGATCCTGGATCAGAATATATTAGCTGAGTGAAGGACAGAGGCCAGTCAATATCCCAATGGGTGTCAATTCCACTTCTGTGATTACTATGCATAATTTCTTTATGTGGAGTAGTTTGATAATCATCAGCAGCTCATCAATAGATTGTTTCTGGATGAATTCCTATGAACACCTTAAAGAGTAGGGTAAAAATACCTTAAAGAAATATCTCCATAAATAATTTTATTTGATATTGTTTTCATGTTTTCTGAAAATCCAAGTTGTGTATTAGAGAAGACCCCTATGAAACATATTCAGAATTTCATAATGCATATTTCAAAGTAAGTTTAGCAAAGAATGAAATGATGCTATTCAGAGAATAGTTATTACTACATATAAAATCGAGTAAGAACACATTTATGCCTAGAACTCATAATTGTACACAAGGATATGTGCCTTGAGTCAGAGACTATTTCCTTTTACTTTTGTGATTCTGGTGCCAAACATGGTGGCTGACTTGTTGTTCAGTTATTTCAGTTGCATCAAATTCTCTGTGACCCCATTTGGGTTTTTTTGGCAATGATTCTGGAGTGATTTGCCATTTCTTTCTCCAGCTCATTTTAGAAATTTATTATTTATTAATTTATTCATTCATTTATTTACTTTTATTTATTTATTCATTCATTCATCCATTTATTTATTTATTTATTCATTCATTCAACTATTCATTTATCTGTCTATTTTTTCATATATTTATTTGTTTATTGAGTCATTCACTCAATCGTTATTTATCTGTTCATTCATTCATTTATTTATTCATTCATTCATTTATCCATCCACCCATCTATCCATCTATTTATCTATTTATTTATTTGGGGAAATGAGGGTTAAGTGACTTGTCCAAGGTCACACACGAAGTATGTTCAAGTGTCTGAGACCAGATTTCGACTTAGGTCCTCCTGAATCCAGGGCTGATGCTTTATCTACTGTGCCACCTAGCTGCCCCCTCCAGCTCATTTTAAAGATGAAGAACTGAGTCAGGGTTAAGTGACTTGCCCAGAGTCTCACAGTTAGTAAGTAATTTAGTCCAGAATTGAACTACCATCTTCCTGACTCCAGGCCCTGTAATTTATCCACTGAATTACCTCACTGCCCTCCTCGCACATAGTCAGTGTTTAATAATTATTGAATGGTATCAAATGGAATTGCATTGACTTCTTGAGTGACAGAAACAATTCTAAAAGTGTAGTGTATCTTTGACATCTTGGAGATAAAACTCACTGAAAAATGAAGGAAAATAAGCACTAGAAGAGAATGATATACCCAAATTCATACAACTAGTCAATAACAGAAAAAAATACCAAAAGCCAAGTCTCTTGATTTTTAGTCAAATATGTTTCTTAAAATAATGAAATCATATAAGTATGGGCAACTTTTAAGTTCTATTCAAGCACTAAGATTCTGTGAATTTTAGGTAATTTATAATTTTGGATTTAGGGTTGCTCCTCATACTCCAGATACTCCTTTATTCTAAAGGTTTTATTATACTAAAATTATCCACATAAATGATTCCTAAATTGGAGACCTCTACCTTTGTACATTTTGGTGGGGGCAGGGGATTCAATGAATAAGGAGTAAGGAGACCTTTCTATATTTATTCTTTGGACTCCAGGATTAAAGCTTTCAGCCCTTTTGGAAATAGCTCTTTCTAAATGATTTATGGAAATAAAGTCTTCTATCAGGTCAGAGAACTTGAGTTCCATTTGCATTTGGCCTAAAAATTTTACCCCATGCTGAATGCTCACATATTTATAGTGTTTGACTATTCAGAGTAATTGACTAAATTGTTTCAAGGATGCTAGTTACAAATGGTTTTCTTTTACTTTGCTTTGTACTGCTTAAATTTCTAAAACATATTTATCAAAATATCTGTATGTATAGTTATGTATAAATATAAGCATATAACATAGAGCTGCAAACCTATGGACATGAATAGCAGTTCTTAATATATTGGCCTACATCTCATGTTTTAAATTGGATTCTACTAGCCTTAGATTCAATTAATTAGAAAATATTTAGTTTTGAGATTCTACTGTCTCTTAAAAGTGAGAAATTTTGTCGTTTTCATGTCCAGTAGTTGGAAACTGTGGAAAATGTATTACTACATCTACACAACTCCGCTGATGATAATTCTTTCACTGACTTTTTGCCATGATGCACAAGTCTCATTTAACCAGAGGGAAGGGGGGGAAACTCATAAAGCAGCAGTAATAAAATTGATTTAATCTATGTGATGCTGGTTTATTATCCTAGGTGAAAGATTAACTTCAATTCTCCTATCACTGCACTATTTCCTGCTATTATAAAAGATCTGATATCTCCCTTATTCGCTCAGAGGTCTGATGCTGTTTCTATTATCAAAATAGGTTTTTACCTCCCTTATAATGTATTTTTGTCTCTCTAATAGAGATAAGCTTCTCAAAACTTAAGAGAACACAAGTCAAATCAGTACTGTAATGTGTATAAATCATAATCAGTGTTTGAATGTTACTTCAAACTACATTATTTTAATGGATGTTCTATTTTGAACATCGGAAAATTTATTTTACAAAGGACACCTTGGCTACCACAGTATTTAGGAAGTTGCCCTAAGAAAAAATATAAAGAAGTTAGCCTTGTTTGTTAATTTAAATGAATTCCATTCATCACATTCCTCTATGTATGTTTTGTTTCTTGCTTTCCTTAAAATAACATCACTGAGAGTATGAAAGGCAAACACTGTCCATTATCCTTCTCTTTTTATTTGTTTTAAACCTTTTTGTTTTCATTCTTTTTGCTTTTAAGTTATTTTGCATGCCAAGACAAGTTAAGATGTTAATTTTTTTATAATGTCCTCAAAGTCCAGAGTTATTGGGGACATTTGGGACTACTAAATGGAATTCTTGTTTTGTTTCCTCTTTTCCTTTCCTCCCCACTATGCATAATTATTGATGAAGTGACAAGGGAAAAATTGAGCCCAAGAGTCAGCATTATCATTGCTGAAGACATAAGCTGGTAGCTTTTAATAGTAGTAACCCCTCAAAGCATATGAGTGAGACTTATAATAAGGTCCTCTGGAGAGTTGGTCAATTTCCTGGCTCCTTTGCTTAAAAAATTTTAGCTTCATAACAGTAACAGATATATTGAGCTTTGAAGCTGTGGCAGAAAGAGGAAAATTCAATAGAGAGCCCCTACCATTCCTGTCTCCATTGTCCCTATCTGGGAGACCTATATATCAACATTAGGCAACCCAATGATGTTACAACTAGCATTTAAGACTGCCCCAGCCGGACCTTACAGTGAGTGACAGCTCAGTCAGCCAATGAAAAGAAGAAGGCATGACCTCTAGGTATATATTTCAAATGTAGGACATATTTGAAGTCTAAGTACAAAATTTCTGCCTATGACTGAAAATATTTCTGGGACTCAAAATTCAATCTAAAATATAACCCTGAAACTCATTAGTGATATAAAATGTTGCTGTATATAGTGACATTTTGATTTCAACTAAAAGGCTAGGTATTTTAGACATTCAAATGTTGGTCATTCCATCATTGGTTATATAGGATATAACAAGTCTTAGTGTAGTTTAAGCTTTAATACCTTAAGAATTATAAATCCTACAAATTTGCAAAAGCATCATTTGAAAGTTTAATGACTTAAATTTCTTTCATACTTAATTAGTTTTGTGAAATATTAATAAGTGTTCAATTTTAATTTTAGCAAGATGAGGTATGCTGATACTACTCACTACATGTAAAAAAGTTCCTGGATGACGCTTTCTCAGTCTTTTGAATCATTAGGGAAAGTCCTATTTGTTGTCCTTCTGGTCATTCACTCTGTCTCCATTCGATTTTTTTCTTGGGAGGTCACATCAAAATTGTATGAGTCATGTATGCATCAAACCTTTGTCTTTTGGATCATGTTAAGGATAGGATTACAAATATAGTCCTTTCTGTCACTAAGTAGGAGCAAATTAAATTATATAATTGACTAGAGTGATGTGAAACATAATATGGCAGTTATATTGAATTTTAATAAGTAACATATCAATATTTTAAAAATCTAAATACTTATTCTATCAGTGTCATTTTTCTTACAATTTTGTAGTATTTATGATTCTGAAATTATTAAAGCTTAAAACTTTGCTAAGACTTTTGAAGCAATCTTTTCCCAAATAGGATGGCCTTCTCCCAATAACTGACAGGATTACTTATGCCCCTATTCCTTTGTAAACATAGCATTTCACTTTCTTCTGTAGTAGCCTTAGGGAAAGCTTGGTGATCAAAACCCAATCAATCAAAAAGCATTATTAAGTGCCTAATGGATGTCAAGGCATCTGGCAAGGTGTTAGGGTCATGAGAAATGAAAAAGACCCTGCCTTCAAGAATCTTAATTCTATCCAAAGAATAAGGACCATGTGCTAGACCTGCTTCATAGACACATGAAATTCTAAATACAATCCCCAAAGGCCTTTATAGAGAATGCATTAGGTCTGACTCATGTGCTATGAAGATTATCTCTAAACTGTATCTGGCCCAAATCCATTACTGTCCACAATACTTCCTTCTTAACTAATTTTATATTACTACTCATGTGACCTAGCCAAACTATCCCAACTACAGTTCCCTAGGTACCTTTGCAATGCCATCTCCAATGCCCAGAATAAGCTTCTTTTTCACCTCTGCCCTATGAAATCCTTAGTTTCCCTAAAGGCTCAGCTTAAATGCCACCTCTAAGCAAGCCCCTCCCTTATCCTGCCCATTTTTAGTTTTTTCCCCATCCCCAAATCACTATGTATAAGTATGAATGAATGCATGCATGCGTGTATATGGGAATGTGTGCATATATGTATGTATACACACACACACACTACTTAACATACTTAAATCAGAAATTGGTATGTAAAATTTCATAATATGTGGAGTCCATTTCTGGTCATCTGAGCTTTCTCAAGCTTCCTGGAGACTTCAGAGTCATTAGGCAATATGCTTACCCAGGGCCATAACAAACACTCTGAGTCTCCCAGGAAGTAGGTTTGCTGAAATAACACCCAGTAAAAGGAGGATGAAATATGCCCTCAATCAACTTTTTCTCCTTTTCTTTTCTAAAATAAATTTTATTGATATCTTTTGTTTTTACATTACCCGATTTCCAGTTTTAACAGCAATCCTTGTCAAATAGAGAGTTCTTTCAAAGGTAATTTGTTTTTAGTTTCACTGAACACTGAGTTATTGAATTCGATTATTTTTCATTCTCCTTTGTCTAGTTTGTCCTATTGATCAGCTTTTCTAATTTTTAACCAATACCAAAAGGTTTTGATGATTGCTGCTTTATACTATAGTTTTAGGTCTGAAGGCACTATTCTACCTTTATTCCTAACCTTTTTTCATTATTTTCCTTGATATCTTAGATCTTCTGTTTGTCAAAATAAATTTTATTATTTTTCTGGTTCTATAAAGTATTTATTCTGTAGTTCGATCAACGTAACACTAAATCCATAAATTAGTTGTGGTGATAATATACTTTTCATTTCATAATAATGATTACAGTTCAATCATTACATTGTAATTACATTATAATATAATCATTATTATGAAATGAAACCTTGTTATGAAATGAAAAATACATAATTTATATTCCATAACATACTGAAACAACCAGAGAAGGCTTTTTATTACCCTGAATACATAAACAATGAGCATTAAATATACTTCTGGTTAAACATGGTCTTCATTTATTTTAGGATTATTTTGTCATTGAATCTATACAAGTGATGAATATACTTAAGTCCCAGATATTTTATGCATTATGCATTAACAGTTTGTCTAAATGACTCATTTTCATACTATTATCAATGATTCATTCATTTGGATAAATAATCTACAATGGTATCCTTATACCATTTTTTGGTATCATTTTGGAATTGTGACTTCTTGGGCTAGGGAGCTCACAGAAAGGAAACTCGCCAGTTCAGATCAACAAGTGCCCTGCAGCTTGTATTCTTATAGCATTGTCTGGTTCTAACAGGCTAAGGGATTTAACCAGTGTGAAAAAGCTATAATGTGTCAGAGATGAGATTTGATCAGTATTTCAGTCTGGTCTTGATTTGGGTTAGTCTTGTGCTTCAAGTTCAGACTAGAATGAAATAAGATATTTGTAAACTATCTGGCACTTAAGAAAGGGACACTTAGCTACCACTGGGAAGGAAGGATACAAAATTGATTCAGGTGAGTCAAGTTTCTCAAGAATCAGAGAATCATGTGTTATTCATATTGGTTTTTCTTGCTAAAAGCCTGGAGTGGTGGCTAACTCCTTGTGCATTGGCCTTTTGTACTTGAGAAGGAAGGAATTAAACATGGATTATGTTCTTACTATGTGACAAGAACTATGCTAATCATTTTACAAATATTGTCTCATTTAATGTTTACAACAATTCTTTGAGGTGGGTGTTATTATTATCTTATTGATATTGTTATTATTTAGGGGTATATGGGGTGTTCCAGGAGGACTAGCACCTCTGGTATAAAGTCTTGACCATCTGTTCATCTACCTTTGGGGGCCACCTTTCCGTGAACTCTCACCTGTGACTCTAAGAAGCTGTAGCAAGTGCATTGGCCACGCCCTGGTAAACCATCTCAGCAGAAAGGCTAAACAAGGTTTTCCAAAATAAATTTTATTGATATCTTTTGTTTTTATATTACCCGATTTCCAGTTTTAACAGCAATCCTTGTCAAATTCTTTCAAGTTCTTTCAAAGGTAATTTGTTTTTAGTTTCACTGAACACTGAGTTATTGAATTCGATGTTGACAATGAATTAGGGGGCTGTCTTCTCCAAGTATGTGAACACTTCCCTCAGCAGAATGGGCAGATGAGAACAAAGGCCATCAAGGTGGATGAGACAGGCACGGTGAAGTGCTTAGAGCTTGATCAACCACTGCATCCTGAGCCATCCTCACTCATCTTGACATTTTTCCTGCTACTGGACTTTGATGACTCTGTAAGAAAGAGTGAGGCTGACACCTTTTTGTAACTGCCTTACTTAAATCCAATTCATGTACAAGTCAAGACATCACTTTGAGATGTCATGGGTCCTCTTCAAAAACCAAAGACAAACAACATTAACTACATTTCACATTGGGAAACTGAGGCAAACAAACATAAAATGGATTGTCCAGAGTCACACAGCTAGTGTACGATAGAATATTTGAACTTAGATCTTCCTGACTTCAGGCCCAGTGTTTTATCTATTGAGCTATCCAGCTTTCTTTTTGCCTATAAGGAAGCTTTCTCAATAGCCAAAACTTACTGCTTTGAGCTAATTCAGTCTATAACATTTTTTAAAATCTTAAAAAAATTTTCAGTGAAAAACTATGCTATCCTAAATGTCAAATTCACTTTCCAGACTGTCAACTATGGGGTCATATAAGTCCTAAATTATACAAGTACCAGTCTGGCCCTTAGGCAAGGGTGAAAAATGTGCTTATTTGACCAGCAAAAATTCATTATTGCTACTGCTTCCTCTTTAACTTTGGACCTCTAGATCCCAAGAAATTATTTTTACTTTTTTTCCTGTTGAAAATCTCTGCCTACACCTGACTTCTGAAATAAGAAAAATCTCACTTTATTCTCCAATGATCAAGACCCTGATTGGTAGATCCATATCTTTTATATTTGAACTACATTTTCTTTGTTAGTGTATCTCTGATGCTTGTTGTCGCACCTAGATAGATTCCAAGTGCCTGTTTGAACTTCCACTGATTGTCTATTCTTTGAACCTGATGAGATGGCCAAAGGGAGTGGAAAGATAATTAGACTGACATGTAAGAAGATATGGATTTTACTCCTGGCTCTGCCTTTTACACTTTAGGTGACCTGGGCAAATCATTTAATCTATCTAGGTTTAAGTTTCCTCATCTGTAAAATAATTTGATCAGACTAGATGATCTCATAGATTATTTCTCTCTCTCTCTCTCTCTCTCTCTCTCTCTCTCTCTCCCTCCCTCCCTCCCTCTCCTGATCTTTCCTTTACTAACCAGTTCTATCATTTCAAGGGTATAGGAAACAGTGGCCCCGAAAAGTTAAATGACTTGCTAGAGTCTTATAACCTGTATTTGTCAGTGGCAGGATTCAAAACCAGATTTTCTTGACTCTTAAAACCAATTCTCTATCCCAAACACTATTCTGCCCCTTTATCTGACTTCCAAATACTAGACCAATCCAACACAACATCCCACAACAATTCAATGGTTTATTATGTGCTGCTTTACTTATTCAACATACATTTGCTATACTAGACCCAGTATAGTAGAGAGGATACAAAAGAAATAAGCAAAACTATCTTTGCCCTTGGAAAACCTACCATTCAGTTGACAACATTTAATGTTAACTTATTAAGGTAGACAACCTCTGAGAGAAGCAGACAATATAATAGCAAGATGCAGCTGTTTATAACCAGTGTTGTAACTATAAACATAATTTAAAATGTACTATTCCCAAAGACAATAAGATGCATTCCTTTGATGGTGGTTGTGGTAGTAGTGAGATCTGGCCCCTGGGTGTTGGTAATGATGATCTGGAAGCAACGAGGTTTTGTAGTTGTGTTGTTAGTAAGTATGAGAAGAGGGAATAAGTATCTGGTGTGGAATCCATTGGCTTGGGAGATCCAAAATGAAAGAGTTTGTTCCTGGATTTGTGGGAAGGTAGACAGCATGGCAACATAGTCAATAGAAGCTAACATGTTCTTCTTTCATGTTAAGGTCTGAAACTATTTGCATTTCAGTTCTATTATCCTTTCAAGGATTTCAGCATATGAATAAGCAATGATAAGAAAGCTTTGGCAAATATAGTTATCTGATTGACATAGATTTGAGCCCCTGTTCGTCTCTTCACTGGAAAAAGAGAATTTTTGGAAGAAAAGCTAATGGAACCAGATTTTGGAAGTGTGTGCGTGCGTGTGTGTGTGTGTGTGTGTGTGTGTGTGTGTGTGTGTGTGTTAGTCCATGTGAGAAGTTAGGAAACAAGAACATGACCCCTGCACAGAATTCTGAGGAAAAGGAAAGTAAATATATGATTATTTAGGAAATTTTTCTTGGAGGAAATGAATCAGATGAAAGCATAAAGGCATAAACGATCTGCTCATCAAATTTGAACCCTCTTTTCTTCTCCCTCTGTACTACTTGACTTGCTGATCTCATCAGCCTCCATGGATTCAACTATCATCACCATGGTGATGATTCTCTTCAATTTATTCAGCCCTAATCTCTGTACCAACCTCCAGCCTTGCATCTCCAACTTCCTAACAGGTATTTCAAAATGAATGTCAAGTAAACATCTTAAATTCAACATGTCTAAAACTGAATTCATTATATTTCCATCAAAATACTCCCCACTTCCTTACTTCCCTATTTCTGTCATGGGCATCACCAATCTCCCAGGCCCTCAGGCTTGCCACCTAGGTGTCATCCTTAATTCCTCACTATCTCTCTCTCATCCACATATCCAATCTATTGTAGAGGTCTGAACTTTTCACCATTCTAACTTCTCTCAAATATGCCCCCTTCTCTTCTGATAAATGGTAAAACCCTGGTACATACCCTCATAACCTCATGCCTAGACTAGTACAATAGCTTTCTGGCAGATCCACCGGCCACAAATCTCTCCCTATTTCAGGCCATCTTCTATTCAAACATCAAAGAGATTTTCCTAAAACATAGGTCAGATCATGTCACCCTCTTACTCAATAAACTCCAGTGATTCCCTAATCTCTCTGGGATAAAAGCAAAATCATCTGTTGGGGATTCAAGCCCTTTCACCAAATCCCCACCTCCTATCTTTTCCTGTGTTCTAAGAGCTTACACTTAGATCCAGTGATACTTGTCTTTTTGCTGTTCTTCAAAAAAAAATACTCGTTCTTTTGGTCCCAGATATTTTCTCTCACTGTCCCCCATGCCTGGAAGGCTTCGTTCCTTCACTCTGTTTCCTGGCTTTCCTGGTGTCCTTCAAATCTGAGACAAAAACTCACCTTCTACATGAAGACTTTCTCAACTCCTCTGAATTAATATTTCCTATTTCTTCTCTCGGTGGCTTGCTTGCACATATTTGTTTGCATGCTGTCGCCCCAAAGAGTATGTGAGCTCCTTGGAGTCAGGATCTATCTTTTTGCCTTTTTATATCCTCTGATCTTAGCACAGTTAATTGCACATTTACTGGTTACTGAAGTGTGAAAATGTTTGCGGACCAACAGCCAACATGTAGGAGGACACATAAAAAGGGGGAGGAGGGGAGAGAAGCATGACTCAAATTTGATATGTTGAAATTTGGAATTATGCCCAAAGGGCTATAAAGCTCTGCATACCTTTTGACCCAGCAATACCACTATTAGGTCTTTTTCCCCAAGAGATCATAAAAAGGGGAATGTACACATTCCCCACATGTACAAAAATATTCATAGCTGTTTTTTGTTTTGTTTGTTGTTGTTGTTTTGTGTGGTGGTAAAGAATTGGAAATTGAGGGGATGCCCATCAATTTGGAAATGGCTGAACAAACTTGATATGCTAAAATTTGAGGAAATGGACCTGTGTTGAGATCATTGAGAATACTGGAGGCCATGGCATATGAAGACCAATTGAAATAACAGATGAGATTTAGGCTGGAGAAAAGATTAGAGCATGATTCTTATCATAAGGTACTGGAAGGATTGTCAAATGAAAGACAAATTAGACATGTTCTACTTCAGACCTGATGATAGAATTAGGAGCAATGGGTAGAAGTTTCAGAAAGGCTGGCTTCAGGTACATGTAAAGAGAAACTTTCTAAGAATTAGATTTATCCCAAAGTTGAATGGGTTGCCTCACAATGCAGTTCCCTTTCTCTATTGGTCTTCTTGGGAATGTAGAAGCAAATCTTGTTCACTTATGGGTTGAACTATATGACAATTAAGGCCCATTCAACTCTGAAGTTCTATCTTTCCAGCATTAAAATAATTCATGAATATGGCTTGACAAAAGAAAGATATGTTTAGGATTATATGATGCTGGTGAGGAAGAGAGATTTGGTTGAGAGATTTGCATGGAGTCTGAGAAAAATTGTAGAAATGAGAAAGCATATTATTTGGATAGTGTGAAAAAGAAGACTTCTTGCTGGTGCAGATGGTCACATGACAGGGGTAAACCTCAAGAAAAGAAGTTGAACAGGTAATAGTGGGGAAGGAGTTTGAAAAAAGTAAAGTTGAGTGCTATGTCAATGCATTTATATTTTACTTAATTTTCCTCCCTTCTCCCTTGAATGGCTATGAGATTGGGGTACCCAAACATGATCAGAGACATTATACAATAAATGATATTATTTTCATCAGTTTGTAATATCTCTTTTCCTAAATATTAAAGGAAGATTGATCTGCCAGTTCTGACTATTTGTACATTACATATTTACTGTGCTAAATGATACTGTTTTCCCTGCAAGAGTTCATCGAGCTCCCAGTGGTGACTACTTTGAAACCACAGAGTAGTTTACGTGCTGTGAAAATCAGAATCGGTGAAAGTCGAAAAAATAGTATTTATACATGTAGAAAGATGGCCCTTTTCAGTGTGTTTATGCTGGCCAGATCAAGTGCTTAATTTATAAACAGTGTGCTTTATTAGTCCAGTGCTTACTGGACTCAGTGTGGTCTTATTTTTAAGTGGCAGCTCAGATGTTTTCCTGTATTGTAAGCTATGCAACTTTTTGATGACATTTCTAAAGCTCAGCTAAATGTGGGGAGAAATACCACAGAAATTTTCCTCAAGGAAATATTATGGCTGGTCTAGTGAAAGCTACTGTATAGTCCTCCACTTCATATTAATCATGATCACTGGCTATTGGCTAAATGTAAGACTATTGTTCCTTACTAGAAGCCAAGAACAAAATTTCCCATAAATTACATAGCACATTACACTAAAATAGACTCAAACTGGAATAGGTGTCTCTATTCCTTTTTTAAAAAATCTAGATGGGTATTAGTGGGCAAAATAGAGGGGGAAAGGGGGTTATGTGCCATTAAAGAAGGAAAAATGTTAGTAAACAGCAACCTTTGTCTACATGGTCATTATACATATTGGAATGGGTAGCCTTGCTTTGGTGAGGGAATTGGGCCAACAATATATAATTGTGGCATTCAGCTGACTCTTAATCACAGGGTACCTGGTAGCCCCCTGTTTTCCCTGTGGAAAGTGCCTCCATAGCATCCTTCTACACAAAAGGATAGTCATTCTTTCTCTCATGCAGATGATATTTTCCATATAGTATACTACCTATTTGTAGAAAAAGGAGCATTAGATTTAGTTTATCAATGAACATTTATAAAATACCTATTATGTCCTAGGTAATCTGCTAGGAACCTGGTATACAATGAAAAAAGATACAGTTCCCTATACATTTGATGATTCCACTCTATAGAAGGAAACAAAAATATGTGTATATGATAATACAATCTGGTTTGAATCTTTGAATTCATTGTTATTGAAAGTCATCTTTACCAATACATGTTCCCATCTTCCCTGCAACTTATAGTCATGAAGAGTTTCTTTTTTTGGCAAGGCAATGAGGGTTAAGTGACTCGCCCAGGGTCACACAGCTAGTAAATGTCAAGTGTCTGAGACCAGATTTGAACTCATGTCCTTTTGAATCTGGGACTAGTGCTTTATCCACTGCTCCACATAGCTGCCCCTGATGAAGAGTTCCTTAGAGCACTGAGAGCTTAATTGAATTGTCCAGGCCTATAAAGCCAGTGTGTATAAGAGGCAGGATTTACATCTCAATCAACAAGTTCAGCTACCTACTATGCCATTACTGGCTTTCAACAGTATGTGTATGGATGTGTACACTCACCAATGCTTAAAATAAATTGAAAAGTTATTTGGGAACACATGACTAGCAACTGGAGGGAATAGAAAAGACTTTCTGTAGAATATGACTCAAGCAAAGTTTTGAAGAAAACAAAAGATTCCAAGATGCTGAGGAGGTGGATGAAGAGGAGGTATGTTCAGGTCAAGTTCAAGACAGGGTAATAGCATATCAAAAGGCATAGAGATGGGAGATGGAATCTGTGATTATGGTGAGTATGGGGCTGTGTCAAAAAGGGAATGAGTGGGGCAACTAGGTGGCACAATGGATGGAGCACCGGCCCTGGAGTCAGGAGGACCTGAGTTCAAATCTGGCCTCAGACACTTAACACTTACTAGCTGTGTGACCCTGGGCAGGTCACTTAAACCCAATTGCCTCACAAAAAAAGGGAATGCATAAGGTACAGCAAGAAAGCAAACTTGGCTGTACTGAACAAGATGTAAAGGGTTTCCATTTGTGAATAAGATAGGAAAAGTAAGTTGGAGCCAGTCTGTGAAAGACAAAACATAGGAGTTAATATTTCACCTTAAAGGTCGTAGAGAGCCACTGGACTCTTATTCAGTAGAGCAGTAACTTGGTAAGAATGAGATTCAGGAAAATTCCTCAGGTAACTATGTAGAGAGTAAAATTAGAGGGAGACAAATCAATTAGAAAGAAATTATAATATTAAATGTAAAAGGGGTAATCCCTTGAACTATGGTGGTGATGGTGTGAATGGAATAAAAAAAAAAACATCAGATGCAAGAAATAGTTTTAGAGGCAAACCCACAAAATTTAGCTTCTGATTGATTGTATATGTGGGAGTGAGGAGCTAGGAACCATACTACCTGAGAGTCTGAGAGATCATTAGGTACTCCTTTACACTCTCACAATTCCTTACCTGCATTCTGACTCTATTTTATGCTCTACAAAATTTTAAAAGAAAGTGAACCTTCCCTCAGTAGAATTTGGCTGCCCCTCATATGAATAAATATGGGATGATTGACTTTCCCATGCCTTACCATGGGATTTCTCCTGACCTTCCCAGGGCCAATGGTACTAAAAAAGTTAAAAAGTAATTAATACCTTCTAGAATAATATATTTATGTGTCAGAAATATTTTGCATCAAAGTTTATATTAAAATGTATGAATGCTATCTTTTTATTTCAAAATGCAAAGTGTACTCTTTTTTCTAAGTTAAATATTTAAGAAAGGATAAGGATATTTATTTTAATTCTAAAGTTCTACAAATGACCTTTTTCCATTTAATATTTGATTCTAAGTTACCTTGGCCATATTGTTCTCAGTTAAATTTTCAATCTAAATTTACTGACTTCTTTTGTGGACCGGAAGCAAAATTCCCTTGACTATTGTTTTATGCAAATTTTACAATAATTTTAATCTAAAATATGCCAGATACTTACAACTGGAGAGTGGATGGTAACAACTTGGGATATAACTCTCTTGGGGAAAGAAGGTATGCTCTCTGTGTTCATAGTTCATAATTTGTAGCTATAGAGATAGAAGGAATTTTAGTACAATCCTTTAATTTTGCAGATGGGAAAGCTGAAGTGTGGAGAGGTAAAAGTATTCACCCAAGGTCAAAACCCTGTAAGTAGGGAGCAGCTAGTTGGCACAGTGGGATAGAGCAATAGGTCTGGAATCATGAAGACTTGAGTTTTAGTCTGACCTCAGACACTTACTGTGTGAGGCTAGACACATCAATTAATTTATGTTTGCTTCACTTTTATCAGTACCTCCCTCAAAAGGATTGTTATGAGCATCAAATGAAGTGACTATAAAAAGGGGCCTGGCACATAACAGGCATTTCAGAAACACTTACTCATTTCTTCTCCCTATAGGATAATATTAGAGTTAACACCAGTATTCTCTTACCGCTAACTAGGGAAGTTGTGATCTGAAACACAAAGGAGGAGAACTGGGATAGTTTGAGTTAACTTTGGCCCAGATCATTTAGCCTGGGACCCAGCACTGGGCCCATTGGACTAGAATATAAAGGCAACTCTACAACACCAGAAGGAAGGTTCAGAGCCTGCAAGATACTTCTTTGGGTACTGTTGTCTCCTTGAGAGTTGCTTTCAATTTTAACTGCTTTTACTGAATTGATGCATGCATTTGCTGCCCTTGGAATGGTGGGTATCCTTTACAGGTGGCAATTAACTCTGATAGGTAACAATTAATAAGAGAATAAATATTATAATGAGAGGTGGGCTTATTCTAATGACAGGTTTGGAGATGTGACTCTGATCACTCAGTCCTGGACACAGAGACTTATCTCTTCCTAGAGTACCCCAGTCTAAAACAATCAAGAAAAAAGGGGGAATTTACTTCAACTTTGATTTAAAACAAAATGTACCAAAATTCACCAATTTACCTAGACTAGAAGTTCTTTACCTTTTGATCAGACCTAAGTTTTCCCAGTTCGGTAAGTTTCACCCAAGATTTCATCTTATCACTAGCTCTGTCCTTCAAAGACCAGCTGATTAACCTACAGGGGAAGGTTTCTGAATGAGGAAATAGAAAGGTGAAAAACCTTAGTCCAAATTCAATAATTGGTTATTAATATAAAAGAGAAATAATAATTTTTCTTAAAATCAACAGAAATTCAAAGAGAACATACTTTGAAGTGTAATACTGGGCATCTGTGAAATGGTAATTTACCTCAACCAACTTCTGTTTCTAATATGGTGTTCTTTTATTCTTTTTATTCTTTTATATTTCTTCACATCTGGCTTAAAGTTCATCAGTGTTGCTGTGGTCCCAGACTTATTTCTTGGCCGTGACAATAATGAGGAACTTTTCTAAGTGTTTCCTCATCCATTTTTAAGAAGTGAGATGGGAAATTAGTGTTCAAGATAAACTTTGATCCTATTCTAACTTTGCCAGGCCCCCCAAAATCATTAGCATATCTCTCTGCTTCCACAAGAACAAAGAGCAATTTTAATAGTCACCAACATGCCACCACTCAAAAAAAAAACAAAACAAAACCCGAGAACAAAGATGAATGGATTCTCTTGGACTTTGAGATATTTTGAAGATATGTTATCCTGGTAGCTATTACTTAGAGATCCACAGGCTGCTCTTCTTCCTTCTTCAAATAGTTTGATGTCTGGCTTACAACTTTTCTCTCCTATCCAACTCCTCCTCTCATACAGATGGACTTCAACATACATATTGATTCTCCCTCCAATACCCTAACCATTCAGCTTTTCAACCTAATCATTTCCCATGAGCAACTCCTCCAACTCCTCCACTCTACTGGAGGCACACACAAAGATGGTTATCCCCTTGATCTTATCATCACCCACAAATGTAACACTTCCATATTCAAGAATTCTGAAATCCCCTTATTTGACTAAAATCTATTGCTTTTCCACCTCTCCCTCTGAATTCCTTATGTAACTGTACTATTTCTCCACACTGTCACCTCCATTTCCTTAACCTCTCAATTCTCCCCTAAGCCATCTCCCCTGCACTAGTCATTGTCTCCTTTTCTCCCATCTTCACTTACTGGTGAACCAACTCAATTCATACTGTTTTCCTGTCTTAAGAATTTAAGCCCCTTATCATATTGTCAATTATGCTGAGTCAACTCTTAGATCACTTCCACCATTCATCATTGCCTTTGTCCCTTCACATATGCTGCTGAACAAAGGTGAAAAAAATCATGCAACTGTTATGTCTAGGTTCAGTATAAGTTTGTGTTATATTACCTCATCAATTCGCTATCCTACTCTCCATAGTGTTGCTTCCAGATGTTTTCATGTCTCCTCAAGTCTCCCATGCCCTTTCTCCCAACCTTTGCTCTCTTAGCTGAGAGAGAATATTCATATTTTATAGGAAAAAAATTGAGATCATTTGTCATGAACTCCCTCTTCTCCCCTCTTCTTCATGTCCTATCACTCGGTGCCTTCTGCTACTTTCTCCTCTTTCACCCTTGTTTCACATGATGCACCTCCTATCTCTAATTGTCTTACAAACATCTTGATCTAGATGCACAGTAGACATATTTTTTTTTTTGGTGAGGCAATGAGAGTTAAGTGACTTGCCCAAGATCACACAGCTAGTAATGTACCAAGCATCTGAGACTAGATTTGAACTCAGGTCCTCCTGAATCAAGGGCCAGTGCTTTATCTACTGCACTACCCAGCTGCCCCCCCCCCAGACATCTTAAACTCAATATGTCCCAAACAGAACTCATTATTTCCTTCCTAAATCCTCCCTTTTCCTACCTTGCCTATTATTATAGAAGATAAAACCATGCTCCCAGTCCCTTGGGAAACCTAGAAGTCATCCTGGTTACTTCATATCTATTCTGTTCCAAATTTCACCTTTGTGACAACTCTTGAACACGCCACCTTCTCTCTTCTAATACTACCACAAATCTGGTAGAGACCCTCATCCCTTAATGTCCTGCTTATTGCAATAGCCTCTTGGTGAATCTGCCGTCTTGTCATGTCACCAATCTACTCAATAAATTCCAAGGAATCCCTATTGCCTACAGGAGCAAATACAAAATGCTCTGGAATCAAAAGGCTTCATAGCTTAACCCCCTCCTACATTTCCAGTCTTTTCACTCCTTCTCACTATTGTTGTTCCAGTCATGTCTGACTCTCTGCAACTCCATTTGGCATTTCTTTGGCAAAGATATTGGAATGGTTTACCATTTCCTTCTCTGGTTCATTTTACAGATGAGGAACTAAGACAAATAAGGTTAAGTGACTTGCCCAGAGTCACACAACTAGCATGTGTCTGAGCCTAGGTTTGAGCTTAGGAGGGGATGAGTCTTCCTGACTCCAGGTCCATAATTTTATCCACAAGTGCCACCTAGATGCCTCCTTACTCCTTGGTCCCCATCATAACATCTTTGATTAGGGACATTAGCCTTACAGATGTTTCATGAACAGGTCACTCCATCTCAGCTCTGGGAATTCTCTCTGACTTGTCCTCCATCGATGGAATGCTTGTCCTCTTCTCAAACTGCTAATCTCCCTGGCTTCTTTTAAATCCCAACTAATATCCCACCATCTATAGGAAACCTTCCCTAATCTCTCAATTTCAGTGCCTTCAGTCTATTAATCATTTCCTGTTATCCTGTATATAGCTTATTTTGTATATATTTGTTGGTGCATTGTCTCCTCCATTAGATTGTAAGCTCCTTGAAGACAGAATTTGTCTTTTCATTTTTTTTCTTGTATCCCCAGCACTTAAAGAAGTGCCTAGCATATAGTAGGCATTTTATAAATGTTTATTGCTTTATTGATCCATATGGCTAAGGTTTTAGGATTTAATATCCAATATTGTTGATAGATCTGAGGTATGAAGTTATATTTCACTTTTCTAAGATAGTTCTTAAGATGAATTAAGGAGCCTGGTGGATGCAAAAGAAAGAATTTCCATAGTATGTAAGTTCTGGGTGAAATGAGGAAAAAGTATAAATAGAATCTGAGTGTAACAAGAAAAACAAGGGGACATGACAGTGAAGGAGCTTGGCTTGAGATATTGAAGAAGAGTCCAAAGAAATGTCTTATTGCAGCAGCTTCAAAAGAATAGCAGAGCAGGGATTTCAAGGGGGAAAGCAAAGAAGCAAGGAGATGTTGATAGATATTCAAGGACTTGAAGCAAATATAAAATGGGAAAAAATAAAAACCTGATCTAATACCTGATAATAGGGATAAGGACACTAGGGAACAAAAGCTAAAGCTTTTTTTGTGTCATTAGAGCCAACTACAACAAATCAATCAAACCATAGGAAATATATATATATATATATATATATATATATGAGGTTTCCTTTTTTTTCCTACCCTCCTCCCACTTTTCCCTTGGCTTGTACCCTTCTTAAAATCTGCATCCCTTTCTACCAGGTACTCACAATAATTCCGGAGCAAACTCTATTACTACAGAATAATGGATGCCTGAGGCATTGCAACTAATTTATAGTAAATTAGAGCAGAGCAAGGCAGTCTTGCTTTTTTATATCCAAAGTCAATATGTTACAGACCAACTAATCCTCCTTCTGCTAGAATGAGCCATAAACCACATAAAAAGTTTGCCTTTGACTATGGTCTTCTACAAGGCAACTGAAAAGTTCAGCTGGGTTCTTATGTCCCCAGTGTGTTGTTGGCATTGTACAATAGTGTTCCCTAAACTAGGCAAATGGAAGATTTCTATATCTCCCCAGCCAATTCATCAACTACTTGTGAATGCCTTTTGCATTCAACAGTATCCACAGTTTTTGTAGTTAGTGATGGTGGATTACTGAAACTACCATTCTCACCCAAGGACCTTTTGAACAAAACAGAATCCTATGGATATGAACTTGATTTATTATAATATTTTTATCTCTCACAGTATCTGTAAATAGAACAATTGAATTTAAGAGCAGGAAAAAAATCTCATACATGAATTATTCCAACACCATTAATTTAAATAAAAGAAACTACTTCCCAGAGACAAGTAAGTAACATCTCAGGACACACAGCTAGTTTTTTTACACAGTTGGGATTAGAACATATATTCCCTGACTTTAAATCCCAAACACTTCCTATTGTGCTGCATTACATTGCCTCAAAATTAATAATTTTGATGGTTATCATATAATTCCAATGTTTTAACCATGTATCATTAAGATAACGTATTTCTTACATTAAAATAATTATTGAAAGAATATTGAAATAATTTCTTACATTGAAAGAATTATTCCTGTAGACTCAGGCTTTACTTTCCCTTCTGAGAGCTGTGCAACTAACTGTTGGAATATGTATATATTATATATGTATGTATGCATGTATGCATGTATGAATATACATATATAACCAAACATATATACAGACATTATATATAAAATGTATTAAGTGCCTACTATGTGCCAAGCTCTCTGCTAAGTAAATATATATGCTTACCAAATCTATATATAGCATTATATTTATAATTTATAAATATTATATATACATACTAAGTAAATACATATTTAGATTTCAAACCTGAACTGAATTCAGACTTGAATTCAATAAAACCACTTAACTGAAGGCAAAATATTCAAAGTTACTAAGTTAATGTTTATTTTGTAAATTTATCACTTGAAGAAGTGGGCCTGTATGAACTTCATCCTCATAGTCACAGATTTCTATGCATGGTGGCATTCTGTGCTTTGGGACACAGCGAGAGAATCTTGGGCTTGCCTCCTCCTCCTGAGGGGCAAACTTTATGTGCTTTAGTAAAGGTATGTGAAGTTCCAAAGTTCCCCCAACAGATAGAAGGTGAGATATTAGATATCTTTTCCCCCAGAACTGGAGTATGTTGGTGAATTTCTAACAAATAACTCTCTCAGAAATGAACATAACATATTTTTAATTTTAATATACATTAACATTTTATTCATCACTTTCTTAAGTCTTACCAATTAAAAAATAGAACCAATAAATCAATTTTTTTTGTTTTTTTTTAGCATTTGATGATTTAGAGGTGTGAATGCTCACAATGTAAATTTAACAATTGGCTCTCACAAACCCACTATTATCTGACTCACTAAATTTAGATGGCAGAAGGGAAATAAAGAGAAATTAATATGTAATGGATTGACAGAAGTCATCTTAAGAGAACATATGGCATAGGCAAATTGCTCAATGTCTGCTTTACAGAGCTTACAGAAATCACATGACTCATTCAAATGATTTGGTATACTTTGATATATCATTACCCTTCAATTAGAATGTTCTTAGCAGTTTTTATCTCTTTATTTCCCTTCTCCTCCCATCATCACCCTGTTAGCCTTTGGCATTTTCAAGGCAGAACTTTTTTTTTTTAGTTAATAATTAATAATAATAATTCTATTTAATTAGGTTCCTATCCATCAAATAATGCCCCAGGTGTCTTATATAGATGAAAACATAAAAACAGCTCAGTGTAGCTCAGTGTGACACTAAAGTCCTTTGAAACTGAAAGGCTTTTAGATCAGTGTCTTGCTTACTGCTGGCACCCAATAATTGCAAAACAAAACAAAACAAAACCCAACAAATCAAATCATCTAAACTGAATGGTATTTGTATTCTTTGGGTAGTAAGGCAAAAAGTGATCCATAGAAAAAGGACTGAACAACAGGGATTTAAGAAGAAAGTTATGTCAACAAGAGCATTTTGAAAATAACTTCAAGGAAGAAAAAAATAAAATACAATGTAACTTAAAAAAACAAAAAACCAAAACCTGTAGTACTCAACATGCCTGATGGTACATGATGTACATGTACATCACACAAACTTATCTTTATGGACACAAGGATTGGTACTTATGGTTAGAATAGATAGAGAATTGTTGATATTTAATGAGACATTTCTAAGAAAAATGAAAGATGAACATGAAAAAATAAACCAGTCATTTTAATACAGATTCTAGTGATCCCTGTTTGAAGATTGCATTTCACTCAATTATTATTTCTACAAGTTCCATGCTCAGATTTAATCCCAGAGCTGTATCTGTCATTCTCCAGTATCAGTGAAAAGCTTAATTAAAACTCCAGCCTTGTATATGAGCTTAAGATTCACAAATGGTGAGATCCTGTAATCAAGCCAGGACACACACCTTCTGAAATGTCCTCATTCTGAATAGGTGTAAGGCCAACCCTCTTCCTTACTAGTCCTTATTTTGTGTTTATTTGAAGTTCCTGGGGGAAATCTGCCAGGCATTAATATGAAAAAAATCTCGATAGTCAGCCAATAAATATTTAAATGTCTACTATGTGCCAAGTTTTCTGCTACGTGCTGGTGACACAAAGAAAAGCGAAAGACAATTCCTGCTTTGAAGGAGTTTACAGGGCAATGGGGGCAGTATAATAGTTTAAAGAAGAAATTGATATAACTAAAAAAAATAAACTGAGGGGACTTAGGAACTCTATATATGGAAACTAATTGAAAATATATATTTGTTCTAAAAGAAATAGAGTCCTCACTGGCTTTGAAAATAATCACATTTGTGGAGCATCAAAACCAAGAATTTTCCAAAAGTATAACTTAATTGTATATATTTCAGAATAACAAATTCTTTTGGGGAGGAAAGCATGAAAAAGGGGATACAGTGAACATGTTAAGGAGAAATAAGTGCCAAAGGGGCAGGTGGAGTATTGCATTTGGGTGTAGTTGTAATCTCACCTCAGTGGATTGATAGCTGCAGAGAACATATGGAAGGCAGAAAAGTAGGCAGCCTGGTCTCCACTAGTAGTAGATAATAGAATGGGAAAGAAGTGTAGGGCCCAGAAATAGCAAAATAGGATGTGATAAAGATCCAACCAAAGTGGGAACTTTCATGAACAGTGGCAATAGAAGGCCCAACATAGTCCTTTGCCTTTTGTGATTCAGAAATGATGAGACCCAACCCACTGGTACCAGTACTCATTGTGATACTGGATAACTCCTTCCTAAGGAAGTCTTGCCAGTACCAAGAGTAGCATTGGAGAATTCCTTCCTAGGGAAGACCAAGGGGTATTTGTTTAGAAGTAGCTTGTTTTCTTATGGACCTTAGAAGAAAGAGGGTGGGGATAAGATATTGTAAAGCTCTATCTATCTCCAAAAGGCCAGAATACTTTTTCACTGAAAGATTTAAAAACATCCTCAAATTTTCTTTGGTTCAAGAGACTAATGACTTGCATTGCTGATACAGTTTTCTGGTTGCCAAAAAGCAAGGCCACAACAAACCATCCAATTTCCTTCTGACTTCTGACTAGTAGACCATCAAGAATTACAAAAAACCAGGGAAAGTATGGCCAACTCAATCCATGATATACACTTTGCTTGCTCTAAATATCCTGTCCCAGATATGTTTAAGTAAATATAATTTTGTTAACTCTTAGATATTGTAGGAGTCTTTCATTTCATTCTTGAGCTATCTCACTGACTTGAGTCAGTCCTTACTTGCCTAGTACAAGGGATATGAAGGAACAATCTGATTCTGTATTTCACTGGGTACAGAAAAAGGACACAAAAAGAAAAGGGCATTTGTGGAAAATAAATCTAAACTTATAAGTGCATGGTTGTGATGATTTGAAAGTATGTGTCTAGCTGTAGACCATGTAGGCCTTCTTTAGTGCAGTTGGATTTATACTCAGAGAAGGTGTTGCCTACCTTTTGTCTGAAGACAATGGAGTTCATGATGTGGTTTCTATCAGAATTAGGTTTTTACTGAATCCTAATATTTCTATTTTTTATTTTAAAGGAATACTCCACCAATAGCAATGCCTCATGATGGGGTAGAGATGACTCTAGCTTTTGAAGGCCCTACTACCAGATAATAGTCTCTGACAGTTTCTACCAAACATGTAAAGCTTCTCATCTAGACCCATTGATAAATGCTAGGCTTTTGAAGAAAAGACCAACAAATTTATGACCAGATTGTCCTCAAGGCTGTGGGACTTTTGGTCATAGGACCTCTCAAAATTCATATGACAAATATAGAAAGGTTGTGATATAAGTTGGAGAAAGGAAGACTCCTACCAATGTACCATTGTAATTATATACTTCTATAAGCATAGTAGGCCTCCACCAGTTGTGGACGACCATGGATCAGCGCCTTGAAGAGCCACAGGCCACAGTGTGGCTGTGCAGTCTGATACGGGAACCACAGCTCCTGAGTGACTTATAACCAGTAACTGCCACATCCTGTGTTGTATCTACCCCATGAGGAGTAGCTGCAGTGTCCTCTCCAGGGCGCTGGCCTGGGCGGATCAATATGGAAAATAAGCTGTTGCCCATATAGCAGGTTTTTCCTCTCCGCGACATTGGTGGATCCAAAGGAGAGGCAGAGCCAATACAGTTTGGCACCAGTGCCGCCTCAGGAGTTGCCAGAGGGATGTGATGTCCCACATCCAACTGCCTAAGGGACTCCGGCTCCTGATTTTTCCTCAGGGTTAACTCCCAAAGCCTTTCGCATATGTGGGTATAGCTGCAAGGCAGTGTAGGTTTAAAATCAGGGTTTCCTTCCCCTAGGCGGGTTGCCTGCCAAGGCTAACAAACCCCACCTGGCCGAAGCGACTGGTTTTAAGGCGCCAGTGACTTGCCTTTGCCCCTTCTCCTATTAGTGGAAACAGTTCCACCACAAGAAGGCCAGGAGTTGAGCTTCGGTTGTCAGAGGCTATTTCAGATGCCCGCTAATGGAGCATTTCACAGAGAGTGGTAGTTTATCCCCACTCCCACCCGGGCATGACAAACCTTTGAAACTTCTATACGCATAATATTGAAGTAAACAGAAAGTAGGATAAGGGCTCACAATACCCTAGATTTTGAGCTCAAAGGGATCTTAGAGGACCTAGAGTCTACCCCCCACCCTTTTTTTAGATAAGAAAATTGTCATTCAGAGAGTTAAGTGACTACCAGGGTGAAACAGCTAATAAATGTCTGAAGCAAGAATTGAAGATAGGTATCAACGACTCTATGTCCACTGCTCTGTCCACTAAAGAATCTATTTAATTTAATAAAATTTATTAAGTACAAACTATGTTCAAGGCTCTGGGATGACATTGGAGATGCAGAGGAAAAACAAAACCAAGCAAAAAAAAAAATCCCCAAGATTCTCTCAAGGAATTTGTATTCTACTGAGAATAAAACATTTCTACACAGATAATTAAATTAAAAAATATATCTATATCTATATATGTCTATATATAATACATATATGTGTATATATACATATACATGTATAGATATAGATAGATATATAAAGTAAAATAGTTTTAAGGGGAATGGGAAGAGCACTCACTTATGACTGGGGGTAGGTAAGGAAAAAAGGAGTCAAGAATTCACTGAACATAAGTTATGTATCACTAGGAGGAAATACTATGAGGTACAGTATAATGTCTTTTCTCTTATATGTATAGATTAGTTAACCTGGAATAATGCCTTAGAGGCAGAGGACTGAACTAGATGATCTCTAAAGTTTATTCTAGCCCTATATTTTCTTTGCCTCTTTCAAATTTTAATATATGCTGATCAAAGAGCTGGTGAAGTCCACATCTGATAATTCCTCCCTTTAAATGTCAGCTACAACAATGATAGAACACATTTCTTAGTATAAATATGGAAATCAAGAAGCTAATCTAAATATCCATCTACAGAGGTAGCCAGAAAATAGAATTCGGGCAGACAAAATCTACCTATCCATGATGATAATTATGCTGCCACATCCTTCAATAGCTGCAGGCTACTTTTTGATAACACACTGAAATAATCCATTTTGACACTTTCCAAATCAGCCTACAAATCAACTTTTAGCAATAACCTACCATCATTATGGGATCAGATAATAGAGCACAATGGGACTTTTGTATCTTGCTTTTCCAGTCATGACACATGGCTAACCTCTTTCTGTTCCAAGGATGAAACTGTGAATTTATTCTGAGGCGAGACCATCCCAACACACATACACACACAGAGGACAATACCTTAGTGCTTCTTACATAGTAGTTCACTTCCAATAAAGCTGGACATTTGGTAGTATAGTTGAAAAGATAATTTCAAGCTGTGAGAGCTTTTAATTACACACAGTTCAATTAGGCTTCCTTATTTCTAGTGGGGGAAAGTAAGGAGAGATTAATTCAGGCTTGGCTTCATTACAATATATTTAGTGGTAATTAAAAATTAATTTTATCATGTATACAGCAAAAAGTGAAGTCAAGAAAGCGATGAGAAATGCATGAAGAATTACAAAATAAAATACATACAACTGAAAAGAATTGTCCTTTTCGATTGAAATGTATTTTTGAAGAATGACTGTATTATGAATAAGTGCTTCCTTCTGGATCTTTTTTTTTTTTTTTTTGGTTCACAACAGCATATGGATAGAGGAAAAGGAGAAGAAAGAAGAATTTATTAAATACTTACTATGTGCCAAGCTCTGAACTAAACACTACAAATATTGCCTCATGTGATCAAGAAATAAAGTGATAAATACCTTTGTCCTCAAATCGAAGTTAAAATTAGTTTCTGAGATTTCTGTTCTCTAAATAAAAACGGGCTCTTATTGAGTATTCTTTTGGGAGGAAAATATGCTATTAACTTATCTTTCTTTCTGTTTACCTAGACAAACTATAGGTAACAACTGAATAAATTATCAGGTGAATTTCATAAATTTAGATAGATATTTTATACACTTAATTCCCTGATGCCTAACATTGGGATATTACTTGCCTCGTTTTGCCACTTACATTTCAATTCAGTTTAGCTTTGTTTAATTTTGTTCAATAAACATTTATTAAGCATCTACTAAATGCCTAACCCTCTACATGGCATTTTATCTAATAAAAAAGAAACAACAAATTTGGCATTGGATTAAAAGAACATATAAATTAGTTGGGGAGATTGGGCAAATTAAATGCATATGAAACAATTAGAATAACATATACACATATATGAAGGATCTTAAAATTTATGTACTCCATTAAAAAAAAAAAAAGATTTATTAACACAGAATAGAGATCT